>NC_064634.1:481361240-481670962 GCF_023864275.1 Schistocerca cancellata
CCGATGATCGGTAGCTCTCGTGTGTATCCGAATCATCGGCTCATACAGATGCCATCAAAGAGGAAAACACACTTACTCACCTCGCGAATGTTTCTCTCAAGCATGACGCGGAACAGCTGTGCGGCTGCCGTATTTGCAAACAGTCTCAGACGTTAAGCGAATGATGTGCTAACTGTAATGGAAATATACCCTTCCGTCAATGATGTTGTACTGAAAGTACTATATTAGTAGCACCAGTCAGCCAGCCTGGTTCTCTCACAATAGTACAGCAACACGACTCCTGTTAATTACAACGAAATAGCCGCATCACCAACTAGTAGTCTAACAACACATTTGGCTTACTCAAATTTTCATGCGTTCCTTACATATTGAAAATTTACCTTTGATATAGTATTTGATATTCTAGGCGCTCAGTCCGGAACTGCGCGGCTGCTACGGTCGCAGGTTCGAATCCTGCCTCGGGCATGGATGTATGTGATGTCCTTAGGTTAGTTAGGTTTACGTAGTTCTAAGTTCTAGGGGACTGATGACCAAAGATGTTAAGTCCCATAGTGCTCAGAACGAGTATTTGATATTAAAAAGGCTTTATTTTATTTTTTCTGTGAAAGATTTTTAATCCTGCAGTGTTTTGTGATTTCACGTAATTGTCTACTGAAAATACAGATTTGGCTTTGCGTTCCGCGAATTCGATACCCTGTCATTAGGAAAGAAAAGAATGATCTGATTCTACAAATTTTTTGTGTTATCTTAAGCTTAGGGTGAGGGACATCTATGCCCATAGAGAAACTATCTACTGATTCGTGCTTTGTCCTTCATATGTGACAGAATATATTGTTAAATGCTAACCTTTTGTGTTTACTAATTTAGAGTAAGAAAACAGACATGATCCCACTTCAGTAGTAGCCCTCTGAGCTGTGTCCCCCCCCCCCCCCACAAATACACGAGTTCTGAATCATGTTCACAATCATACACTCCGAGACTTTACACCCAGAATTTCCTCTTACAAAAACAGACATTAGTAGTAAGAAGAGGCAGATGTAATGGTCGCTCCATTCCAAAAGTTACAGTCAACAAAAAAATACTCTGTTTTTAGAGTTTGTAATGCTTACTCTCGCCTCACTTTGTGCCTTCTCTGCACGCTGCTTTAGCAATTTCCATTCAACCCTTAAGTGGGAAGTATAACCCCCCTGGCCTTTACTAAATCATCATTCAATGAAACGTTCGAAATATCGCAAGCCGTATACAATCTTTGGCTGTGTACGTTTTCGCAGATACATGTCTCCGACTTGAATTAACGTACTCTCGACACATGCTTCACCGCGCGACCGCTACGGTCGCAGGTTCTAATCCTGCCTCGGGCATGGATGTGTGATGTCCTTAGGTTAGTTAGGTTTAATTAGTTCTAAGTTCTAGGCGACTGATGACCTTAGAAGTTAAGTCGCATAGTGCTCAGAGCCATTTGAACCATTTGAACACATGCTTCTTTTCCTTTTTCTAGTATTTTTTATCCGCTGATCACTGTCGCCAACATACCCTTTTTTGGTAGCTATTTCACTATTTTTTAGGTTAGGTCAGCCATACTGAATGCTTACATCACAACGTACGCGTCATTTGTTCTGGTAGGCTGCTTGAGTAAGCTTCACTACGGCTCTTAAGACAACCGTGATTTCATGGAGAGAGTTTTTGTTACTCTGTTATCATGTCGCATTGTTATAGATTTGGACCAAATCAACTTTCTGAGAAGAGAGTAATTCAGCGTACCACCCGCAGATGAAGCCAGCTCTGAAACCATGAAAAACTGGTTTTGGTCGGTGGCGGTTCTCAGTCCTTCAGTTCAACATACCAAGTAGAAATTCTGTCCTGTTCATCCTACAACATCCTACAGGCTCTCAGGGATGACGCTTCCCTCTACTAGCCACTCAGCCGAAATATAGAAACTAATACTGAAAGGGACTTACGAGATCTTTCAGCTTACCATCTGCAATTTATTTGTGTCGTCGTCACCTTGTACCCGCGTGGTTTTAAGTTTTACTCACTGTGTGAGCTGAATGTCTGGGTTAAACTGCATAGGGCCAATTTATGTCAACGCCTGATTATTAACCAAATGTATTTGTTTTCAGCATTGGAATTGCTGTTTAATACTGTTAATGATTTCATTCATTACATGTGAGCTGCGCACTTTATTAGCTAATTTACTGAATAATGGCCGGCCGGGGTGGCCGAGCGGTTCTAGGCGCTACAGTCTGGAACCGCGCGACCGCTACGGTCGCAGGTTCCAATCCTGCCTCGGGCATGGATATGTGTGATGTTCTTAGGTTAGTTAGGTTTAAGTAGTTCTAAGTTCTAGGGGACTGATGACCTCAGAAGTTAAGTGCTCAGAGCCATTTGAATAATTTTTTGAACTGAATAACGAAAATCTTTTGTGAAACCTATAAATTTTGTTAATACTGATTCTCTCACTGTTTGTGGGGTTTAAAATCCATATGTTGATCTTATCTTTAAATCTTTATAAGATTAATTTGAAGAATCATTCTGATTCCGTGTGGCCCTTGCAGCGCCTGCTTATGAAGATGGCAAAATAATTTAGTGTCGAACGAAATACTATCTTTCTCAGCAATTAAACTGTTCATTGTTTGGTATGCTGTAAAATAATCTTTGTTCTCTCCGGGTATGTTGAGTTCAGCACTTTACCACTCTTAGCAACATACCTGACACTTCGCCGATGTTTCACCGAACAATTATTCGTGTAGTTTGACAGAGCTTATTCTTTCGTTCCCAGCTCCCCTCGAATCTAGCCCAACACACTTTCGCAGGTATGCAAGTGGGCCAACCGTTTTTAATTTAAAAAAAAAAAAAAAATCTCACGGGATAGATAAGAATGGTTCTCGGGTAGGACAAACTTTATTGTCTGTAATATAACATACAGTCACCATTAATCTTTATTTTGCAATTTCCATTCCCCACTTTGGCCCGTAGAAACAGATATTCATCTGCATTTAATTTCTTCTTTCTTCTAGTACTCAACACAAATGGCATACTCGGAACAAGTGTGCCATATGGAACTTTAGCTAAGAGTCCTGTTGTCTCAGCTATACTCCAAGTCTTCCAAACCAAAATGTTAGCATCTGGAAATACTTCAAGGCCACCATAGTCACAATGATTACCCCACACTACAGCTATTGTCAACCATCTACTACCTCCAAACAGAGCTTGTACATCACATGTGAAGTTCAGGCGAAGTCCTCGAAACACATTTGGACCTCCAATCAGTTGTTGTTTATTAAACTGTCCAGCCAAATCAATATCAATAGCTTTCAAAGCACGATACACAGGAACGCTGCGCCGCCAGCGACGTCGCCATACACGTCGCTGAGGCATTGCTGTGGCATTGCGGTGCCTTCTCTGAGCTCTCTGTGCCGACGCTGCAGATGACCAGTCGGTTCTTCCAGCACTGAAGCTTGCTGGAGCCTGGAGCCGTTAGGTGCAGCAGTCTGTCCGCCCCTGCCTTCCAGTCAGCCGGGAGGTGGCGCAGTTCCTCCAGAGACTCACCTCCGAAGTCCCGGCAGCCCCACGTCACGTGATGAACGCCCGCCGCAGCCGGCATCAGCGTCAGAGGCCGCGGGCGAGCCGATCCATAAACAGGGCTCTCGTCTGCGTTGCCAGCGGCGACCGTGGCCGACGCCTCCTCTGTGTGGCCAACTCCGCTCTCTCCGGCGCCGCTGCGAAACTTCGCCAAGTTTCGCGGAAAGGTTTTACGCCGCCTATAAAGGACACAATGGCAGCGCGTAAACAAAGGCGTGTAATCCTCGCGACCCTCCAGTGGAAATTCTACAGAAACTTGGAAAACAAAAGGCCCTCTGACGTCATACTAATTCCTTTTCACGAAAGAAAAGTGATCAGAACTAGAGGAGCTCTATATTCAAGGCACTGAAATGTGGACATCACGGTGAGGAAATGTAGGTAGTACAATTATAAAAAGGTGAATTGATTATATCTGACATTTGTGTTTTGCTGTTTTAATTAGGGTCAAAATATTTCCAAGAAATTGGAGGGACTGAAATATCTTTTCGTGTTTAAAAAATTACCAATGGAACAATACATGACAAACTGAAAGTGTTTTAGATCTCGTCGAATTTTCTTAAAGTAATTCCATTTCCTTTTAAAATCAACTTTTGCATTTTCTATTCCTACTGTACTCTGAAGGTCAGAATACCGTATATTATTGTGTTTTGGGAAAAATGTGTTATTGCTTATTGTAATGCCTTTGTAAGCGTCAAATGTTCGAGAACATGGCTCGGTATCATCTCGACGTATTTATTTCGTCATTCGAATGGCCTTCTAAATGACCCGCCAGATTAGCCGAGAGCGCTAATGCGCTGCTTCCTGGACTCGGGTTGGCGCGCCGGTCCCGGATCGAATCCGCCCGGCGGATTACCGAAGTCGGCCGGTGTGTCGGCCAGCCTGGATGTGGATTTTAGGCGGTTTTCCACATCCCGCTAGGTGAATACCGGGCTGGTCCCCACGTTTCGCCTCAGTTACACGACTCGCAGACATCTGTAACCGTTCGCACTATTCCATGGATTACACTCGACACAGGCAGCTGGGATGCACTGATTCTGTCGAAGGTGGGTACGGGGTGGCGGCAGGGAGGGCATCCGGCCACCCCTTATAACTAACCTCGCCAAATCCGTTCCTAACCGTGCCGACCCTGTGAAAATGGGGGACAAGGCACCAGCGAAAGAAAGAAAGAAAGAATGGCATTCTAAATAGCGGCGCATACTTTTCCTAACGTTCTGTATTCCTGTAACAGTGGACACTACAACTGCAGTGGTGTTTCCATTGCCAAATTGCTCGTTTTTACCTTCATCGATGATTTACCTTCTTGCGGTAACGTTCTCACTTCATGCGCACGGGGTCCCGGATTCGATTCCCAGTGGGGTCATGGATTTCTCCTGCTTCGAGATGACTGGGTATTGTTGTGTCGTCTTCATCATCATCATTCATTCCCATTACGGTCGGAGGAAGCCAATGGCAAACCACCTCCGCTAGGACCTTGCTTAGTAGGGCGGTGCAGGTCTCCCGCATCGTCCCCTACGCTCCTCGGAGTATGGGACCTCATCATCATGATACCTTTTGACTTCAAAAAGCCATCTCAAAAATGTGTGCATCTTTTGTAAAAGGTATTTCAAGCATATCATCATCGACAGCAACTAATTCATTCAGTGAGAATCTGGGAAACTTCTCTGCTTCTCTGCCATTGTGGGTAAGAAATAAACTTGCAGCCCCTATAATTCTAATAAAGAACGAAATGATTTTAGACCAAATTTATTGATTTCGAAAGCTGTACGTTGACTCCCACACTGAAGTCACGGAATTTTTTTTTTTTTTTTTTTTTTTACGTAAATAGCCAATAGCCACTGCCCCACACAGCAAGGAGCTCCTCCGTATCTTTCGGCCGCTTTGCCGGTCAGATCGGTAGGCGAGAGCACCGAGCGTGCTTGTTTTCGAAGGAGAGCCCCCACGCTATTCTTAAAGCATTTTGGAAGCGATTCCACTCGGTTCTAGTGATCCAAAGCGCTGCTGTCAGTTCTTATACCGCCAAAAAATCAAAAGCAAGCGGCCGTAGATTCGAACATGCGCACTGCAGAGCGCACAGCGGCACGAACCCGAAGCCACTAGCAGCTGACACACGCACGCTAGTCTTTGCAGTAACGAAAATCGTGTTTAGAATTCAAGGTACTGCTCAAATTTTGCTGACCCCGTGTTTCCATGCATACATAATAACGATAGGTTATTTGACTGTGTTCTTGAAACTGTCATAAATGTCATATGTCATTTTATTCTTTCAAGTGGACTTCTTGTTTTGGAATATGAGTTAGGAATGGTGTGTGGTATCACATTGTATAAATACATCCATAATAATACGTGAAATATTGTTTAATAGAGTGTCGAAAAATAAGAAGATGCATATAATGTGGTTGTAATTCGCTCCGAGAGATCCAAATGATGAAGTAACCTAGTTCTCTATGTGATACATCAACGATTTTGGTCTTCAAAACAAAACTTAAAAAACGCCTTTTCGGGAACTTATGCCCAGTGCAGCTTTTGAAGCTCGTCGTAGTTTGTAAAATGCATCAAACGTTCAAATGTGTGTGAATTCCTAAGGGACCACAATGCTCAGGTCATCGGCCCCTAGACTTACACATTACTTAAACTAACTTATGCTAAGCACAGCACACATACCCATGCACGACAGAGGACTCGAACCTCCTGCGGGAGGGGCCACAGTCCGTGACATGACGCCTCAAACCGCGCGGCCACTCCACGCGGCTAACACGCATCTGATGAATCAGAACGTTTCATATATTGTGGTGTGGTCTAAAAATATTATGGAGAGGATGTTTCGTCTGTGTATACTGTTGTTAAGTATTTTTGAGGAACAAGAATGTGAAGATGATTGCTGCTAGTTCCATTCGCAGTTATTTTAAGTTCCGCTGTTCGATTCCTGTTCAACCACATACGCGGAAATCACTTCGTATTCTGAAAAAATGGTGAATTATTTGTAATATGAAACAATATAAAATGTCACTGTCGCTTGTTTCACCCATGTGCCATATCCTAAATATATGGGAGGTACGAAATTAAAGGTACTCATCACTGAGAAAGCGCGAATATTTCAGAAAAATAACAAATTTTCACAAATAACGAAGTCTCAGAATGTGTTACAAACATGAAGAGGAGAAAATAAACTTAATACCCATCGGGACGCAAACCTTTGTCACTGAAGTTCGTTTCCCTAATCGCTCGCCTTATATAACTCGTATGTTCCGAGTCCTTTGCTACTGGTAATTGTAATTGAGAGAGAGTCAGACTGACTTCGTTGTCGAATGATGTTGGCAAAAGCCGTAAATGCAGAAAATTTTGGATTTTTTCCACTATAAGCCTTTACAAAATTCATTTCCATTGTTACTTGAATGTTTTAAATGCGTTTCGATAGTAAATAAACTATTTGCGAGAAAAACTACGCGAAGTCACTAGTAATTTCAGCTAACACTCGTGTAATATGTGCGTGAAGAGCCGATCTTTTGAAATTTAATGATTTGTTAAACTCCTAATTACTTCAGAATAACAGTTATTTTTGAGAATATGGGCCGACAATGTTTTTTGACGTTATAACCTTCACAGTAACAACAATACAGGGCTATTACAAATGATTGAAGCGATTTCATAAATTCACTGTAGCTCCATTCATTGACCTATGATCACGACACACTAAAGATACGTAGAAAAACTCATAAAGTTTTGTTCGGCTGAAGCCGTACTTCAGGTTTCTGCCGTCAGAGCGCTCGAGAGCGCATTGAGGCAAAATGGCGACAGGAGCCGAGAGAGCGTATGTCGTGCTCGAAATGCACTCACATCAGTCAGTCATAACAGTGCAACGACACTTCAGGACGAAGTTCAACAAAGATCCACCAACTGCTAACTCCATTCGGCGATGGTATGCGCAGTTTAAAGCTTCTGGATGCCTCTGTAAGGGGAAATCAACGGGTCGGCCTGTAGTGAGCGAAGAAACGGTTGAACGCGTGCGGGCAAGTTTCACGCGTAGGCCGCGGAAAATTGGCTCATGCCAGAACTGGAGACCGACAGCGCCGACTTCATCTTTCAACAGGATGGTGCTCCACTGCACTTCCATCATGATGTTCGGCATTTCTTAAACAGGAGATTGGAAAACCGATGGATCGGTCGTGGTGGAGATCATGATCAGCAGTTCATGTCATGGCCTCCACGCTCTCCCGACTTAACTCCATGTGATTTCTTTCTGTGGGGTTATGTGAAAGATTCAGTGTTTAAACCTCCTCTACCAAGAAACGTGCCAGAACTGCGAGCTCGCATCAACGATGCTTTCGAACTCATTGATGGGGACATGCTGCGCCGAGTGTGGGAGGAACCTGATTATCGGCTTGATGTCTGCCGAATCACTAAAGGGGCACATATCGAACATATGTGAATGCCTAAAAAAACTTTTTGAGTTTTTGTATGTGTGTGCAAAGCATTGTGAAAATATCTCAAATAATAAAGTTATTCTAGAGCTGTGAAATCGCTTCAATTATTTGTAATAACCCTGTACAAACGATATTTCTAACAAAGGAAAACAGTTTATTATGAACTGACTTCCCACTCGGCTGCGCCATGGTGATTGCTCAGTAAAACATAATCACTAACTCCGAAACTAAAACCATTCAATAACTCTAAAACAACAAATTATAGCTGTAAACAAATCACACCGTATCGAAGGGAGTGGGCGTACTGAAACCTAACCACCTCTTGGAACAGCTGCCGGAAAGTCGGAAGGAGCAGAGATAGGTAACAGGTCTAGAAGCTTACAGAATAGCAACTTCGGATAACGAACCGAAATTGACGTCACTACCGAGGCTAACCTTCTAACCGATCGGTTTAAGCGACACAGAATAGGGCCTGGCGCCTGTCTGCCGGTGTAGCCGCCAGGGCGCGCCCAACTCGGCTAACGAAGCCGCGCTAAAGTCCGCCTCGCTTTCCCGAAACGCACTTAGCGGGGATCTCGTCGGGAGCGCTTCGCCCTCGCTGGCGCGGCGTGATAGCGAAACTTGGCCGGCTGTTCTGGAGAGGGTCGCACACGTGCCGCAGAGGCGGGACTCTTGCACAGTTAGGGGCAGCTGCAGCGGAGGCTTCAGCCTGGCGGCATGGGAGTGAAGAAAGACTCAAAGCTGAGGAATGACGCACAGTTAAAAAAAAAGTTATTGCTTGGACACCTTTACCATACGTATCATAAAACAAATTGTACAGGGTTATTACAAATGATTGAAGCGATTTCACAGCTCTACAATAACTTTATTATTTGATATATTTTCACAATGCTTTGCACACACATACAAAAACTCAAAACGATTTTTTAGGCATTCACAAATGTTCGATATGTGTCCCTTTAGTGATTCGGCAGATATCAAGCGGACAATCAAGTTCCTCCCACACTCGGCGCAGCATGTCCCCATCAATGAGTTCGAAAGCATCGTTGATGCGAGCTCGCAGTTCTGGCACGTTTCTTGGTAGAGGAGGTTTAAACACTGAATCGTTGACATAACCCCACAGAAAGAAATCGCATGGGGTTAAGTCGGGAGAGCGTGGAGGCCATGACATGAATTGCTGATCATGATCTCCACCACGACCGATTCATCGGTTTTCCAATCTCCTGTTTAAGAAATGCCGAACATCATGATGGAAGTGCGGTGGAGCACCATCCTGTTGAAAGATGAAGTCGGCGCTGTCGGTCTCCAGTTGTGGCATGAGCCAATTTATTCGTTGACTTCCGCGGGCTACGCGTGAAACTTGCCCGCACGCGTTCAACCGTTTCTTCGCTCACTGCAGGCCGACCCGTTGATTTCCCCTTACAGAGGCATCCAGAAGCTTTAAACTGCGCATACCATCGCCGAATGGAGTTAGCAGTTGGTGGATCTTTGTTGAACTTCGTCCTGAAGTGTGGTTGCACTGTTATGACTGACTGATGTTAGTGCATTTCAAGCACGACATACGCTTTCTCGGCTCCTGTCACCATTTTGTCTCACTGCGCTCTCGAGCGCTCTGGCGGCAGAAACCTGAAGTGCGGCTTCAGCCGAACAAAACTTTGTGTTTTTCTACGTATCTGTAGTGTGTCGTGGCCATATGTCAATGAATGGAGCTACAGTGAATTTATGAAATCGCTTCAATCATTTGTAATAGCTCTGTATTTCAGATTTCTCTTTACTTACGCAATTCTAAATACACTGATGAGGCAAAACATTATGGCCACATGCTTAGAAGTGTGTTTTCCCGTCTTTGGAAGTATCAGTGATCTGACAGTTTGTTGGCAGGTTTGTGCAGATATGTGACATTAAATGACTACGCACAGGTCCTAAATAACGCACCGCTGATTTGCATACGCGGTGACGGCAACCGATAGCGACCCAGGTAGGTTCCATACAATTTACACAGGGCGAATTTGGTCTCCGAAATATTAACGGGAATTCGCTATAATGTTCCTCAAACCACTATAGCACGGTTATGCCTCCGACACACGGACAATTATACAGCTGAAAGATGACATCGATATCGGGGAAGACTTGAAGCACTAAGGGATGCAGATTGCTCTCTGCTACCACAGTGTCTTCGATTACTACCGCAGGTCCTATGTAAGCGCCGGAGAATGTCTCCCATAGCATAGTACAGCTCCCACCAACCTTGGCACATGCGCGCTACGAGTTTCGAGCCACCGTTCACTTCGATGACGGCATTGGTGGAGACGAGCACCGACCTAGTGGAGAAAAAATGTGATTCACCTGAAGAGCCGGCTCGTTTCCATCAATCGACAGTGGAATCCCTTTGGTCCTGTACCCACTGCAATCGTAACGACGGTGTCGCTGAGTCAGTATGTGAGCACTTGGGGGTGGTCTGCTGTGGAGCTCCACGTTCAACAATGTACGATGAACGGCGTGCTCCGAGGAACTTGCACCAGCATTGTGCTCTTTCGGCAGAGATGCCAAAGATCACCAGCTATCCTGCTTTACAGGGAAAAGAAAGCTACTAACCCCACTTTCTGTGAAGAGTCATGGACGTCCAACCATTTATGTCCTAATGGCAGTATCAGTCTCCTTCTACCTCTTTCCGTAGATGCGCACGATGGGTAGAACGCGAACATCCGGCAAGTTTCGCCGTTTTTGAGATACTCGTCCTCAGGCTATGAATAATAATAACCGGCCCTTTGTCAAAGTCGCTTATGTGAATGGAAGGCCGCAAACGCAGCCCATATCTTTGCTAGGGTGATGCCCTGACCGAGTTTGCTCTGCTTACGTACTTCTGCTAGTGCGTAACGTGCCCGCATCGCTACTAGACATTCAACGACGAGGTGGGCAACGTTCTGCCTTATCAGTTAAAACTGAAATGCATGAAACAGCACAATTAAGGTTAACTGTAAATATCACGAAGATGGCATTACGCGCGATTTTCCACCCCATGAGTGGGGAATTGGTGCAATTGAGGACTTATAATTGTATCATCCAGAGTGAACCAGAACTGCACTGACAAACTTTCAGATGTGCCAATATGGACCAAAACAGGGAAAAACGTTCTAGTACCCATTGTCACAACATGCTTACCGTAAGGGTTGACACCACCACAACAGCCAAAGGACGAAGTTTCCTTGACAATTTCTTTTGGGCGGAAGAAATTGTGGTACAAAATAATACTTGGCGTATTTATTGGGCATCCATTTAAGTATACTACCAAAAAAAAATTAAGGGAAAATATTTGAAAATAGTGACACTGCTACAATTTTCCCAAGGCACACGTTACGACTGCTGCCAATTAGAATCTGGAAAAAAGAAAAAAAGTCTATGTAATCATCATAAATGCATCTAATTAACTATTTAGAGGATTTTAGAAGTGTTAATCTTTGTGTAATTGGCGACTGTTTGACTAATGTTGTTCAATTTTCACAGAAAAAGGACACTAAATGACTAATAACTACTGTTTAAATTAACTAATCGAAAATTTCCCATCTAGTTAACTTTGAAAAGTTCTTTCAAAGTCGTCGTTTAATTTTCAAATGAAAAAAATAAAATAATAAATGAAAAGCACCAGTTTGTTCTACATTACTAATTTATCGTATTAACCGGTTTTCGGCTTACAAGGCCATCTTCAGGCATTTACTGAGTATTGTCACAAAGAAGTAACAATGTTTGCAAACAACATTGTAAGAGAAGTAACATGTCTAAACTGAAGCACAAACATACAGTAAGTAACATCTTTGACTGTGTGGTGGTAACGCAATGAAAAAGTAAAAAATAGAACACTAAACAAATAAAAATGGAGTAGACAGGAAAAACTTTAACACAAAATAAGAACAGCAAGCCTACATAACAGTTTCTATTAATAAATAAAACTAATAAAATAAAATTAGTACTTGACAAGGCTACATCAGGAGGTATAAAACATCAGTTAAAAGAAAAACAATTATCAATGTGACTACAGAATACAAAAGCAACTTCAGCAATATCAGTAAGATAAACAGAAATAAATAAATGCAAAAAATAGAGGAGTCTGAGGGAACATGCAGTAAATGCAATCTTTGAGAGTGTGGTGGTACTGCTACAACAGGAGGTATGAAATAAAACATTAATTAGAAGAAGAAACAATTATCGATATGACTATTGAATACACAAGAATCTTCAGCAATATCAATAAGATAAACAGAAATAAATAAATGCATGAAAATGGAGGAGTTTGAGGGAACATACAGTAATTGCAATCTTTGAGTGTGGTGGTACTGCATTTTAACATTAACATTATATTCAAAACTGTGGCTGTGTAACAGTCTGCATTAAATAAATGAACCAAATCAAATATAAACAATATTTGATGAGACATTTACAAGAGGTGTCAGACATGGACACATACAAGCACCAGTTAAAAGAAAGCCTTAAAATTGAAACTATGCTCTGTATAAAATACATAGGCAAATTCAATAAAACAAAAGAACTTAATGAATACAGGAAAATGGGAATACGTAAGAATTAGCCAACAGTAATCATTAAGTTCTTTTGTTTCATTGAAGTTTTCTATGTATTCCCTACAGCCTGTAGTTTCAACTGTTAAGGATTTCTTTTAACTGGTACTTGTATTACTGTCCATGTTTGAGACCTTATAGTTGCCTCCTCAAATATTGTTTAAATTTTACTTGGTTTATTTAATTTAACGCAAACTGTTACATAGCCACAGTTTTGTATATAAAGTTAATGTTAAAAATCAGTACTATCACACTCTCAAAAATTGCATTTGCTGTGTGTTCCCTCAAACTCGTCCATTTTCCTGCATTTATTTATTTCTGTTTATCTTATTGATGTTGCTTAAGTTCCTTTTGTATTCTGTAGTTACATTTATAATTGTTTCTTCTTTTAATTGGTTTGTGTATCACTCTCCATGTCTTATACCTCCTGATGTAGCCTTATCAAGCACTAATTTTATTTTACTTTATTAGTGTTGTTTATTAATAGAAACTGTTATGTAGGCATGCTGTTCCTGTTTTAAGGTAAAGTTTTCCTGTGTACTTCATTTTTATTTATTTATTGTTCATTTTTTTACTTTTTCGTTGCATTACCACCACACTGTCAAAGATGTTACTTACTGTGTATTTCTGCTTCAGTCTACACGTGTTACTTCTCTTCCAGTGTTGTTTGCAAATATTATAACTCCTTGTGATAATACACAGTAAATGTCTGAAGATGGCCTTGTAAGCCGAAAACCGGTTAAGACAATAAATTGATAGAGTAGAACAACAACAAAATGGTACTTTTCATCTGTTATAATGTTGTTCTACCAAAAAATGACGGAAGATTCTGTTAAAAATATTCAGAATGTTTAGAATTACAGTGTGAGCTATTTTAAAAACTGATATTCCGAAAAAACTCATTTGAAGTTTTGAAATGAACAAATGCAAAATTCTACTTTTAGAAAACCCTTGCCGTTAATCTGGACAGGTCTGTCGAAATTTTGCTGTTGCGATCGAAATCCTATCGACTAGTTGGTCGTAGTACGATTGAAATATCGATCGTGGCATTCCATGAGTACACAAATCTTTACAAATCCGTTTACGCTACTCCAGACACAGTGGTCGGACGATTCGATGACTGATTTCATATGCGTTCCGTAATAGGTCACTTCTTGATATTATAACTTGTGGGCAGTATGGACAATCAGTAATTATAGTGAATCCTAAGAGTGGTTGACTTCGTTCTTAGAACGTCACGTATGTCGCAAATGCAAGAAATACTGCTACCAAACCATTAATTCGATTTAAGAAGAAATTTTTGACCGAGAGGCAGCCGCGCGTTTACACTGGCTCTGAAAGAGACGAGCTAATATTTGAACTGGAAAGGAGCCTAGGACGCAAAACAGTGGCCTCTCGGTTTCAGGGTCCAAAGATGTAAATCGAGAAAAATCAAGACTCCAAGCGAAGAAATGATCTTCGTCGTACGTGGCGCTTGCTGGAACCAAGCTAACGTATTGTTGTTGTGAAACGCTTATAGCTGTAACCAAACACTACAAAGGATATCGAGGTAGCTTCAGCAGGCCGTTGCGGTTCATCCGAGGCGCTAGAGGAGGGGCTAGGAATTACATAGAACAATATTTTTTCAGTGATTAGACATTTTGACTATTATTTTACAAGGTTCAAAGCACCTTTTAAGGCAGTTGAAAATGATGTTTTGAAAATTATACAGCGGAGTTACGCCTTATGGCCAGTGGTCGTCAAACTTTCTTGTTCTACAGCAAATATTGACGCTGTGCGGCTGCACCTCGGGTCTCATTCGTACCTGTCCTGTTATTAATTGGTAACCTGCATTTGTCATTTTGTTGTGAGCTCAGAATAGACTAGCGACAAAAAGGGAGGTGATAAGTTGGCCGCCAACGCCAGAGTCGAAAAAAATGACTCTGAGCACTATGGGACTTAACATCTATGGTCATCAGTCCCCTAGAACTTCGAACTACTTAAACCTAACTAACCTAAGAACACCACACAACACCCAGTCATCACGAGGCAGAGAAAATCCCTGACCCCGCCGGGAATCGAACCAAAAGTCGGCACTTAGCGTCAAGTGTTCTCTGTATCAGATTGCTGCCCTCACCATCGACCCCTAAATTGTTACACTATAATTTCCTGAGTAGGTGCTGTTGTGTTTTGTGTGCGAGTGTATGGTTAGTTGATTAGCAGCAGTGCTCACTTACTATGTACCTACATGTTTAGTTTGATGTTGATACTACATCAGAATATTTGATGATCTGAACATGGCAGTAGCCGAAGCCGGTAATAGTGAAGTGTAAAAGTTTCTTGTGATCAAGGCGGGTCTGTAAATTAAAATCTCTACTTTGCATTACAAGAGATTTAATTTCGTATCCATTGTCATTGTCATAGTACCGCATTTGTAAATGATCACCTGTATAATGCACATTCACGGGTCCATGTTACTTCCATTTTAAATGTGCAGTATACCGTAGCAGCTGACCGGTACGAGGATTCTACGCTCATGAGTTGTCGGCGAGGGAAGACAAAAAGAAAAACAATTTCCCACTACCACGTCTCCTCAGGCCGCAATGACAAATCTACCTCCCCTGTATCCAGCTTTGACCCTGAAGTATAAAGCTCACGGCCTGATTCACAAACATCAATTGAAACTAAGCTAACTTTACTGTCTCCGTAAGTTTATATAGTGTGTTTCTGAAATCAGTGTACAAAATGAGAGGGCTGGTAGAATGGGCCATAGCAAGCATAATTCACATAGCAACCCACGTCCTCATCGCCTACTGAACACGCTAGGCGTCACTGAACAGCTCCTCTTGCGGCCGCCATGGGGGTAGGCACACAACATGCCGTTCAACCTGTCTTCAGGGCAACGTTTCTAGCGGATTTGTGACATCGAGGTTAATGAGAAGTCGGGGCTACGTTTTATCACCTTTATTTGAAAGCAATTACAACAAGTGCTCAAAATTACGTTCTCCTGCTTGAATGCACGCCGTGCAACAACACTGGAGTGACTGTCGCACTCTCTCAGACACTCCTGGCAAAGTAAAAATAACTTTGGAGCCTGCCATAATGCACACTATCAGCTCTTCATCAATCTCAAAGGGTATTTGATAGGCAATGGATTTCAGGTGGCCTCAGAAGAAGAAAGATCACTGGGCGTCAAGTAGGGGGAACGCGCAGGCCATGTCACGCCCTATCCAGTTCTCATCAAAGGTTTCTTCGAAATGCGTTCGCACTGCATATGCGAAGTTCTCAGGTACACCACCGTGATGAGATCACATTCGCTGTCGCACGTTGAATGGGTCATGTTGCAACAACTCTGGCAGTGTTTCTCGTAAGGAAATTAAGTACCTGTTAGCGTTCAGTCACCGGGGGACCATATATGGATCGACTAGTTTATTGCCTACCAAACCGGCCCAAATATCGACAGCGAAGCGATCTTGGTGTCCACGAGCAAAGGTGGAGTGAGGATTTTCCAGTGCCCATACGTAGCTGTTGAACATACCTTCTCGTGTAAAGGATGCCTCATCCGTAAAAAGTACACGGGTCAGGAAGTCCGGATGATTGGCGCACATATGTGAACACCACTGGCATAACTGTTTGACGTGAAAAATCGTATGGGTTAAGCGCGTGAATATTCTGAAGGCGGTAGGGGTTCAAGTCGTCTTCGTGTTACACACGCCAAATTGAGCGATGGCTGGCACCCATTCTTCGTGCAACAAAAAAATGGCTCTGAGCACTATGGGACTTAACAGCAATGGTCATCAGTCCCCTAGAACTTAGAACTACTTAAACCTGACTAACCTAAGGACATCACACAACACCCAGTCATCACGAGGCAGAGAAAATCTCTGACCCCATCCGGGAATCGAACCCGGGAACCCGGGCGCGGGAAGCGAGAACGCTACCGCACGACCACGAGCTTCGTGCAACACACCGCGAGTTAGTTGAGGGTGTGTTTTCCAGCCCTGGGGCAAGCACTGCGCGTTGAGGACCACATCCGTCAGGCTTTCGCACCTGTAACAGTATATGAAGATACCCGGTTTAGAAATAGGCCTTAAATGCACATCTACCATTACGAGAACGTGCCAGAGGGAAAGTTACCTCAAGGGAACCTGTCTTTCGAAAGGACCTGTGGAAGGAAGAAAATGTGCGTGGATTAGGAAACCGCCGAACGTACAAACGTCGGGCAGAGTGAGCATTTCCATCCGCCGCCCTGTAAACACAGTGCACGTCTCAGGAATAGCGCTCCATTTTCTGTCCTCTCCACACAGTAACAAACACTGGAGTGTACCTGTCTGATGAAAAACTGACACAGGCAGAACCAGACTCCGCTGTGTTCCCAGTTGCTGGCCTCTAAGCGACATCTGTCAGACAAGCACTTGCACAGCCAAAAGCAAGGCGTTCACGTCCCGATAAAAGGCTCAAAACCACAGCTTTCTCGAGCCGGGAATATCCGCAACTATGTCAACTACAGCGTTTGCAAATAAATGTCATAAAATATCGATCCGACGTCACTTATACTTTGATGTTACAATTAAATTGAAATCGTTGCCCTGCAGGCCTGCTACCATGACTGCACGGACGGCATGTTGTGTGCCTACCCTCCTGGCGGCGCTGTTCAACAGCGCCTAGCGCCGTACGCTAAGGGATGCGGACAGTGTCACATCATGTTGTTGAAGTAGAGTGCGCTCATGAAGGATGACAGTCAGTAAAGATTTTTTGAAATCCAATCGTCCTTTAAGAGACAGCCCATATTTGCACACTAATGAAACGTAGAAGAAACTTTCATAAAAAGGAATAATTGGCACCCCCCCCCCCCCCCTTCTGAGTGACAGTGTAATAAGTGGAAAGTTACACAGAATGTTTTGTAAACTTCGGCAAAATCCAAATTTTTTTCAGTATTTTGGAATAAATGTTGAAAGTTTTGATCGATTGTTTCGCATTTTACAAGCATTGACATATAAAAATACAAATAAGAGATTGTCAAATTTGAACACGAATTGTCGCAAGCACTTTAAAATATTATTCGTCTGATTTCTTCCAATCCTTTAACTTTCATATTTATGCCCGAGCGATCATTGATATTTTTGTCATACATCCCTCGTCTTTTTTACACTTCTTTAAGAATATCATCTTTTATTTCGTCTTCGTAGACAGTCTCGTTGTGCGTAGACGTTGATAACATGTTTGAATGTCGCTGGGTCGGAAGTCGGAAAGCAACTGAGGAACGGATAATGCACGGAGAGTGACAAATTTATCAGCCCTGCGCGCACCTCTATCAAAACCTAGAGACGCACTGGCACTGTGGCAGGCCCTGTTTGAGAGTCGGCAGACGGAAGTGGTAACCGTGTGTCTCGTACGTATATATCCACAGAATGGACGTGAGTGACGGAACAGTCACGCTGACAAAAATCACCCGTGCTCGATAGCCATAAGAACTATTAGAACATTTTTATCTTCAGTTTGAAAGAGCTTTCGGCTGCAAGCTCCTTGCTTTCTGAACTTTGGAAGGAACAAAATAAGACAAACATTACGAGTAAACATGGGCTCCAAAATGTGTAACGTGAGGTCTACGAGCACATGTTTAGTGGAGGGAAGATACGTAATTGCCCATAGATGCACTCTGGAGCCCAATTTACTGGATGTTAATTTCTTGTTTCGGTCCATGTTATTACAAGTTTGTCGCTGGGGTTCTGGTTGAGCCTGTAAATTACACTCCTGGAAATGGAAAAAAGAAAACACATTGACACCGGTGTGTCAGACCCACCATACTTGCTCCGGACACTGCGAGAGGGCTGTACAAGCAATGATCACACGCACGGCACAGCGGACACACCAGGAACCGCGGTGTTGGCCGTCGAATGGCGCTAGCTGCGCAGCATTTGTGCACCGCCGCCGTCAGTGTCAGCCAGTTTGCCGTGGCATACGGAGCTCCATCGCAGTCTTTAACACTGGTAGCATGCCGCGACAGCGTGGACGTGAACCGTATGTGCAGTTGACGGACTTTGAGCGAGGGCGTATAGTGGGCATGCGGGAGGCCGGGTGGACGTACCGCCGAATTGCTCAACACGTGGGGCGTGAGGTCTCCACAGTACATCGATGTTGTCGCCAGTGGTCGGCGGAAGGTGCACGTGCCCGTCGACCTGGGACCGGACCGCAGCGACGCACGGATGCACGCCAAGACCGTAGGATCCTACGCAGTGCCGTAGGGGACCGCACCGCCACTTCCCAGCAAATTAGGGACACTGTTGCTCCTGGGGTATCGGCGAGGACCATTCGCAACCGTCTCCATGAAGCTGGGCTACGGTCCCGCACACCGTTAGGCCGTCTTCCGCTCACGCCCCAACATCGTGCAGCCCGCCTCCAGTGGTGTCGCGACAGGCGTGAATGGAGGGACGCATGGAGACGTGTCGTCTTCAGCGATGAGAGTCGCTTCTGCCTTGGTGCCAATGATGGTCGTATGCGTGTTTGGCGCCGTGCAGGTGAGCGCCACAATCAGGACTGCATACGACCGAGGCACACAGGGCCAACACCCGGCATCATGGTGTGGGGAGCGATCTCCTACACTGGCTGTACACCACTGGTGATCGTCGAGGGGACACTGAATAGTGCACGGTACATCCAAACCGTCATCGAACCCATCGTTCTACCATTCCTAGACCGGCAAGGGAACTTGCTGTTCCAACAGGACAATGCACGTCCGCATGTATCCCGTGCCACCCAACGTGCTCTAGAAGGTGTAAGTCAACTACCCTGGCCAGCAAGATCTCCGGATCTGTCCCCCATTGAGCATGTTTGGGACTGGATGAAGCGTCATCTCACGCGGTCTGCACGTCCAGCACGAACGCTGGTCCAACTGAGGCGCCAGGTGGAAATGGCATGGCAAGCCGCTCCACAGGACTACATCCAGCATCTCTATGATCGTCTCCATGAGAGAATAGCAGCCTGCATTGCTGCGAAAGGTGGATATACACTGTACTAGTGCCGACATTGTGCATGCTCTGTTGCCTGTGTCTATGTGCCTGTGGTTCTGTCAGTGTGATCATGTGATGTATCTGACTCCAGGAATGTGTCAATAAAGTTTCCCCTTCCTGGGACAATGAATTCACGGTGTTCTTATTTCAATTTCCAGGTGTATAATCTGGGTGTAAAATATATATTCTTATGTGGAAGCATACATACTCTAGGATTTAACAGAGAGCAGCGAAAACAATTATTGGAATAAACCTTCTTGTAGCTATCAATATACTTATACAAAAAGACGTAATTCTCCATACATTTCATACAGCAACAAAACTTTCAAACACAACAACTTACTATCTTACGCAGCTGAACTTTTGGAAATATCACGAAGTAGATGGTAGGTATTTTATCAAGATTGTCCATCGTCACAAATTTCTGCGAAAAAAATCTTAAATTAGTTAATAAATTAATAGTTAGTGTAGATAAACAGCGATATTGTTATATTAACTACCTCACTTAACTTATAGCGGTTTAAGAGTAGAACTGTCACATCATAATTAACATTTTATTTTCGTAATACTGACATCGTTTACCATCTCATTAAAACAGCGACAGTCAAAGACAGCCCACTAACGACGTAATATGTACATGAGTCTAGACGTAATTACAATACAGCTACTTTAATATAAATGGCATTCATATTTATACACTTTCTCACCGAAATTGTGATCGCAGTTACTTAAAAATGGCGATAAAGCTGAAACAGTCTGTCGTCAATAAAGATTACTTATTATAAACTGGTATTTGGTGCATCTACTCTAATAATCACGTCGTTATCAGACATATATGATGCTGCTGGCCGTAAAGAAAAATTTTTTGCGATAGAAGTAATATTATCGATAGGCATTCGAGAGCATCCGCTACCAGCATGATTTAAAAAGCTGGGAACAAAGACTGCATTTTCCCAAGGCTCAAACCCCGGGTTCTGCAGATGACAGAAAGAAGGATCAAGTGTTTTGGATACCTCTTGGTCTAGGTACGATCTGTACACCCAATACAAACAACGTCTTGCCTGTACAGTACAAGGTCACAGTCTGAATATTACACGCTTCTCCTAGCTTACGTGAATGGAGCGAAACGGATCTTTCTTTTTTGCATTAGATGCGGCCTACGCTGCGCCTTGTGTTCCTAAGATTCCGATCTTCATATCGTTATCTGTTTTAGAGATATCGAGGTTCAAATTCTCCCTACTTCTGCATGTAATATACGGGCGCAAAATTCGGTGAGTCGAAAACTGCTATATCCGCAAGCAGCCGGATCCGGTGCAGGAGAGAAACGGTGACGACGCAAGGCGCTAAGACCAACTGCGGAGTTGTAAATAAATAGTTGCCACTACTAAAGTTCCAACCCTCGTATTTACTGTGTTTGAAAATACAGATAACCCAATTTGAAACTATCTTACACTGAATAGACCTTGATGGATTTATTCTACATAGAAGCAGCTGAGAAAAAGTGGTGAGACTGTAATTCTGTTTGCCACAACAAGCCTGATCAACAATGCAGTACCCGTTTTACTGGCGTCTGGCACTGTATCAGGTGACAGCCTTGGTTCAAGTGTCTGCAGAGCAGCGGTGTGCGGCGACTGTAATTTCCTACCACGGACAAGAAATATGCAAAGTCATGGCTGGCCATCTGTTACATGGGTCACAATTACTAGCCCTGAAATCTCCCCAGAATCCGGCATGCGACACTTCCATTTGCCGGTCATACCATGGGCCAGTTTGACTCACTTATACGGCAGTGCGCTGTCAGAGTGGCAGACCTGTCACAAATAAGACTGCCCTCAGCACAGAAAGTTATTGATGATGACTGAGGTCAAAATTTTAGCACAGCTAAGTCTTCTCTACAGGATCCCCAGTCTGCACCTACATCTATATCTACATTTATACTCCGCAAGCCAACCAACGGTGTGTGCCGGAGGGCACTTTACGTGCCACTGTCATTACCTCCCTTTCCTGTTCCAGTCGCGTATGGTTCGCGGGAAGAACGACTGTCTGAAAGCCTCTGTGCGCGCTCTAATCTCTCTAATTTTACATTCGTGATCTCCTCGGGAGGTATAAGTAGGGAGAAGCAATATATTCGATACCTCATCCAGAAACGAACCCTCTCGAAACCTGGCGAGCAAGCTACACCGCGATGCAGAGCGCCTCTCTTGCAGAGTCTGCCACTTGAGTTTGTTAAACATCTCCGTAACGCTATCACGGTTACCAGATAACCCTGTGACGAAACGCGCCGCTCTTCTTTGGACCTTCTCTATCTCCTCCGTCAACCCGATCTGGTACGGATCCCACATTGATGAGCAATACTCAAGTATAGGTCGAACGAGTGTTTTGTAAGCCACCTCCTTTGTTGATGGACTACATTTTCTAAGGACTCTCCCAATGAATCTCAACCTGGTACCCGCCTTACCAACAACTAATTTTATATGATCATTCCACTTCAAATCGTTCCGCACGCATACTCCCAGATATTTTACAGAAGTAACTGCTACCAGTGTTTGTTCCGCTATCATATAATTATACAATAAAGGATCCTTCTTTCTGTGTATTCGCAATACATTACATTTGTCTATGTTAAGGGTCAGTTGCCACTCCCTACAGCAAATGCCTATCCGCTGCAGATCTTCCTGCATTTCGCTACAATTTTCTAATGCTGCAACTTCTCTGTATACTACAGCGTCATCCGCGAAAAGCCGCATGGAACTTCCGACACTATCTACTAGGTCATTTATATATATTGTGAAAAGCAATGGTCCCATAACACTCCCCTGTGGCACGCCAGAGGTTACTTTAACGTCTCTAGACGTCTCTCCGTTGATAACAACATGTTGTGTTCTGTTTGCTAAAAAGTCTTCAATCCAGCCACACAGCTGGTCTGATATTCCGTAGGCTCTTACTTTGTTTATCAGGCGACAGTTCGGAACTGTATCGAACGCCTTCCGGAAGTCAAGAAAAATAGCATCTAACTGGGAGCCTGTATCTAATATTTTCTGGGTCTCATGAACAAATAAAGCGAGTTGGGTCTCACACGATCGCTGTTTCCGGAATCCATGTTGATTCCTACATAGTAGATTCTGAGTTTCCAAAAACGACATGATACTCGAGCAAAAAACATGTTCTAAAATTCTACAACAGATCGACGTCAGAGATATAGGTCTATAGTTTTGCGCATCTGCTCGACGACCCTTCTTGAAGACTGGGACTACCTGTGCTCTTTTCCAATCATTTGGAACCTTCCGTTCCTCTAGAGACTTGCGGTACACGGCTGTTAGAAGGGGGGCAAGTTCTTTCGCGTACTCTGTGTAGAATCGAATCGGTATCTCATCAGGTCCAGTGGACTTTCCTCTGTTGAGTGATTCCTGTTGCTTTTCTATTCCTTGGACACTTATTTCGATGTCAGCCATTTTTTCGTTTGTGCGAGGATTTAGAGAAGGAACTGCAGTGCGGTCTTCCTCTGCGAAACAGCTTTGGAAAAAGGTGTTTAGTATTTCAGCTTTACGCTTGTCATCCTCTGTTTCAATGCCATCGTCATTCCGGAGTGTCTGGACATGCTGTTTCGAGCCACTTACTGATTTAACGTAAGACCAGAACTTCCTAGGATTTTCTGTCAAGTCGGTACCTAGTATTTTACTTTCGAATTCACTGAACGCTTCACGCATAGCCCTCCTTACGCTAATTTTGACATCGTTTAGCTTCTGTTTGTCTTAGAGGTTTTGGCTGCCTTTAAACTTGGAGTGAAGCTCTCTTTGCTTTCGCAGTATTTTCCTAACTTTGTTGTTGTACCACGGTGGGTTTTTCCCGTCCCTCACAGTTTTACTCGGCACGTACCTGTCTAAAACGCATTTTACGATTGCCTTGAACTTTTTCCATAAACACTCAACATTGTCAGTGTCGGAACAGAAATTTTCGTTTTGATCTGTTAGGTAGTGTGAAATCTGCCTTCTATTACTCTTGCTAAACAGATAAACCTTCCTCCCTTTTTTTATATTCCTATTAACTTCCATATTCAGGGATGCTGCAACGGCCTTATGATCACTGATTCCCTGTTCTGCACTTACAGAGTCGAAAAGTCCGGGTCTGTTTGTTATCAGTAGGTCCAAGATGTT
This sequence comes from Schistocerca cancellata, assembly GCF_023864275.1. Lineage (NCBI taxonomy): Eukaryota > Metazoa > Arthropoda > Insecta > Orthoptera > Acrididae > Schistocerca > Schistocerca cancellata. The sequence goes on from NC_064634.1 coordinate 481,384,958, forward strand.
ATCTCCACGAGTCGGTTCTCTGTTTAATTGCTCGAGGTAATTTTCGGATAGTGCACTCAGTATAATGTCACTCGATGCTCTGTCCCTACCACCCGTCCTAAACATCTGAGTGTCCCAGTCTATATCTGGTAAATTGAAATCTCCACCTAAGACTATAACATGCTGAGAAAATTTATGTGAGATGTATTCCAAATTTTCTCTCTACTAATGCCCAGGACAAATGCCCCTAGTGCAACAAAAGCTAAGACCAGAATCCTCTCCAGATCGGAGCCTGAATCAGAAGACCCACTCTAGCCCGCACTCGGAAAAAGTCCACTCTAGCGCGAAGTCAGAATTCGAAGAACAAGCTTCTCCTCCACTGACTTCCTATAAAACTTTTTAACATCCACAAAAACGCTCCCACAACTGTCCCCACAAGGGTTTTGTGCCAATCGCAAGACTCCACGAGCTCCATGTCTCCCCTCTAACTCATCTTATTAGCCAATCTTATTAACAGTTAACAATACTCTTCTCTTTTCAGGAGAAGCCGCCTATCCCTGACTCGCAAATTCTGGCTCAGTGAGTACGAGAGGTTATGCTCCTAACTTGTTTGTTTTCCACGGCCACTTTATCAGCGTGTTATTTTGAGTTTCTGTTTATCATGGAGATCACTACCTGGAAAGACTGAACGTTACTGCATGTCCGACCAGGGTCCTGGCTACACTAAGAGAATGGTATTGTGTCCCAACATAGATGATTTCGGAGTCGCCATAAATGTTACACTTCTTCTAAAATTGTTTTAAAGGCCTGAGGCTTCCCGAAAATCTCTGCAGACCAAGGTATGACACGACTTGACGGCTACCTCGGTAGCGTCCAGTCCACATTGAACGTGGAAACTCGCAAACTTTTATGGCCGCCATCTCTTTCCACAAATGGCATTTACGATGTTGTCGTAACACGTTGGCTGGGCGAGCTAGATTTATCTTACGAGCCGATCCCTGCTGTGGCAAGAGGTGCCTAACAGTTAGGACAGGTAAGCTATTTTTCCGCCTCTTCGACCAAATGCTTTGTCTGCACACCGTGGGAGAAATCCTTGGTCCGAGTATTCTCTCACCAGTAAGAGCTTCGAGATGTTCTTTCCCCTAAGCACGTGGCTTTGAAGCCCCCAGCATCCACTGCAAGATTTACTGTAAAATGGTCAAACTTCCTGCTTGCTCTCAACATTAGAAAAATGCTATTTGAAGGACAGCCACCATAAAAACCCCGCATGTGTTAACAAAATACACACTTCCATCACTGCCTGCTCATGCTGATAACTTCCTGAATCTACAGTTTCCTTTCATTTCCATCACTGGTGCTTCAGTGTATAGATTGAACAGTAGAGGTGAAAGGCTACACCCCTGTCTCACAAAATTTTTAATCAGAGCACTTCATTTTTTTTGGTCATATTGTTTGCTCTTGATTATCATGCGTGGAACATTCGAAAAGCAAGATATGATCGGTGGCAAAATGGAAACCACTGGAAAAATCAAAATTACTCTATTTGCAACATTTAGCTACGCATTCCAGCTACTTCTCTACATAGAAGCTGCTCGAGCTTGGACATCTGTCATAGCTTTGTACGAGGTGCATTCAAGTTCTAAGGCCTCCGATTTTTTTTCTAATTAACTACTCACCCGAAATCGATGAAACTGAAGTTACTTCTCGACGTAATCGCCCTGCAGACGTACACATTTTTCACAACGCTGACGCCATGATTCCATGGCAGCGGCGAAGGCTGCTTTAGGAGTCTGTTTTCACCACTGGAAAATCGCTGAGGCAATAGCAGCACGGCTGGTGAATGTGCGGCCACGGAGAGTGTCTTTCATCGTTGGAAAAAGCCAAAAGTCACTAGGAGCCAAGTCAGGCGAGTAGGGAGCATGAGGAATCACTTCAAAGTTGTTATCACGAAGAAACTGTTGCGTAACGTTAGCTCGATGTGCGGGTGCGTTGTCTTGGTGAAACAGCACACGTGCAGCCCTTCCCGGACGTTTTTGTTGCAGTGCAGGAAGGAATTTGTTCTTCAAAACATTTTCGTAGGATGCACCTGTTACCGTAGTGCCCTTTGGAACGCAATGGGTAAGGATTACGCCCTCGCTGTCCCAGAACATGGACACCATCATTTTTTCAGCAATGGCGGTTACCCGAAATTGTTTTGGTGGCGGTGAATCTGTGTGCTTCCATTGAGCTGACTGGCGCTTTGTTTCTGGATTGAAAAATGGCATCCACGTCTCTCTCATCCACTGTCACAACCGACGAAAAGAAAGTCCCATTCGTGCTGTCGTTGCGCGTCAACATTGCTTGGCAACATGCCACACGGGCAGCCATGTGGTCGTCCGTCAGCATTCGCGGCACCCACCTGGATGACACTTTTCGCATTTTCAGGTGGTCATGCAGGATTGTGTGCACAGAACCCACAGAAATGCCAACTCTGGAGGCGATCTGTTCAACAGTCATTCGGCGATCCCCCAAAACAATTCTCTCCACTAATTCGATCATGTCGTCAGACCGGCTTGTGTGAGCCCGAGGTTGTTTCGGTTTGTTGTCACACGATGTTCTGCCTTCATTAAACTGTCGCACCCACGAACGCACTTTCGACACATCCATAACTCCATCACCACATGTCTCCTTCAACTGTCGATGAATTTCAATTGGTTTCACACCACACAATTCAGAAAACGAATGATTGCACGCTGTTCAAGTAAGGAAAACGTCGCCATTTTAAGTATTTAAAACAGATCTCATTCTCGCCGCTGGCGGTAAAATTTCATCCGCCGTACGGTGCTGCCATCTCTGGGACTTATTGACAATGAACACGGCCTTATTTTAAAACAATGCACATGTTTCTATCTCTTTCCAGTCCGAGAAAAAAAATCGGAGGCCTTAGAACTTGAATGCACCTCGTACCACGTTCCAATATCCTCGTCACACAAGGCAGAGACGTGTGGTCTCCTCCAATTCTGTACGCTGGTCTACAGCTCTTTGTCTGTGGCAAAATGCTGTCTTCATAACCAGTGGTTCATTTGAGTAAAGATTAGTCTCAAGCTGTATTGTCTGTGATCAAACACTTCTCATCGAAAACGCTGCAGGAGCATCTTCAACGCCGTTATAGAGTGCGGCCGAAATTGTCATGAAGAAGGAAATGCATGACGGTTATGCTACGTGAACTGCATGACATCCGGCGAGATGTGTCACCAGGCTTTCATACTTGGTGGGGGGCGCTGTTTTCTAGGCACCTTTACGGGTGCACTCTGCGTACAGAAGTGAAAAGAGTGACATGACGTGCTCGACGGGCGTACCAGAGACAGTACCCAATACATACGCACAAAACTTCATCGGGGTTTTAATGTAGTTTTCGTTTCCCACGCAATCGGACCTTACTTTCCGAAAAGCCCTCATACATGTGATATATTACGCGTCTACGCCTGTTTCTCTCAGAATATCAAAGATCTTACTTTGTTGATCAGTTTTTCCAAGTCTTCAAATCCTACAAACGTGTCTTGATTTCTCTTCAGTCTTTCTTCCATCATCAACCGCAACGTCAGAACTGTATCTGTGGTACCTTACTTTCCTAAAGGCAAACTGATCATCGTCAAACAACATTCTAATGCCACAGCCTGGCTCATTCTGGAAACCTCCCCCAGGCTGTGGCTAAGCCATGTCTCCACAGTATCCTTTCTTTCAGGAGTGCTAGTTCTGCAAGGTTCGCAGGAGAGCTTTTGTTAAGTTTGGAAGGTAGGAGACGAGGTACTGGCAGAAGTAAAGCTGTGAAGACGGGGCGTGAGTCGTGCAGGGGTAGCTCAGTTGGTAGAGCACTTGCCCGCGGAAGGCAAAGGTCCCGAGTTCGAGTCTCGGTCCAGCACACAGTTTTAATCTGCCAGGAAGTATCTTGTCAGGTCTTGTTTCTTTCGAGATTGTGTGGATGATGTTTTTCAAAAGCCTGATGTACATCGCACAACAACGTGAATAGTCCTTTTGTTGCCACTTCCTCAATGATTTTATAAATTCTTGTGGAATATTCTCTGTCCGTTCCGCCATATCTGAATTTAAGCCGCCCAAAGCTCTTTTAAATTCTGACGTTAATACTGGATCGCCTATCTCTTCCCTATGGACTTCTGTTTCTTCTTCTATGACGTCATTAGACACGTCCTCCCCTTAAATGTGTTCTTTCCTACAACTACCTCTCTCCTCTGCTTTTAACACCGGAATTCTCGTTGCTCTCTCAATGTTACAGTCCCATCTTTTAGTTTCATCGACGGTTGTTTTGACTTTTCTGTATGCTGAGTCAGTCCTTCCAACAGTTGTTTCTTTTATGAATTCTTCACATATTTCATGGAGCCATTATGCCTTAACTTCCATACACTTCCTACTTATTTCATTCCTAAGTGATTTGTTGTTCTCTATTCCTAAATTTCCCTGAACATTTTATTACCGCCATCTTTCATTGATCAGGTAACCTATTTCGCAGTTACCTTCGCTGTACCTACTTTTTTTCTTCTCAACGTCTGTAATTGCCCTTTTCAGATATGTCCACTCGTCTTCAACTGAACTATTCATTATTGCAGGATCTTTAGTGTCAGAGAACTTCAGCACTATCTCTTCACTCCTTGGTACTTCCACATTACACTGCTTTCCGCATTGATACTTCTGACTAGCCTCTTAAACTCCAGCTTACCCTTCAATATTACTAAATTGTGATGTGAGTCTATATTCGCTCCTGAGCAGGCTTTATAATCCAGTATCTGATTTTGGAATCCATGACGTAATATAACTGGAATTTGCAGTATCTCCTGTTGCAAGTACATCTCTTCCACTTGTGATTCTTGAACAGGGAAATCGCTGTCACTAGCCGAAATTCATTGCAGAACTCAATAACTGTTTCTCCACCCACATTCCTACTACCAAGCCCATAATGTTCTGTAACCCTATCTTCTAACTTCTCCCCTACAACTGCATTCCAGTGTCGCATGACTATTAGATTTCTATTTCCCTTTACGTGCTGAATTATCCTCTCAGTATTCTCATACACTTTCTCTATGTCACCACCTTATTGCGATATCGGCATGTATACCTGAACTACTGTTTTCGGTGTTGTTTTGTGGTCAATCCTGATGAAAACAATCGTTTCACCGAATTGTTCTCAGTAACTCACTCTCTGCCCTACCTTCCTATTTGTAACGGATCCTACTGCTGTTATACCATTTTCTGCTGCTGCTGATATTACCCTATACTCGTGTAACCTGAAATACTTTTCTTTTTTTCCATTTCACTCACCTGACCCCAGCTATATCTAGACTGAGCCTTTGTATTTCTCTTTTCAAAATGTCTAGTTTCATTACTACGTTCAAACTTCTGACTTGTGGAATGTTACACTTCCCTTGGTTAGTCAATGTGTTTCTCATGATCACCTCCCCATCGGCAGTCCCTTCCTGAAAATTCGAATTCGAATCTTTTACCAATGGTGAGGTAATCATAACACGTTTTAACTACAGGCCACGTGTTCTGTGGATGCACATTGTGTGTCTTTAGTGCAAAAGTTTCCATAGCCTTCCTTCTGCATCCTCGTGCCGTTGATAGGGGCAGCTTAGCACCTCAAGAGAGTGCCCTCAACATCTGTTCGCTCCTCGACCATCTTCGGGCACGGGAGTTGACAGAACGGGGATGACTTCTTCTGCCAGAAGTCTACGGCCATCACTTCTGACGATTCTTATTCAAAATTTTAAGCAATGGCGTGGTTCGAGCCCGGGACCCAGTATGTTTTGATTACCATGTAAAGAGGCTACGCCAATTTTAAAATTTCGTTCGTTATCTACAGACCACGGGTTCTATCCAGTGACAGTTAAAGAGAATCGTGGAGACAATGAGTTGGCCTGAATGAATGAGTGATAATGGGCAAGTGGGAGTGGATGGTTGTGAGCAACTTACAGCGGTGGACCATTCACAGTTAAGGGGCCTTCTGGGAGTGAGAGGTGAGTTGCATGTTGAAAACAGTACAGATATGTATGGAACTCGAAATTGTTGGGAAAATCCTTAAAGGTGCTGAAGTAGCAGGATGAGGCAGCTACTATCCCATTTCTCAGATAGTCTTTTAAACACGAGCATATGCGCATTTTTTGTGTTCCCATGGCAGCATTTCGTCAGTTGTCTTAGGAGAGTTGCTGTTATAAGTGCCAAATAATAAGGCCGTTTACTGTCTTGTCCCTCTCGTTTTTTTTTCACTTTAACCTTGTTTAATATTGAGGTTAAAAAAAGCAATTCTACATCTACATCTACATCTACATCCATACTCCGCAAGCCACCTGACGGTGTGTGGCGGAGGGTACCTTGAGTACCTCTATCGGTTCTCCCTTCTATTCCAGTCTCGTATTGTTCGTGGAAAGAAGTATTGTCGGTATGCCTCTGTGTGGGCTCTAATCTCTCTGATTTTATCCTCATGGTCTCTTCGCGAGATATACGTAGGAGGGAGCAATATACTTCTTGACTCTTCGGTGAAGGTATGTTCTCGAAACTTTGACAAAAGCCCGTACCGAGCTACTGAGCGTCTCTCCTGCAGAGTCTTCCACTGGAGTTTATCTATCATCTCCGTAACGCTTTCGAGATTACTAAATGATCCTGTAACGAAGTGCGCTGCTCTCCGTTGGATCTTCTCTATATCTTCTATCAAACCTATCTGGTACGCATCCCACACTGCTGAGCAGTATTCAAGCAGTGGGCGAACAAGCGTACCGTAACCTACTTCCTTTGTTTTCGGATTGCATTTCCTTAGGATTCTGCCAATGAATCTCAGTCTGGCATCTGCTTTACCGACGATCAACATTATATGATCATTCCATTTTAAATCACTCCTAATGCGTACTCTCAGATAATTTATGGTATTAACTGCTTCCAGTTGCTGACCTGCTATTTTGTAGCTAAATGATAGAGGATCTATCTTTCTGTGTATTCGCAGCACATTACACTTGTCTACATTAAGATTCAATTGCCATTCCCTGCACCATGCGTCAATTCGCTGCAGATCCTCCTGCATTTCAGTACAATTTTCCATTGTTACAACCTCTCGATACACCACAGCATCATCTGCAAAAAGCCTCAGTGAACTTCCGATGTCATCCACCAGGTCATTTATGTATATTGTGAATAGCAACGGTCCTATGACACTCCCCTGCGGCACACCTGAAATCACTCTTACTTCGGAAGACTTCTCTCCATTGAGAATGACATGCTGCGTCCTGTTATCTAGGAACTCCTCAATACAATCACACAATTGGTCTGATAGCCCATATGCTCTTACTTTGTTCATTAAACGACTGTGGGGAACTGTACCGAACGCCTTGCGGAAGTCAAGAAACACGGCATCTACCTGTGAACCAGTGTCTATGGCCCTCTGAGTCTCGTGGACGAATAGCGCGAGCTGGGTTTCACATGACCGTCTTTTTCGAAAGCCATGCTGATTCCTACAGAGTAGATTTCTAGTCTCCAGAAAAGTCATTATACTCGAACACAATACGTGTTCCAAAATTCTACAGCTGATCGACGTTAGAGATATAGGTCTATAGTTCTGCACATCTGTTCGACGTCCCTTCTTGAAAATGGGGATGACCTGTGCCCTTTTCCAATCCTTTGGAACGCCACGCTCTTCTAGAGACCTACGGTACACCGGTGCAAGAAGGGGGGCAAGTTCCTTCGCGTACTCTGTGTAAAACTGAACTGGTATCCCATCAGGTCCAGAAGCCTTTCCTCTTTTGAGCGATTTTAATTGTTTCTCTATCTCTCTGTCGTCTATTTCGATATCTACCATTTTGTCATCTGTGCGACAATCTAGAGAAGGAACTACAGTGCAATCTTCCTCATTGTAATTGATTACTAAAAAAGGACTGAAACTAGCCAACTGACTCTATTTAAAATAGGCTTCTGCAGTTAACTGTCTGGCTACATGTATTAAAGAGACCGCGTTTCCGTTTTCAAAAGGGGTAGCTGAGAAAAAAAATGCCTGGCAGTATAGGGAATCGAACATGCGACTGCTGCATTGCAGCAAGATGTGCTGACACAGACCGACAAAGAAGCACATCAACGCACACAAAATTCAGCATGCTCAGAGAGCATACATTGTATTATTTACACCGGTCATACTCTGATAAGCCAAAACATTATTACCACTGCCCACCGCGACGTTCGTTGTCACCTGGTGGCACCGCGGGCACGAGACACTGAAACAAAAGTATGCATGAGGAGCAGGCATGGACGGCGGAACACCCTAGCGAAGATATTGGCTGAAAATGGGTAAATCCATTGAGAAAAGTGTTATAACCGCGACCGGAACGGTTGCGGGGTGGCCGATAAAGCGCTGCGGGACCAAACGGAGAGCGACCCGCGAACAAACAAACGAACGCAAAGGACGGACACGAAACAACGACGGACGATCGAAGCAACGGGGTGACAGAGCCAATGAAACGAATCGAAGACGTCCGCTAGTAATGAAAACAAAGAACGGTAAACACGCTGTCTGTTGTCGAGGTGATATGTCAAAACGCACGTAACGGTTAGACTCACTGGCTGAGCTTTTTTTTTTTTTTCTTTATTGAATTTTGTATTTCGATTCTCCCCGAAGGGGGCGGGCTGGCAGCAGCTTAGTATGCCGCTCTTCAGCCTACAGACTTTGTTTTAAAAAGGGGGAGATAATATATAATAAAAACAGGCGATAAAATCGGAGACTTAAATGGTAACATGGCGAAAAATATCGAGGAACTTAAAACATAGAACAAAGGAATGATGATGCTAATAAAAGACATATGAAGCAGACAGGTAAAATAATAGACAGACAATTAACAAACACGGCGACAGTCTGGTTTCTGTTCGCAAAAGACATAAAACTCACACCAAGCGACAGCATGGTTTCCGTTCGCAACACTTGGAAAGACGAAACAACACTGAACATTCACTGGAACACTACACTAAAAGGTTGGCAAATATGACATACCACAGCCAAGAGCAGGTGGGGGGGGGGGACTGGACAGATGTTGGGAAAATAGAAAAGGGGGGAAGGGGAAGAAAAGTGAAGGGGGGAGGGGGCAAAGGAGCCAATGGAGGATGAGGACCCATAAGAGGGATGGCAGGTACTGGGCAGATGCGACAGGGGGTGGGGAAGGCAGAGAAGGGGAATACAAAAGGACTTGGGGGGAGAAGGGAGGTACGGAGAGGTTACGCAGGGAGAAACACAGGATGGAAGGGGGGAAGAGGGAGCCCATGGAAAGGACAGAGGAAAGGGGGGGGATGATGATCAGAGTTGATAGGAGGGATAAATGGAGGGAGAGAGGGCATCATCCGGGAGGGGGAGTTGATGGAAGCCACCTTGAATGGTGTAGAGATGGAGGGTAGGGGGGACACAACAGTGAAGGCATGGCAGGGGGTGGGGATGGGAGAGGAGAGGAGGAACTAGGGGCCGAGGGGGATCAAGGTGGCGGTAGGTGAAGAGTATGCGGAGATGTTTGAGGAATAGGACTAGATGGGGGAAAGGAATGAGGTCATAGAGGATCCATGTGGGGGATGGGAGGCATATACAGAAGGTGACGCGAAGTGCATGACGCTCAAGGATCTGGGGGGACATAAAATTTGGAGGAGGGACAGAGATCCAGGTGGGACTGGCATAACAGAGGATGCCACAGGTTAAGGATTTGTAGGTGTGGAGGATGGTAGAGGGGTGCAACCCCCATGTCCGGCCAGGGAGGAGTTTGAAGAGTCGGTTGTGGGCGTTGGATTGGATAGAGCGGAGAGGAGGGATCCAGGTGAGGTCAATGGTGAGGCAAAGGTACGTGAGGGTGGGAGAGAGGCGGACAGGATGGGTGCAGACGGTAGGGGAGAAATCCAGGAGCCAGAAGCAGAGAGTGGTACGACCTACAATGATTGCCTGGGTCTTTGAAGGATTGATTCTCAGGAGCCACTGGTTACACCATGCGACAAAAAGATCAAGGTGATTCTGGAGAAGGTGTTGGGACCGTTGGAGGGTAGGAGCGAGGATGAGGAATGCAGTGTCATCGACATACTGCAAGAGGTGTACTGGAGGGGGGTGGTTGGGCCATATCTGCCGTGTGCAGGAGGTAGAGGAGAGGGGAGAGGACAGAGACCTGGGGCACACCTGCAGAGGGGTAGAAAGTGTGGGAATTGGCATTATGGATGGTAACATAAGAGGGGCAGCAGGAGAGGAAGGAGGCCATCAGACGGATGTAGTTGACTGAAAGAGTGTAGGTTTGGAGTTCAAACAGGAGACCGGGATGCCAGACACGGTCGTAGGCCTTTTCGAGGACGAGGGTGACAAAAATGGCTGAGCGATGGGAGTTAAGCTGGAGGGAGAGGAGATGTGTGAGGCATAGCAGTTGGTCATTGGCTCAGAAGGAAGGTCGAAACCCACATTGGGTGTCGGGGAGGAGGTGGTTTTTGTTGAGGTGGTGATTGATGTGCCGGATAAGGATGGATTCCAAGAGGTTGCTGAACACCGATGTGAGACAGATAGGGCGATAGGAAGAGGCATCAGATGGAGGTTTGTTGGGTTTGGAGAACATCAGGATATAGGAGGTTTTCCACAGGTCGAGGTAGAAGATAGTGGCAAGGATGACATTGTAGAGGGTGGCAAGGACTGAAAGGAAGGAGGGAGGGCAGTGTTTGAGGTGGCAGTAGATAACACGGTCGTGGCCAGGAGCAGTGTTGCGTTTAATTTGGAGTGTGAGGCTGATGCCCTGTGTAGTGACGAGAGTGATAAGTTCAGATGGTGGTGTGTGGCCCAAATACTGTAAGCTAGGAGCAAGGTATTTGTACGGTCCATGATGTTAGGGAAGAGGGAATAATCAAAATGGGGATCATCTGGTATGGAAAAAACATCGGAGAGGTGAGAGGCAAAGTGGTTGGCCTTACTGAGGTTGTCAGGAAAGGGACGGTCATCAAGGAGGAGAGGGTACTGGTGGTTGGGGCGGTTCCTGGTAAGGCGGTGGAAAGCAGACCAATACTTGGAAGAGTATATTGGGAGCGTGGTGTTGAGCTGTGTACATGCCTGGCACCAGGTGCGGCGTTTCTGCGCAGTAAGCAGGTTGCGGATGTGTCGGTGTAATTGCCGCTGGTGGGTAAGTGTGTCCCAGTCACGAGTGAGGGTGGATGGCTTTGGTGAGGATATGGGTAGCGACGGCGTCAGACAAGGTCTGGTCCAGGAAGGCAGCAGTGCGAGAGATGTCATCAGGAGATTGGAGGGTAAGGTCGCGGCGTTCAACCTGGGTGTGAATGGAGTCCCGGTAGGCATCCCAGTTCGCATGGGAGTAATCATGTACGAGGTTAGGAGAGATGTTGGGGCGAGGATTTGGGCGGGGATACTGGCTGGGCGAGAGGCGGGCGCTTAAATACATGACCGGGATGCCGCTATTGGCCTGTGGGACCACGAGTTCCATTGTGGCGCCCTCACATTAAATTTGGGCCAGGAGGCGCGCGCCGCCACGGCTTACGGCGCGATGGTGCGGAGAACTCTAGGGATCTTCGACGTCCATGCGGTCTGGCGCGTATTCCAAATCCGCGGCGTGCGGTACCAGAAAAAGCGACTTTGATAAAGGACAGATTATTATTACGCAGGGCCTGCGAACGAATATCTCGACGAATCTGGTGTGATATTCTTGGCTGTGGCCGCCAGTGTTTTATTTTGCTAGAATCTCGCCTTGATGCGGCTTGATACACTTGAAGTAGCACATAACGTGGGGAGAGGTACACGTGGGGAGATGGTACAGGATGTATCAGTCCCGAGCGAGAGTCTGCCAGATGTACTGAACTTGCTTCTGATTGCTCGGCACGGTCGGGTGCTAGGCGCCAAAACGCCTAAATTCTCTTATTAATTATTTATGTACTTTCAATTGTATTTAACCCAGTTTTTAGTATGACATTCTCTCATGGTTACCCTACGTCTATCGTTTTTGTTTATCAAATTTCACTAGTTTTGAGAAACATAAGAGTAACGATATTGCAACCGACCTGCTTCGGATACCTTTGCGTCACTTTGGTGCGCCCGGGAGGCGAAGTACCTCGGCTACGCTGGTCACTCCGTTTCGGGCGTTCTGGATGGTCAGACACGTATCTCAGTATCGTGCGTTACTCAGAATCCAACATGTTGTACTCTATGTCGGGCGTAACTTACTCAACTGTGTCTAATGCGTACCGGAGAGCCGAAACGTGTATCATATTCCGGAAGTTGGATGGAAAAGTTACTATACAAGTGAGATAGCTCTAAATTCTCCAACAAAAATGTGGATCAAAAAATTTCATAATGTGTATCAAAAAACTTCGCAGTCTATAATAGCTTTACAAGTTTCTATAAGTGAAATACCTTTACACTTCCTGTGGCTAAGTTCTTTGACCATAACCCACATGTTTATGTATGAGCAACATCTTTACGCCTGCTGCATCTAAGTTCTTTGACCACAGCCTACGTGTTTGTATCTAAACACAGTCTATTTCACGAGTGCACATCGTAATAGTGAAACATGCAGCTAAACTTTATAAAACTGAAATATGGACGTGAAAATGATAGTAAGTGTGTAACTAAGTGGAAAAACGGTTACCACAGCGTAACTATAATAATGATGCTTCAGCTTTATGTAGGTACAGATATATTTTCGGCAAATGCTGCCTTGCCACTTACAATTGTCCCACTTCTATCTGTTTAGCCACCAGCAAATTTTTTTTTGTATTTATACAGTGATTTCCATCATATAAACATGTACATGAATGTATAAACACCTGAAAATGGGCGCAAGCCCGGTACTGATCGTGTGACAAATAAATAACCTTTTATTGTGACTGGTAGCGGATATTTTTCTATACCCTGTATCGAGTGTCGTAAAAGATAATGTAAATGTGTGAATATTTGAATAATAACCAAACTGGATATATTAATGACAAGTGTCGCCTACCACCATCGTCAGTACTCCAGATGTTGACCTCTGCAGACACAGAGACTAACCTGGACCAGTGGCACCCCGCAAAAAGCACAGTCACAGGTTTCAACTGACAGCATTGTAGCCTCTGACGAAGAAGGTCCGACGACCGACGAGCTGTCTTCTGCGCTGCGGACATAACTTCAAAAGACGACAGGTTGGTGAAAAGAACGGTCAAAGACTCCTATTCGATCTCTACAAGATCTCTTCAGCTTTGTGACTTCCAAAGAGACAGAAAATTTATACTGGCGGAATGTTAACGTGCTACTGTCGTGAGCATCTACTGAAAGAGGTAGGAGGACACTGGAGCTACCACTAGGCGCTAAATCTTTGGGCTTACACGAGTCTTGGAGGCTTGTCTGCTCTGTAAAGTACTGTAGATGGTGATCTGTGGCCTCTCTGCCTAAACAGCAGAATAGTGGTGCACGCCCAAGTGTCTCGGAGCACTCCATTCACCTTACATTGTTGAATATGGAGCTTGTGGTGTCACCGCCAGACACCACACTTGCTAGGTGGCTTTTTGACATTTCGATTCTATTTTATGTAACTCAGTAGTTAAATCTTCACGTGTTTGTTCAAACGTGGTGTGATGATTTTGTTCCATTGCGTCTAACTGTTGCTGTGTTTGTCTCTGATGTTGTTCCATTGTGTCTAACTTTTGAAGATTTTGTTCCATTGTGTCTAACTTTTGAAGATTTTGTCCCATTTGTTGCATTAATTGTAATAACAATGCATTAGTGTCTGGAATCTGTTCCTCTACGCTTTTCGGCAGTGCATTTGCACCAGCAACATTCACATTTTGACAAGCAGAAAATGTGTCTTGACTCATTCAAGAAAACGGTGAGGATCCAAAACCTGAGTCTACAGTATTTGCAATATTGTGTTCTGTCATTCCCAATTCCTGAGGCGAGCTGTTGCCGACCGATCGATCGATAATGCTTCCCTGTTTACTACCTGTTTCACTGTCTACACCATTATTTGACGCCCGCTCCATTTCCCTATGCATAGTTACCAAATTACTACTTGGAATGTCTGTTAATTCACTACACAGTGGTGCTGATAAGTTACGCTCGTCGCCACTATTATTTCTCAGTTTACTTTGGAGCCTAGTGTTACGTTTTTTACACGCCATTATTGTCACAATATTTCACACGATAACACAGAAAAACACAATTTGAAGAGCAAAAATAAGAGAACACATTAACATAGCACTGAAAATAATATCTAGTTAATTGCAGCTGCGAAATACTTGGTGCAAATCTACATGCATGCCACAACTATTTTACAGTACAACAATGACAGACTGCAACTACAAAGGAGATTCTCTGTACAATTACGCGCTAGCAATAAACAAAAGCTACACTAATTACACAAACTACAAGAAAAAAATCAGAAGATTCCAGTGAGGTATCCGCGGCTAAGGGTCGACATATGAAACGTCCCCTTAGAACAATTTATACACGACTGTGCTTAACCTGACACACAATATTATTTAGCGCAACGCAATCTGACTATCAAAGATCCCTGCAAAAGAATGGCCCTGAGTAACATTAAACTATACGTTTCAGAAATCACTTACCTCACAAAAATCTTCATTACTCAAACTACTGCAATATAGCGAGCGCCACTACTGCCAGCTAAATAAAAGATTCAAACTACGGAAGGCACTAACTACTGATAGGGACAGTTAGCAAATGAAAGATGTTAATAGAGAACAAACACTGTATTTACCTTAATATCATAAAAGTCATAATATATGTAATTTCAGAACTCCGCCATCTCTCTCCTCACATCCACCACTGCTGGCGGCTCACCTCTAACTGCCCAACGCTGTGCCCTGTTCACATCCAGCTGCCGCTGCCCAACACAACAATGGCAGACAACAATGCAAACTAGCCACAGGCTGCACACAGCACAGCCAGTGATTTTCATATAGAGCGCTACGTAACTTTGCCAATAAGAAAACATAAACAGCCTACTTACACAGTGTATATTGAGATTGCACTTATGTATCATCAAGAGCGATGTACAACAATTGTGGATTAAAGTTAAGTATTCCAGAAGCTATGAGCTATTTTGGGCTACTATAATTCCTTGTCATTTTCCAGACCTCACGCCAGCCTGAGTGAGCTTAACGCGTGCATTTCGGCCTCCTCTAGCAACACGGTGTTGGCTCTTCTGCCAACACATCAGAGCTCCACAGCAGTACGCCGTGGGAGACATTCTCACGTGCTGCGGTAGTAATCGAAGACACGCAGACAGCTGCAAACCATCTGCATCCCTTCATGCTCGATGTCTTCCCTGACGGCGATGTCACCTTTCAGTAGTGTAATTGTCTGTGCCTCTTAGCCAGAAAAAACTACTGTGGTTCGGGGAGCATTACAGTGACCTTTGATATCTCAGCGAGCAAATTCGCCTCATGTAAATCCTATGGAACAAATCTGATTCGCTAACATGCCCTACCACAGCGTAAGTAAATCAGTGGCCCGTTATCTAGACACACTACATGAACTGTGGGAAGTCATCTGATACGACGTACCTCCACAAACCTAGCAACAAACAGTCGGGTCCGTGATACTCAGAAATAGTGATCTTATTCGTTGCAAAGACGGTTAAAGACGCTATTAAGTAGGTAGTCTTAATGTTGTGGCATCAGTGAATATTTCTTTTCCCCTTTTCATGTTCGTGCATTATACACAAAGCAAACAGGAGGCGCTTATAAAAAATACAAATAAAAAATTCTGCAAATGTGTAATAACAAAATAGTACATCTACTCTCTTGGTTCCACAGTTACACTACTGGCCATTAAAATTGCTACGCCAAGAAGAAATGCAGATGATAAACGAGTATTCATTGGACAAATATATTATACTATAACTGACATGTGATTACATTTTCGCGCAATTTGGGTTCATAGATCCTGAGAAATCAGTACCCAGAACAACCACCTCTGGCCGTAATAACGGCCTTGATACGCCTGGGCATTGAGTCAAACAGAGCTGGGATGGCGTGTACAGGTACAGCTGGCCATGCAGCTTCAACACGATACCATTCGTCAAGAGTAGTGACTGGCGTGTTGTGACGAGCCAGTTTCTCGGCCACCACTGACTAGACGTTTTCAATTGGTGACAGATGTGGCGAATGTGCTGGCCAGGGCAGCAGCCGATCATTTTCTGTATCTAGAAAGGCCTGTACAGGACCTTCAACATGCGGTCGTGCATCATCCTGCTGAAATGTAGGGTTTCGCAGGGATCGAATGAAGGGTAGAGCCACGGGTCGTAACACATCTGAAATGTATCTTCCACTGTTCAAAGTGCCGTCAATGGGTACAAGAGGTGAACGAGACTTGTAACCAATGGCACCCCACCCAATCACGCCATGTGATACGCCAGTATGGATATGACGAATACACGCTTCCAATGTGCGTTCAACGCGATGTCGGCAGATACGGATGCGACCATCACGATGCTGTAAAGAGAACCTGGATTCATCGGAGAAAATGACGTTTTGTCATTCGTGCACCCAGGTTCGTCGTTGAGCACACCATCGCAGGCGCTCCTGTCTGTGATGGAGCGTCAAGGGTAACCGTAGCGACGGTCTCCAAGCTGATTGTCCATGCTGCTGCGAACGTCGTCGAACTGCTCGTGCAGATGGTTGTTGTCTTGCAAACATCCCCACATGTTGACTCAGGGATCGAGACGAGGCCGCACGATCCGTTACAGCCATACGGATAAGATGCCTGTCATCTCGACTGCTAGTAATAGGAGGCCGTTGGGATCCAGCACTGCGTTCCGTGTTACCTTCCTGATCCGACCGCTTCCATATTCTGCTAACAGTCATTGGATCTCGACCAACGCGAGAAGCAATGTCGCGATACGATAAACCGCAATCGCGATAGGGTGCGATCCGACCTTTATCAAAGTCGGAAACGTGATGGTACCCATTTCTCCTCCTTACACGAGGCACCACAACAACGTTTCACCAGGCAACGACGGTCAACTGCTGTTTCATCATCATCATCATCATCATCATCATAATCATCATTTAAGACTGATTATGCCTTTCAGCTTTCAGTCTGGAGCATAGCCCCCCTTATACAGTTCCTCCATGATCTCCTATTCAGTGCTAACATTGATGCCTCTTCTGATGTTAAACCTATTACTTCAAAATCATTCTTAACCGAATCCAGCTACCTTCTCCTCGGTCTGCCCCGACTCCTCCTACCCTCTACTGCTGAATCCATGAGTCTCTTTGGTAAGCTTGCTTCTCCCATGCGTGTAACATGACTCCAGCATCTAAGCCTGTTCGCCCTGACTGCTACATCTATAGAGTTCATTCCCAGTTTTTCTTTGATTTCCTCATTGTGGACACCCTCCTGCCATTGTTCCCATCTACTAGTACCTGCAATCATCCTAGCTAGTTTCATATCCGTAACCTCAACCTTGTTGATAAGGTAACCTGAATCCACCCAGCTTTCGCTCCCATACAACAAAGTTGGTCGAAAGATTGAACGGTGCACAGATAACTTAATCTTGGTACTGACTTCCTTCTTGCAGAAGAGAGTAGATCGTAGCTGAGCGCTCACTACGTTAGCTTTGCTACACCTCGCTTCCAGTTCTTTCACTATGTTGCCATCCTGTGAGAATATGCATCCTAAGTACTTGAAACCGTCCACCTGTTCTAACTTTGTTCCTCCTATTTGGCACTCAATCCGTTTATATTTCTTTCCCACTGACATTACTTTAGTTTTGGAGATGCTAATCTTCATAGCATAGTCCTTACATTTGTGATCTAGCTCTGAAATATTACTTTGCAAACTTTCAATCGAATCTGCCATCACAACTAAGTCATCCGCGTATGCAAGACTGCTTATTTTGTGTTCACATATCTTAATCTCACCCAGCCAGTCTATTGTTTTCAACATATGATCCATGAATAATATGAACAACAGCTGTTCGTGTATGAGAAATTGGTTGGAAACTTTGCTGATGTCAGCACGTTGTAGGTGTCGCGACCGGCGCCAACCTTGTGTGAATGCTCTGAATAGCTAATCATTTGCATATCACAGCGTCTTCTTCCTGTAGGTTAAATTTCGCGTCTGTAGCACGTCATCGTCGTGGTGTAGCAATTTTAATGTCCAGTAGTGTATTCCAGAATGGACACATAGAATACGGCGGGTAACAGTGCCGGGTGATGCCGCAGCCTGTCTGTCTTTTTGAGTGCCTAGCGCCGTGCTGGCTGCCAGCCGTCCCCCCGCCGGCTGCAGCCGTCGTCGGCCCCGGCGGCCGCTCCCCGCAGGAAATTAACGGAAGGCGCCGGCGACGGCCGGACAGCACGCCGGCAACTCATCGCCGGCCGTCCGCCCCCCCCCCCCCCCCCCCCCCCGCAGATCCGTCCGCCTGCGGGAAACGTCGTCGGTGCTTCAAACACTTTCTGTTCAAAAGTCACAACACCACACCCTCTACGCGTGATAAATACTGTTACAGCGGGTGATGATACATACACGGACGGAAAATACAGGGTGTTTCAAAAATGACCGGTATTTGAAACGGCAATAAAAACTAAACGAGCAGCGATAGAAATACACCGTTTGTTGCAATATGCTTGGGACAACAGTACATTTTCAGGCGGACAAACTTTCGAAATTACAGCAGTTACAATTTTCAACAACAGATGGCTCTGCAAGCAATGTGAACGATATAGAAGACAACGCAGTCTGTGGGTGCGCCATTCTGCACGTCGTCTTTCTGCTCTAACCGTGTGCTGTTCACAACGTGCACGTGTGCTGTAGACAACATGGTTTATTCCTCAGAACAGAGGATTTTTCTGTTAATGGAATTCCACCGCCTAGAACACAGTGTTGTTGCAACAAGACGAAGTTTTCAACGGAGGTTTAATGTAACCAAAGGACCGAAAAGCGATACAATAAAGGATCTGTTTGAAAAATTTCAACGGACTGGGAACGTGACAGATGAACGTGCTGGAAAGGTAGGGCGACGGCGTACGGCAACTGCACAGGGCAACGCGCAGCTAGTGCAGCAGGTGATCCGACAGCGGCCTCGGGTTTCCGTTCGCCGTGTTGCAGCTGCGGTCCAAATGACGCCAACGTCCACGTATCGTCTCGTGCGCCAGAGTTTACACCTCTATCCGTACAAAATTCAAATGCGGCAACCCCTCAGCGCCGCTACCATTGCTGCACGAGAGACATTCGCTAACGATATAGTGCACAGGATTGATGACGGCGATATGCATGTGGGCAGCATTTGGTTTACTGACGAAGCTTATTTTTACCTGGACGGCTTCGTCAATAAACAGAACTGGCGCATATGGGGAACCGAAAAGCCGCACGTTGCAGTCCCATCGTCCCTGCATCCTCAAAAAGTACTGGTCTGGGCCGCCATTTCTTCCAAAGGAATCATTGGCCCATTTTTCAGATCCGAAACGATTACTGCATCATGCTATCTGGACATTCTTCGTGAATTTGTGGCGGTACAAACTGCCTTAGACGACACTGCGAACACCTCTTGGTTTATGCAAGATGGTGCCCGGCCACATCGCACGGCCGACGTCTTTAATTTCCTGAATGAATATTTCGATGATCGTGTGATTGCTTTGGGCTATCCGAAACATACAGGAGGCGGCGTGGATTGGCCTCCCTATTCGCCAGACATGAACCCCTGTGACTTCTTTCTGTGGGGACACTTGAAAGACCAGGTGTACCGCCAGAATCCAGAAACAATTGAACAGCTGAAGCAGTACATCTCATCTGCATGTGAAGCCATTCCGCCAGACACGTTGTCAAAGCTTTCGGGTAATTTCATTCAGAGACTACGTCATATTATTGCTACGCATGGTGGATATGTGGAAAATATCGTACTAAAGAGTTTCCCAGACCGCACTGCCATCTGTTGTTGAAAATTGTAACTACTGTAATTTCGAAAGTTTGTCCGCCTGAAAATGTACTGTTGTCCCAAGCATATTGCAACAAACGGTGTATTTCTATCGCTGCTCGTTTAGTTTTTATTGCCGTTTCAAATATACACGTCATTCTTGAAACACCCTGTATATCCCAGCGCGAGGAAGCAGTTGTGCTAAGGAAACGAAATTTTGGGGGACGCGTTTGCACATTTCACATACACTGATGAGCCATTATGACCGCTGCCCACCGTTAGGATGTATGCTGCGTAGTAACGCTAAGGGCACGTGACGCGACAAAAGAAGTACAAGAGAGGAGCAAAGACGAGTGGGAAATCATTCTAGCAAGCGTATGCAAGACTGCTTATTTTGTGTTCACATATCTTAATCTCACCCAGCCAGTCTATTGTTTTCAATATATGACCCATAAATAATATGAACAACAGTGGAGACAGGTTGCAGCCTTGTCTTACCCATGAAACTACTCTGAACCATGAACTCAATTTACCGTCAACTCTAACTGCTGCCTGACTATCCATGTAAAGACCTTTAATTGCTTGCAAAAGTTTGCCTCCTATTCCATAATCTTGTAGAACAGACAATAACTTCCTCCTAGGAACCCGGTCATATGCCTTTTCTAGATCTATAAAGCATAGATACAATTCCCTGTTCCACTCATAACACTTCTCCATTATTTGCCGTAAGCTAAAGTTCTGGTCCTGACAACCTCTAAGAGGCCTAAACCCACACTGATTTTCATCCAATTGGTCCTCAACTAATACTCGCACTTTCCTTTCAACAATACCTGAGAAGATTTTACCCACAATGCTGATTAAGGAGATACCTCTGTAGTTGTTACAATCTTTTCTGTTTCCATGTTTAAAGATTGGTGTGATTACTGCTTTTGTCCAGTCTGATGGAACCTGTTCCGACTCCCAGGCCATTTCAATTATCCTGTGTAGCCATTTAAGATCTGACATTCCACTGTATTTGATGAGTTCCGACTTAATTTCATCCACCCCAGCCGCTTTATTGCACTGCAATCTATTGACCATTTTTTCCACTTCCTCAAATGTGATCCTATTTCCATCATCATTCCTATCCCATTCTACCTCGAAATCTGAAACATTACTGATCTCATTTTCACCTACATTGAGCAACTCTTCAAAATATTCCCTCCATCTGCCCAAGGCATCCACAGGATTCACCAGCAGTTTTCCTGACCTGTCCAAAATACTTGTCATTTCCTTCTTACCTCCCTTTCGAAGACTGCTAATTACACTCCAGAATGGTTTTCCAGCAGCTTGACCCATAGTCTCTAACCTGTTTCCAAAGTCTTCCCACGATTTCTTCTTGGATGCTGCAATTATCTGTTTGGCTTTGTTTCTTTCTTCAACATAAGTTTCATTGTCTACCTGGGTTCTGGTATGTAGCCATTTTTGATACGCCTTCTTTTTCCTTTTACAGGCTGCCTTGACTGTATCATTCCACCAAGCTGTTTGCTTCATCCTACTTTTACACACTACTGTTCCAAGACATTCTTTAGCCACTTCTAGTACTGTGTCCCTGTACCTTGTCCATTCCTTTTCCAATGACTGTAATTGACTACATTCAACTAACTGGTACCTTTCTGAGATCGCTGTTATGTACTTGTGCCTGATTTCCTTATCCTGAAGTTTCTCCAATCTTATCCTCCTACATATGGACCTGACCTCCTGCACTTTCAGCCTCACAATCCAAATTTCACTGCAGATTAAATAATGATCAGTGTCATCAAAGAATCCCCTGAATACACGTGTGTCCCTCACAGCCTTCCTGAATTCCTGATCTGTTATTATATAGTCAATGACAGATCTGGTTCCCCTGCCCTCCCAAGTATACCGGTGAATGTTCTTATGTTTAAAAAAGGAGTTTGTGATTACTATACCCATACTGGCACAGAAATCCAAGGGTTGTTTCCCGTTCCTGTTGGCCTCCATATCCTCTCCAAATTTACCCATACCCTTTTCACACCCTTCTGTTCGATTTCCAATCCTGGCGTTAAAATCACCCATGAGCAGAACACTGTCCTTGTCCTTTACCCTGACAACTACATCACTGAGTGCCTCATAAAAACTACCCATCTTATCTTGATCTGTCCCTTCACAATGCGAATATACTGACACAATCCTAATTTTCTTGCTAGACACTGTCAAATCTATCCACATCAGTCGTTCGTTTACATACCTTATTGTTACTACGCTGGGTTCCATTTCTTTCCTGATGTAAAGCCCTACACCCCATTGTGCTATTCCTGCTTTGACTCATGATAGGTAGACCTTGTATTCTCCCACTTCCTCTTCTTTCTCACCCCTTACCCGAATGTCACTAACAGCTAAAACGTCCAGCCCCATCTTACTTGCAGCCTCTGCCAGCTCTACCTTCTTCCCAGAGTAGCCCCCATTGATATTAATAGCTCCTCATCTCATTATCATTTGTTTGCCAAGTCGTATCTTAGGAGTCCCTGGTTTGTCAGTTAGAGGTGGGACTCCGTCACCTCCAAAGGTCCGAGGCATTTTGCTCTGATAATTGCCAGCATCATATTTAAAGTACCAGGGAAGCAGATTGCTAGCCTTACTTGCCCCGAGTCCCATTGGGTTTTACCCCTAACGGCTGAGGGACTAACCGGTGGATTTGGTAGTCTTTGCCGTATGAGCACAAAGGTGACCACGACTCAGAATATGTCCGAAATGCCCAGCCTTATTCCAAAGTAACTGGTATCCCGACTGTCGGGACTACTTACTTGGCCACTCATACGTTGCCCGTGGTTCATGATCTAGGACATGACTACAGGAACCCACACCATGAACCACAATCTTAAAAAAAAAAAAAAAAAAAAAAAGAAGTGAAAAGTAACCGAAATAACGCTCGAGATATGAATTTAATAATGTTTTCATAAAAGGTATGCAAGAAAAATTTGAGACTGCAATTAAATTACCAGGAATGTATTGTAGACTGTAAATGAAACCTTCATGTATAAAATTATACACGTTTATTATTTTATTTTACAGTGCATGATTGCGACGTGTGGAGGGGTGATATTCATCGCGAAACCAGTTGAAGGCGTAATTTTTTTGGCACCTTGCGCTTGTTATAAAACCCCCTTTTTTACAGTTCCATCATTTTCAAAATTTTTACAAAATAACAAACGTTGTGTAGTTTCAGAAAATGGTGGTGGCTCTGAGTACTATGGGACTAAACATCTATGGTCATCAGTCCCCTAGAACTTAGAACTACTTAAACCTAACTAATCTAAGCACACAACACCCAGCCATCACGAGGCAGAGAAAATCCCTGACCCCGCCGGGAATCGAAACCGGGAGCCCGGGCGTGGGAAGCGAGAACGCTACCGCACGACCACGAGATGCGGGCGTAGTTTCAGAAAAAGTTATCTCTGAGCAGACATGACATGAAGTCCCTTACACTTGAATTAAAATTCGCCGGTCGCTGTGGCCGAGCGGTTCTATCAGCTTCAGTCCGGAACTGCACTACTGCTACGGTCGCAGGTTCGAATCCTTCCTCGGGCACTGATGTGTGTGATGTCCTTAGATTAGTTAGGTTTATGTAGTTCGAAGTCTAGGGGATTGATGACCTCAAATGTTAAGTCCCATAATGCTTAGAGCTATTTGAACCATTTTTGCATTAAAATTCCTTTTTGGGATAGCAGAATTTTCGTTTGTCCTTCGTTCTCATACTAATAAATTCACTATACTGAGCATTATTTAGATTTTATGCAGTCTACATAACGTCCATGAAAGGAGTCGACCCTACAACCCTCGGCTTACCGTTCAGTACTACATCCGCTGCGCCAGCCGTTACCACACAACTGTATTAACATAAATAGTTCATGGCTACATCCAGTCCCTGCAAAAGTCTCATTTGGCGCTGACTTCTGTCAGTTTCATTTCTGGCCAAATTCTGCTTACACTGTGGATCTGGAAGAAATCTGATGGGTATGCACGATTTTATGTCACATAGAAGAGAAAGTTATTAGCTAATAGGCAATAAAGAGTGCAAATTTTCGGAAGATTTCGTATTCTCTTGGTAGTAAATAATCCTGCTCAGTATTAAATGTGAGTTTTTTTTTTTTAAGGATGGTAGGATGTCAAACCGGCCGACGTTTCCACTATCCTGAATATAGATTTGATGGCCTCTATTACAAAATATACACGTTTGAATCCATTAGAGCGAAATACAGTGCGATACAAGAACTCTGTGCGAAGAGACGTGGCACTGCACTTCACCACACTTCACCAAATAGTATGCCTTACATTTCCTCGAACATGTATCTTTTACACATCAAATTCTTCGGAATGATGTGCGCTACAAAATGAATATATATATATATATATATATATATATATATATATATATATATATATATATATATGAAAAATCGATTTTTTTAAAATTTTTGACGTTCTATCTCAAACTCTCGAGGGGCAGGCTTGATACGGGCACCACTATCTTGCTCCGGTTCGGAGATATCGTAGATCCGGGGCTGGCCATAACAACCGCTGTCTTGGTTCTGTGTTGTTCATTGCCACAGCATACAATGCAGCAGCTACACAGAAAACAAAAGCTTCTCTCTTCAGTGATAGTTTCATACGTGCTTGGAGTAGTGATGCCCAATTTTTGGTCCATTTCAACACGCAGGATTTATCCTGTTGGCTTTAGAGCGCATTTTATTGAGAGCTTTAAGCAACGTGTAAATGGGCACTAATGTACCGCAAGTAGCGACACTACGCTCTGACAAAGCACACACAAAGTGCACGGCGTTACTTTGTGAGTTATGTGTGAGTGACACATGGCTTTAATAGGGGTGCTCACCCCCCCCCCCCCCCATCCGATCGCGGTCCACCTGTGGTTTACCGTGGGTTTATGGGTCGATCTTTCAAAACCTTTGCCCGAAAGTCATTTAAATGTGCTGTTTTTGTAAAGTGCCGGTATGTTGCCAACTAGTGCTTCGCACGGAATTTGTAGGCGGTACGTCTGGCAACATCGTCTCCGCCTCTTTCCACTCCATCTGGTTTTCGCCGTCTTTAAGGTTCGCGCCAAGCAGTAGACTTTCCTTGTGCTTGGTGAGGCTACTACTCGCAAACTGCTACTTTGCGCATCGTGAGCTGTGGTTGCAGTGAGCGGGCAGAGCGCTCAGGGTTTGCTGCAGGACTTGACTTTTGGACAGCACACAGTTACCGAAGTTAACTTTCCTCAAATACATTCGGCATTGTCAGATCAACAAGCATCATTGGACCTAGAAGCTGCAAAGAAGTGGTCGACAGACCTGATTGTGCCTAAGGCGGAGTTTGACAACGGATTACGAAATTGCAAGAATATTGAATCTGCTCTAACTTTGATACGTCAACATTTCCAAAGAGTAGACGGGGAACATATTTCACGTAATATTAGTGCTCTTCATGTCTTGAGTGAGACTGTACCTGAAAAAGAAATAATGGGATTTCAAGGTGAGATTTCCTTATAGTCAGTATACATTGGAGATAATTTCCGGAAATTAGTGAGTGTAAAGGTGACATCGTATGTTTTGTCGTTTTTTGGATCAATTTATGTATGTGAGGCAGCGCTATCAACGATGAACACAGTAAAATCTAAGTACAGAAATAAACTGATTGATCCTCATCTTCCATACAGTGTGAGGATCGTTCTGAGCACCCGATTATAATAGATTTGGCAATCACATGCAAAGCCAAGAATCTCAACAAACCTTTTTCGTCATTTATGATGTTCTATATTTTAATTTCTTTCACACAAGTAAAATTTTGAAAATTGAGTAGTAAGCCCACATATTTTAATGGAGAGTTTCAATAAGGCGACGCAACAGAGCCACAGGAAAGTAGATGTTCTTTCCGTTATATTGCCTGCAGCCTTGGCAGGGATGTACCCACACACACTATTGTTCACTTCTGAAGTCCCATGGAGGTATTTTGCCACCAAGACTGGTGCCCAGGTGTCAGGAGCCGATACCAACGGGGACGACCACCGTGTTCACAGCGCAGCTGTAGTGCGTCGCATCGCATCTGCAGATCTGCAGTGTATATCAGAGCTTGTGTTAACATCGCAGTGGTGCGCCGGCTGCAGTCAGCCAATTACTCGAGGTACATCTCCGAGCCAGACGCCATGTAACTAGCTCCGAGCCACCGCTTTCATACATTGGTCGTGTCCAGGCTGACCCCACTGGAATATGGAGGCTGAGTGGAGATCTGCTGTGTTCTCAGGTGAGGGCTGCCCCTGTCGCAGTGTCGGTATTGGCCACGTGTCAGGTAGGAGGAGGCAGGGTGGGTGATGGAAACAGAGCCGTCTGTGGCAAAGGTCCACTGGTAAAATGCTTTTTTATTTCAGTCTATGATCAAAATATGAATTCTTTAGGCGATGACCGGTTTCAGTCTGTAATGACAATCCTCAGATCTTTTTTACACCATGTCCTAAAGTGATACGGCCATAATGGCATCGTCAAAACATATAAATATACTCAGCATAGCATCGTCACATAGATCTAAATATTTTAAATCTATGTGACGATGCTAAGCTGATTATATGTTATGACGATGCCATTATGGCCGTATCACTTTAGGACATGGTGTAAAAAAGATCTGAGGATTGTCATTACAGACTGAAACCGTTCATCGTCTAAAGAATTAATATTGTGATCAGAGAATGAAATAAGAAAGCATTTTACAGTATTGGATCACTGTTTGTATATGTGATTATGTCGCAGTTGGTGAAAGGTACACTGGACTTACACCAGGAGTTATAGTCTGGGCAGCGATGTCATACACCAGGGGCTGGGTCGACATTATCTCGAAAAACAGCAAATTTCGACGTCAGACAGATAACTATTGCCTTGGCCTTAGATATCAGCAAAAGGGTCGCTCATTGATCACTTACAGAATGATAAATCCAGTGTCATTCAGTTAACTGTTG
The DNA here is from genome assembly GCF_023864275.1 of Schistocerca cancellata. Lineage (NCBI taxonomy): Eukaryota > Metazoa > Arthropoda > Insecta > Orthoptera > Acrididae > Schistocerca > Schistocerca cancellata. The sequence continues at coordinate 481,411,832 of NC_064634.1, forward strand.
CAGATTTGGCACTCTATGTGCAACTGGCGTGGAACAACAGACCACAGTATGATGTACAGCTCGTCTACGACACAATGCATGAACTTCTTACATTCAACATTGACGCAAGTACAGCGATGGTTAAGGGACCTCCATTTCAGATTGCTTATCGTTTATCCTGTGATCTGGAAACTTTAATCACATTAATATCTTATCTAGCCTACTGTTTAGTTGAATCTTTAGTCATCTCACCTAGAATTTTGCGATTTGAGTGCGAGCCTGCAGGCAACGGTGCACAGGGTTTGACAGACAGCTGAGGCACTGGTAGCCAGGCTTTAGTGTACATATCAGTATTTCCCTGTCCTCCTGCGCACGACACGTGTGGGCAAGTCGTTTGCCCATGCCCAGAATACTTGTCATAGAGCTCTCTGGCAAATAATACTATGACCGACCAGAACTTTGTGGCACTTCCCCAGTAGCCGGGATGTCCACCTTTGGCACGGATAATAGAGGCGGTGCATCATGGCATGGAAGCAATGACGCCTTGGTAAGTCACTAGAGGGAGTTCACATCTGCACGTCACCTAATTCCCGAAAATTCCGGACACTGGGGTGATTATCTGTGACACTACATTCAATCACATCTCAGATGCATTCGATTGGGCTCGGATCCGGCGACTTTGGGGGGTCAGCACATCAAATGGAACTCACTGCTGTGCTCCTCAAACCACTGTTTCCAAATCCTGACCTTGTGACGTTGCACATTGCCGGGGAACATGATCTTCATGAAGGGGTGTATGTGCTGTGCAAACGGTGTGGCTAAAATGACTCTGAGCACTATGGGACTTAACATCTATGGTCATCAGTCCCCTAGAACTTAGAACTACTTAAGTCTAACTAACCTAAGGACAGCACACAACACCCATTCATCACGAGGCAGAGAAAATCCCTGACCCCGCCGGGAATCGAAGCCGGGAACCCGGGCGCGGGAAGCGAGAACGCTACCGCATGCATACGGTGTACTATACCGCTTGACTGTCGTCGTGGCTTGCATGAGCTCCCCTGCATTGATGGTCTCCGATGTGAATGTTCTCCAGGGCATAATGGGGCCGCCATCAACTTGTCTCCATTCCACAGTACTGGTGTCAAGGACCTGTTCGCTGGAAGTCTGGTGTCAAGGACCTGTTCGCAGGAAGACAACAGATTCGCGCCCTGCCGTCGGCAAGATGAAGAAGCTATAGGGATTCGTCAGACCATGCAACACTCTGCCATTGCGCCAACGTCCAGTGCCTATGGTCACGTCTTATTTCAGAGGACTTTGCCGATGTCGTGCTGTTGACATAGGCACTTGTATGGGTCACTGTCTGTAGAGGCCCACGATTAAGAGAGTTCGGTGAACTGTGTCTTCAGACACACTTGTACTCTGCCCATCATTAAAGTCTGACCTTAGTTCCATCACAGTTCGCCGCCTGTCCTGTTTTAGCCGTCTGCTCAGCTTACGATGTCCGACATCAGTAATGTGGGGTGGCCACCCGAATCGCTACGCCTGTGTGTGGTTTCCTCTTGGTTTCCCCACGTACTGGAGACACTCACGCCTCCTCGAACACAATAGAAATCGTGCAATTTCCAAAACCCTCATGCCGAGCGTCCGGGTCATCACAGTCTGCCCTTGTTCAAACTGAGATACATCTCACGTCTTCCCTATTTTACATAGTGACAGCGCACTCACTGTTAGTACATGCGCCGTGCGTCTGTCTGACCAGCAGTCATTCCTCGGCAGGTGACGATGCTATTGCGTGGACGGGTTTACATCGATAGTAGGTCGGTGGTCATGATATTCTGGCTTATCAGCGTATAGTATAGATGAGCCAGCGTAAGTTGATCCCTGATGGTGGCAGTGCGCTGGGCGCCACAGCTTCATGGGTCTAGCTCATACAGTAACGTCTTGTGTTTTTGTAAATACGTCTATGGCAAACACACAGTGTTGTCATAGCTTTGTAGGCCGCTTTGTAGGAATGCAGACGCTAGCGCTTCGGAACTGAAAACTGCCCACAGCGCTGGGAGCTACCAGGGGTCTTGTTACTCCGTTTCGAGTAAAGGTGCACCTGACCATGGAAGGAACTGATGGACGCTCCCCACGGAGCGTTCCTCACGGGACCGCTTTGGAAAATCCTACTATAGTCCAATGTCTTCTCGTGCAAACTACTCTACATTACCTGGCACGATACTGTATCGCATTTTAAGGTTTCTTGCAGTTCCATTCGCATTTATAGCATGGTAACAATGACTGCTAAAATGCCAACTGGTGCCTTCTAATTAGTTTAATCTCTTCTTTGCACACCCAGCTAGTGCAATATGTACGGAGTCGTATTTTTGTATTGATATTGGCTTTTAAAGGTTTGCGTAGATGAAGTCGTCGGAATATGAGGTTAGACTATAAATTTTCTTATGGTGAAGATGATCATTTGATGAAGGTAACACCGACTTAAATTAGTCAGTTGATTAGTTGTTTCGTTTTCTGACTGCAGCTGTAATAGTTCCCATCTAGCTTCACATAATGTTCGTAAATACGATACCTGAATAAAATATGAACATCTGTGGAAAGAAGCAAAATCCTTAGTATTTTGCCATTTCCTTCTCCATGAAATACACTGAGAAACGTGGTCAATGACGAAAAACGTTCGTCAGGTCTTTTTCTTATATCTTCCTTTACTCAACATTAAACTTTCACGAAATACTGAGAAGGGTTTTTAGCACACGAGGAAGTAACTAACAACGTCTAATACACGCTCGTCATTGTCGCTATAGCCAACGAACCACATACCTCTCGAGGCAAGCCGAATAGCACAGTTCAATGCAGTAAAGAGGTCGATCTATTACCCTGCTCGATGCTAAAACTGCAGTACGAGTAAGGTTAGCAAATAACAAATTATTACTTGTATTTACTATAAAACAGTCTTGATCACGATTTATTTATTAAGGTGACAGGATCACTGTAACTCCCATAATGTATTCAAAAGTAATTAAATTATTATTTGCTGTGCATATAAAGAATAGTAGGTGTCCAAGTCGTGCTACCAGATGACATATTGTGAGTAGGAAGTTACATTAATCCTTTAAAACCTGCATTTTTTCTTGAGAAAATACGTGTTTTCTTTGTTTTAACGCTATTAGGTGATTTTGTAGTGATTTTAAATGCAAGATTCATTCAAAAATATGTACCCATTTTCAACATATACTTTATACATTTGAATTCAGTTTATGATCTAAAATAAATAATTACGAAATATTCTCTGTTGTAATAAATAGTAAAATGGTCATTTATTTTTAATTACAGTGCAAAACAAGAATAACAATGTTCAGTCAATATCCAATTATACAGCGGAATATAGCGACCCGAACACATCTTTTTATTCTGGTAGTCACAACCTGCTGCGCTCCGCTACAATGACTTGCTGATATCTTCATAATGATGCCCAAAAGTTGTGATCACTTGCATCATGATGAAAAGACTGAACATTCACAAATATGTACTTCAGATTTCTATTGGGGAAAAAGAACTTTTGTTGCAGCTAAGACACAGTAAAAGTTAATGTGCACAGTTGTAGCCAGAGGGTCTGAAACGGCTAAGGACAAAGAATGATCGAATTAGAACAGTCACGAGTAGGTAAAAATGTACGAGTTTTATTCGTTCATCTTTCCAGATGTACTCAGGTAACAGTTCCACAAAGAAAGGAAATATTCGAAACTAGTCGCTATTAACTCAAACATAGTGCAGAGTACATCGAAGACAGCAAAAGGAAGCAATAATAACATTTGACGCATCTGTCTCATAAGAGACGGTCTATTAGTTATGTTTTTGAGCACTGATAATGACGCGATGTAGGCCGCAGCTTACCGGACGACAAACACATTCTCTGTCTCCGTTGTTCACATTCTCTGTCTCCGTTGTTCTCCATATGTTTTCTCTCTCTCTCTCTCTCTCTCTCTCTCTCTCTCTCTCTCTCACTCTCTTTCTGTCTCACTCGCGCGCACACACACACACACACACACACACACACACACACACACACACACACTCACTCACTCACTCACACACTTTGATGGAGAGAGAAAGAGTCAGTCCGTGTTTCGCAGCCAGCGAACACAAACCTTGGGGCGAGTTGCCTCTTGTCATCGGGACCTAAATATTTACGCTGCTGGAGTTTCCTCGTGGCCGATCTCAGCTCGCCTGGGACACTTTCCGTGTGGGCTCTTCAGCAGCGCCGCGGGAGTCATGTTGGCTCTCCCTGCACAGCCTAGCTGTCTGATGGAAGTGCCTGTGGTACGAGGTTCACGGGACATCCGCACTGCAGTGTATCTGAGGTTCGTATGAGTCTGAGATTTCCGATGCTAAGCACGAGATAAAGAGTGACCGGCACTCTCAGTACAACGACGAAGATTCTTATGCCGAAAATACGACGGTATTCAAAATAATCGTTAAGCAAAGGTAGCAGTCAAATGACAACGAACTGTATGGGTTGTTGGGCTGTTTTTGGGGGGAGGAGATCAGACAGCGAGGTCATCGGTCTCATAGGATTAGGGAAGGACTGGGAAGGAAGTCGGCCGTGCCCTTTCAAAGGAACCATCCCGGCATTTGCCTGGAGCGATTTAGGGAAATCACGGAAAACCTAAATCAGGACAACTGGACGCGGGATTGAACCGTCGTCCTCCCGAATGCGACTCCCACGTGCTAACCAATGCTCCACCTCGCTCCGTAGCTGTATGGGAAAAAGTAAGTAAATTAGAATGAGATTTTCACTCTGCAGCGGAGTGTGCGCTGATATGAAACTTCCAGGCACATTAAAACTGTGTGCTGGACCGAGACTCGAACTCGGAACCTTTGCCTTTCGCGGGCAAGTGCTCTACTTTTTTCTTTTCTTTTTTTTCTGTTTCTTTCTGATTGTTGTGTTTGGTTGTTGTGGACGTTACATGACATCCGTTCAAGTTCGTTATTGTTCCTTTCACTCAGATTTTTTTTTTAAAGAGGCCAACCAGGTCTATGACCCCACACGTTGAGCTACCGTCGGACCTTGCAGGACTAGCATTCCTGAAAGAAAGGGTAAGGAAAGTAAAGCGGAAGTAAAGCTGTGAGGACGGGTTGTGAGTCGTGCTTCGGTAGCTCAGTTGGCGTCAGCACGGAGAAGGGGTCGCGAGTCGTGTTTTGGTAGCTCAGTTGGTAGAGCACTTGCCCGCGAAAAGCAGAGGTCCCGAGTTCGAGTCGCGGTCCGGCACACAGTTGTAATCTGCCAGGAGGTTTCAGTAAGTAAACTCTTTATTATTTCAAATGTAAGCGACATAATATTTATCACAGTGTGAGACAAAGAGTTCAGTGTCTTCATGGAAAAATGTTTGCCATTGCCTACGGGGCCATGACTGTATCCAGGCATGCTTCTCTTCGTGCGAAGCAAATAGACGGTCACGAAAGGTTTCCCAGCGAAACTTCTGCAGTGTAGTCGAATAAACCTGTCAAAAAATGCAGCTCACACGTTGCCAGCGTTATTTCGAATAGCTAGCAAGAGTTTCGCCTGGAAGCCCTCACACATCTGCCCTACAGTGTCGATGACTCCCCGTGCGATTTGCATATTTGTGGAGCCCTGAAAAAAGACATTCGTGGCCGTCAATTTGCTTCGCAGGAAGAGCTGCACGCCTAGGTACAAACATGGTTCCGTAGGCAACAAAAAAATTTTCTCCATAAAGACACTGACAGCCTTGTCTCATAGTGATATAATTCTATTAAGAGCTTTGGCGATTACGTTCGAAGTAACAGTTTCATTAACTTTTTTGACTGCTCCTTGCATATATCTATACACATATCGATCACTGACAAGTATCTCAAGTTGTCGTCTCCTAAAATATAACAAGCGTACGTAACTGATCAGATCAAATTAGCCACCTTAGATAGCCCTGCGGTCTGAGGCGCCTTGTCACAGTTCGCGCGGCTCCCCCCATCGGATGTTCGAGTCCTCCCTCTGGCATGGGTGAGTGTGTTGTCCTTAGCATAAGTTAGGTTAATTAGTGTGTAAGTCTATGGACTGATGACCTCGTCCCATAGAATATTACCACAAATTTCCAAATTTCCCAAAAAAGATCAAATTACCACAGACAAAATAAGGTAGCAACGTGCCGACTGGTTATAGCCAAAATGCCTTCCGATACATGATGCCATACAGCAAAATTCTATAAGCTGATTTAAGTCTGTGAAACTATTTTAAGTGTTTTAATTTGGGTTTCAATCCCGTGGCTACCGACAGATCACCAAAGAAAATATTTTTCTGCGAGGCTAAAACTCGAAGATGAAACTCCTTGTACTTAACCGTCTTCGAGCCACCTGGCGCAAACTCAATCGAATCGCACGTGAGACAGGCAGCGTAGCTCGTAACGTCAACAGAGTGGTGGGGGTGGGGGGGGGGGGGGTGGATGGACCCATCAAGCTGTGACTGCACGAGACGGTGGCACACATCGGTCAGCGACGGCTCTTTGTCTTTTGTCCAGATCCATTGAAGAACTCTAAAGGACCCTTTGCACGCTCATGTTGGTCTGAGCAGACGATGATCACAACGACCGTCTGCATATCTGCTGTAGTATTCAATTCGTAGTTACACCTTCCAACGACAATACGAAATTAATTCAATTCGCCTAAAAGTCAGTTACTCTGTGTAGTGCTATTATTGTAGAAGAAATTAGTACGGAAAAAATAAATAAAATAGTGTATTCCAAAAGACTTACCGTTATCTAACGTTAACATTTCGAAGGAGCTAGAAATTGAAAAAGAGAACAGGTTTCATTAGCTAGATCAAAGTGACTTTGCACTGTTACAGTACATTACGCTGTGCATATGAAGAAATGACAATGTCACGAGGAAATCGATAATTACTTATCAAAGACTTATAGTAACTCTGAGGCACTTGGCAACTGCCAGAAGCTAAGGCGATCTGACATTTCCTGCAATCGTATCACCGTCGTCGCTAAGCCACATATTTCCTGAAACATGTCGTGCCGCATGTGGAGTACTGTAGCACTTCATCTGGTCTGCGACAGTTCAGTCGCGGCCACACTTCGCACAAGCCAAACACAGACAGTAACAGACACAGATTTTTCGGTCGGTGGTTCATTCGTACGCAGTGAATTGACTGGGCAAACACTGTCTCCACAGACAAGTCGATGCAAACGCCTGAGAGTGTATAGGGCTAATTGGAACATCTTTACATTGATTCTTAACGTTTCCTATCCATTTTTCCGCTGGTCGTTTAATTTCTCTTTGCTGCTGATTGACAATATACTTGTAACTGTACATCAAATGCTGAATGATAATTTGAAAAAGTTTTTTTTCAGGCAGATAGTGGTTTGTTTGGTGGCATTACTGTGTTGAAATATATTGAAGACACAGTGATATTCACAAACATACCTAAGTGGCTTTGTTATTGCGTATGGCGTCAGAGATAGTACTACGTGATCGTAATCGCCAGCCTGAGAAGAGAGTCATTACATGACCCTTGTGTTTTTCGCAGAAACTTATTGGTAATAATGATTCGTATCTGCTTTACGCACAAACGATGCTCAAACATTTTTCGCCGTCTACTCTTTGTGGCACCACCGTTAATGTAGAGGTGATGCAAAGACGTCTGGCGCCTCGTCTGCACCTGTCCAGACCAATTTCAACGACGCCTGACTGCAGTGTCAGGAGGAACTTAAGTTACGGTAGAGATAGAGGGTATTTCAAAAATGACCGGTATATTTGAAACGGAAATACAAACTAAACGAGCAGCGATAGAAATACACCGTTTGTTGCAATATGCTTGGGACAACAGTACATTTTCAGGCAGACAAACTTTCGAAATTACAGTAGTTACAATTTTCAACAACAGATGGCGCTGCGGTCTGGGAAACTCTATAGTACGATATTTTCGACATATCCACCATGCGTAGCAATAATATGGCGTAGTCTCTGAATGAAATTACCCGAAACCTTTGACAACGTGTCTGGCGGAATGGCTTCACATGCAGATGAGATGTACTGCTTCAGCTGTTCAATTGTTTCTGGATTCTGGCGGTACACCTGATCTTTCAAGTGTCCCCACAGAAAGAAGTCACAGGGGTTCGTGTCTGGCGAATAGGGAGGCCAATCCACGTCGCCTCCTGTATGTTTCGGATAGCCCAAAGCAATCACACCATCATCGAAATATTCATTCAGGAAATTAAAGACGTCGGCCGTGCGATGTGGCCGGGCACCATCTTGCATAAACCACGAGGTGTTCGCAGTGTCGTCTAAGGCAGTTTGTACCGCCACAAATTCACGAAGAATGTCCAGATAGCGTGATGCAGTAATCGTTTCGGATCTGAAAAATGGGCCAATGATTCCTTTGGAAGAAATGGCGGCCCAGACCAGTACTTTTTGAGGATGCAGGGACGATGGGACTGCAACATGGGGCTTTTCGGTTCCCCATATCCGCCAGTTCTGTTTATTGACGAAGCCGTCCAGGTAAAAATAAGCTTCGTCAGTAACCAAATGCTGCCCACATGCATATCGCCGTCATCAATCCTGTGCACTATATCGTTAACGAATGTCTCTCGTGCAGCAATGGTAGCGGCGCTGAGGGGTTGCCGCGTTTGAATTTTGTATGGATAGAGGTGTAAACTCTGGCGCATGAGACGATACGTGGACGTTGGCGTCATTTGGACCGCACCTGCAACACGGCGAACGGAAACCCGAGGCCGCTGTTGGATCACCTGCTGCACTAGCTGCGCGTAGCCCTCTGTGGCTGCCGTACGCGGTCGCCCTACCTTTCCAGCACGTTCATCCGTCACGTTCCCAGTCCGTTGAAATGTTTCAAACAGATCCTTTATTGTATCGCTTTTCGGTCCTTTGGTTACATTAAACCTCCGTTGAAAACTTCGTCTTGTTGCAACAACACTGTGTTCTAGGCGGTGGAATTCCAACACCAGAAAAATCCTCTGTTCTAAGGAATAAACCATGTTGTCTACAGCACACTTGCACGTTGTGAACAGCACACGCTTACAGCAGAAAGACGACGTACAGAATGGCGTACCCACAGACTGCGTTGTCTTCTATATCTTTCATATCACTTGCAGGGCCATCTGTTGTTGAAAATTGTAACTACTGTAATTTCGAAAGTTTGTCCGCCTGAAAATGTACTGTTGTCCCAAGCATATTGCAACAAACGGTGTATTCTATCGCTGCTCGTTTAGTTTTTTTGCCGTTTCAAATATACCGGTCAATTTTGAAACACCCTGTATATTTGGCAACGAACAACGTTGATTTTACGAACACCTCATAACTCGACTGCAGTTACTAAACGGGAAGTTTGCACTGAAAGCAAAGTATATTAATATTGAAATAAGATTGTTGGTTACATCCTTTTGAACGTCAATTTCATAGCCAGATTCAGGATTTTTATAGCATTTAAATTATCTCTTCCATTAAAAAGACAACTGCAATTCTGGTAACAGGACGTGATTTGAGGTACGACAGTTACATAGTGTATCCCTTTTAATTTCGTAGGACCGTTGGAGATTTTCGTTCTATCAGGTCCCGACTCTTACGATTTGTTTCACTAACTGCTCGTGGTACAGGTTAAATAGCATTCGGGAGAGGCTACAACACCGTTTCACTCCTTTCTCAACCACTGCTTCTAACCCACGCTCTTTGACTCTTATAACTGAAGTGTGTTTTCTGTACAAATGGTTGATAAACTTCCGCTCACTATATTTTTTTCTCTGCTACGTTCCAAATTACAGTATGTATTCCAGTCAACATTTTCAAAAGCTGTCAATAAAGTAGATTGCCCTTAGTGTATATAAACAACTACAATCGTCACTGTCTTTGTTGAAGACTGCTGAAATACACAGTAGGAAAAAAAGACACTCCATGAAGCAGTTATCCGAGAGGGACCGAAATCCGTAGATGTACATGTAGAGACAAACAAACGATTGCAATTTCAGAAAAATTCTAACTGAGCGAATAATGCGTTGGCCCACCTCTGGCCTTTGTCACTGATTGCTAACGTTGCTGGATGTCGTGTGGGATAATGTGCCAGAGTCAACCCAAATGACGCATTACGTCGTCAAAATACCGATATGGTTGGAGGGACGTACCCATAATGCTCCAAAAGTTCTCAACTGGGGAGAGATCCTGCAAACTTTTCAATTACGGTTTGGAAAGCAGTATAAACGCTCGCCTTGTGACGCTTGGCTGAAATGTAAGCCCAGGATAGCTTGCCATGAAGGGCTTCGAATATCAACAACTTACCACTGTGCTGTAAGGGTGCAGCAGCTGATAACCGAAGGTGTCCTGGTATGAAATGAAATGGCAGCACAGATCATTTACCTGTGGATGTTAGGCTGCATGGCACGTGACAGTCACATTGGTATCACTACTGTCCAGGGCATCTCTAGATACGTCTTCGACTTCATTGATTGAGTAAAACTTCAAAGAGTCCGCTTCATCGCTAGCTGGATGGGCTTCTACTTCAGCAAGATAGTGCCCATCCGTGCACGGATAGAGTTTCTGCTGGTTGTCTTCGTGCTTGACAGACCCTAGATTGGTCAGCAAGGTTACCTCGTCTCTCCCCAGTTACAAACTTTGGAGCATTATGGGCAGAGCCGTCCCATCATCTCGGGATTTTGACGATCCAACGCGCCAGTTGGACAGAATTTCGCACGGTATCTCTCAACAGGACATCCAACTACTCCATCAATGAACGCCAAGTTGAATAACTGCTTGAATAAGGGCCAGAGGCGCAGCAATGCGTTATTGACTGGCTCAGTTTGTGAAGCCCTTTCTTTTACTCAAATCATCCAATTTTTCTGAAATTGTAATCGTTTGTTTGTCTGCATGGATATCAACATATTTCTGCCCATCCCCCTTCCAAATGTTCAAATGTGTTTGAAATCGTATGGGACTTAACTGCTAAGGTCATCAGTCCCTAAGCTTACACACTACTTAACCTAAATTATCCTAAGGACAAACACACACACACACACACACACACACACACACACACACACATGCCCGAGGGAGGACTCGAACCTCCGCCGGGACCAGCCGCACAGTCCATGACTGCAGCGCCCAAGGACCGCTCGGCCGTTCCTGCCACCCCCCCCCCCTTTCCCGCGCCTTCTTAGCTGGGTAGTAATGTGCTCGCCTCCCATGAAAGCGGTCTCGGGTTCGATTCCCGGCCGAGTTGGAGACATTCTCCGCTCGGGGGTTGGGTGTTGTGTTATCCTCATCATCATTTCATCCTCATCACCGGCGCACAATTCGTCCAATGTGGCGTCGACTGAAATAAGACTTATAGTTGGCGGTAGAACTTTCCCAGATGGGGCCTCCCGGCCAACGATGCCATACGCTCACTTCATTTCATTGTTTTCCGCCACATTACAATAATTCCTTCCTCGTGCGTCGCTTTTTTTATGTTCATTTCATTTTGTTTGCGTAATATTTCGGATTTGCGGTGTTGCGAGATTGATACGATGCACAACTTTGGTTGCATTTACTATTGAATAATAACAGTAATGTTTTCGCTGATGTACAGGTTACCCTGCCGTGGTGCATATTGTAAATAAAGTAGCGGCTACCGCGGAATGGGCATCCAGAGAGTTCTTTACAGCTGCCACTGCTACTCCTCGGCACCGTCTCGCGACGTCATCGTGCAAAACAAGTGTCAAGAACATCTGGATGTCATTCAACGTTCTCCAGTGCAGCACGTGTCGCTTGAAATGGCTAATGCTCTACAGTTGTTAAACAACTTAAAGTACGCAGTGCATCACTCGCAATCACTCGCCAACACTGTGTACATTCTCGAGTGTGAGCTCCTACGGCTGGAGTGAGAGAAGGTGGGGCGGGAAGGGATCTACGTACTGTGTCTTCAGAAAGAGAAGCGATGAAGTATCTGCCGACTTCGCGTTGTATTCCGGCACAACAGAGACTTTTTCAACGACGGTACCACATTTCCTTTTGATTAATCCAATTTTATAGTAACGAAGACAGATTTTCAGTGAAATTTCGTATTCTGTATTTCATCCAACGGCCCTGACCTCTTCTGCTCACGACAGAGTAATATTTGAATTCAGTTCGAAGGCGAAATTCACCCTTATCCCGTAAGTGTCAATGCGGAATCGTCGAAATGTTTACATCTGACAGCACCAATGTTTCTCTCATAAGTCCGAAGCTCTTCTTGAAATGAACAGAACGTAAAATTAACAGAGTCATTTCGAGCAAGGGGAAACATTAATTAATGAAGGTGGAGGTTATCAAACCGTTTCGTGATTGGGGACAGCAAGGGACGTTCGAGTGACATTAATGCCATTTGGCAAAACTGCCTGAACCGAAACTGACATGACTGTGAGCTGTTTTTTAAAAACAGACTGTTTCTTTATAACATCAGACCAACACCAATCACCTTCGTGCAGTCTTAATCTGTGAGGTTGATTTCAGGCTGTAAGTATCAGAAACACTTCATGTAATTGAAAATTTGGAGCCTGTAATGTATGAAGATTAAAGGTTAACATACTTTTTAGAATGATAAACAGAATTGTTAAGAATCGTCAAATACGAATGCTGAATACTGACGAATATAGTGAAGCACCCACTTATTGAAGATCCACATGGAAAAGAAAGTGCTTCATACATTATCAAGAGATACATATCAATGTTCTTAGACACTGTAGTGATTAACGTTTTGAGGCTTGTGATATCCATATGGAAATCTGTGAAAAGCTTGAAGTAATACTCAGAATATATAGTGTTGTAGCAGATAATTATGTGTTATGAAACAACATGATGGTTTATTAAACTTTTAAAGAAATTGTAAATACATTAATGAAAGCTTTAGAGTATGAATAGTCCAAAGCTGTAGTTCAGTTCTTCACTATTTAATGTAACAGCAACCACCTCTTAGATCTTGTAGAAACCAGGGTAACAGCACAGAAACTATTCTTCTGCAAATCCTGTAGTTTGTAACATATGCAGTTATGATGGTCAACTGCTGACGTTTGGTATCACGACGTTTGACATAAATGATAAATTGAGGAAAACTACAGGAGAAGTAAATGGAAATGAAAATGAAGAATAGAAGTATATGCAAAATGTTAAGTGGAAAGATGTGCACAGAACTGACATTGATGAAGTTTGTACTTTTCTGTAACATAATAGTCGATTACCTTGAAAACTCTTAATATGTTAGTAGATAAAAAAACTCCAAAATAATGTATTACAAAAAGCCTCATAATATCAAGAAAGGATTGGTTGTCATTAATGAATATCCTGCTAGACTTATGTTCACTTGGTTCAAGTATAACAAAAATTTTGTTGCAGATGTCTAAGACAAATTTTCTGTATGTAAAAATGCATTTGTTTACTCAAAAAAGATCATGTAATAATGTTATGTACTGTGTGAAACAGAATACTAATATATGAGATAAGAAAAAAAAATCAGACACATTTAATGCCTGATAATTTCATTGTGGACAGTTCATGATTACCTACAGTTTGTAAGAAGTACTTACCAAAATAATTATGATAAATTTCAGCTACACCCTACTTCTCCAAAAGAAATTTCCTGTCTTATCAACCCATTAAAAATAATTGTTATTGTGATTGTAGTGGAAGCAACAGTAAAAGATTAAATGTTTTCAACTGATGTTAGTAATACTTTCAGTTATTTATGTGACTGATAACGTAATATTGCTGTTTTACAGACAAATTGAAATATATTTCGATTAATTCATTTCACGAGTAAAAAGTAAAACCAAAGTAACAAGTCACAAAGGAATTTGCTTTTGTCAATGTTTTAAAACATTCATTGATGTGATTACCAGCTGTATATCAGTGTGCATTGACTTTTCCTCCCCTGAGCTAGCGGAGGCCTATTTTAGAATTTAACAATACATGCTTCCTTCTTTTAGCATATGTTTTGGATTGTTGCTAAATATTTTCATTGTTATGGTTATGTTCCAGTTCTTAGCTTTTCGAAATTATCAGCTTTGTTTACTTCTATTAGTCATTTTATTGGCATATTCTCTTTTTCTTTGCTATGCGCAGATAATCCTGTAAAAATGGCAGTTCATGTTAGTTGTTTTATTTCTGCTCTGATAAGAACTATTCCATTACATTTCTAACTACAATAATTCGATTGTTGTGGTGCTGTTTTAACAACGCTAACTCCTACAGTAAAGTTAGCACCAACATCCTTCACTGAATTAACAGAATTAATGAAATTCTAGAAAACGAAATCTCGTGTAATACTGAAGGAATTTCGAATAGAATTCTGTAATGTTCTGAGAATTGAATAAACAATGTCATTAGTGATTTACGTGATGTATCGTTGGAATGGAGAATATTTTCAGGCACATTAAGATACGCAATTGGTAAACCTTTAATGACACAGGTGACAGAAAAGTCGTATTTTGTCCAATTCATTTACTAACATTTTTCAAGTAAGGGGGTAAGACAGACTTAAATAATTATTCTCCAATTTACTGACTGAAATTCTGTTCCAAAATATTCAAAAACGTTTTGTGCTCAACAACAGTGTCACATTTAAGCAGAAAGAATTTACTCAGCTTATACTCCCTGCTGAACCCGCAGGACAGGACAAGTAGTGGGAATTGTTGAAGGGGGCCAGAATGAGCGGCTGTTACACTCCAAATATAACACTTTATTTAGTTGTCCAAACATTACAGCCAACTTCTAAGCTTGACAATCGACAGAAAACGTCATTAATTCTAAAACGGCTGAAGGCCAATAAGCTAAATGCAACTGCTATAATAATAATAATAATAATTATTATTATTATTATTATTTGAGACAGAAAGCTCTAGGCTTTAACCTTAAATAGTGTTTAAGGCAAAGCGATGTAAGACTTAGCTAGTCAGATAGATTAAGTTTTTAAAAGCGGCTGAAGGCCCATAAATTTAAATGAAATATAGCCACTATAACATTTCAGTAGGAATAAGGCCGATGCTTTATGACCAATAAGAAAACTTACTTCAAACGGCTCAAGGCCTTTGTTTTTTTTTAAAAAAAACTGCAACCAATTTTCCAAGGCAGAAGGCCCATAAATAGTATTTAAGCCCAAGTAATGTAAGCCCGCATCTCGTGGTCGTGCGGTAGCGTTCTCGCTTCCCACGCCCGGGTTCCCGGGTTCGATTCCCGGCGGGGTCAGGGATTTTCTCTGCCTCGTGATGGCTGGGTGTCGTGTGCTGTCCTTAGGTTAGTTAGGTTTAAGTAGTTCTAAGTTCTAGGGGACTGATGACCATAGATGTTAAGTCCCATAGTGCTCAGAGCCATTTGAACCATTTGAACCCAAGTAATGTAAGACCTGATAAGTAAGAATACAAAATGTTAATGCGGCTAAAGGCCCACCATTTTAAGAATAACACAACTACAATAAATTTCCAACAGGCAGAAGGCTCAAGCTTTATCTTCAGACAACGTAAGGCTTGTCCAATTTAGAAAAACTTACTTTTAAAACTGCTGAAGGCCTCGTTTTTCAAACACAATTACAAGCATACAAATTCCAACCATCGGTTATGAGCCATTAAAAATACACAATTAAATGCTAATAAGAAGGCAACAGCTCTCTGAAGTTTCCAGGGGGCTCGGTCTGCCCTTGAAACCTTAACGCCTGCCGGTGTGGCCAAGCGGTTCTAGGCGCTACAGTCTGGAACCGCGCGACCGCTACGGTAGCAGATTCGAATCCTTCCTCGGGCATGGGTGTGTGTGATGTCCTTAGGTTAGTTGGGTTTAAGTAGTTCTAAGTTCTAGGGGACTGATGACCTCAGATGTTATTGAATCATTTTTTCAAATCTTCACGTTCACTTAGGTGAGACAAGAAGTCGGCCCAACTAAACTAGATCCGCCGGCAACAAAACCAAGAGACAGTCAGGGACCCACCGACAAGACGACTTGCTAACAACCACCGACCAGTATACGAGGATTCCAAAGCCGAAACGTTGCAGACACAACCACCCACAACCAAATATACATTAAACTGTCAAAAACCACACACCATGTTGGCTAGTGACAACAGGTGAGGAAAGGACACTGTCTGAATTTACGTCAGCGACCAGGGCAGGTAACCGGAACGCTAACGGCTACAAAGCAGGAAATTTCGCTGGTGCACTTTAATTTCAAATCGACAAATACAGTTAATTCCACCACACAGCGGCTAAATCTTCACCAACTCTTAACACTCGCTGTTGCTCCCAGGAATGCCACTAACTGCGAACGACGTACCAATGGAACAACGTGGCAGTTAAATCACCACTTAACTTTCAGGTCCTGGGTCGGTAAGAAACGAACCTCGCAGCACTCGGAACAGTTCCCACATCCTCCGACGGTGCGTAGAGACCGACAGCGGACCCGACTGCTCCGCTCCAACCGACCGACCCACAGCCAGTACGAAGACCACATTTAAAACAAGTTGTCAATGGAAGTGACACCACCTACACACTCAGTTTGACAAACGTGCACGAAGACTTGAACGACACTCAGCAGTGGCTGTGCAATCACGAAGACAAATCGGGAGTTGATACGCACACACAGCCAACCCATAAGAGATCGAAGAGCCAATTCACGTCGTCCAGTAGGACGACCGACCGACGATCCACGAAGACCGTCCCCGGCTCACGTGATGCGTTGCGGCAACGGTCGGGGGGGGGGGGGGGGCTGAAGATCCAGGCCTCACTGCTGTTCCCACACGACTGAACTAGTGTCGCGTTCCAACTCCACACGTTTCAACTGATTCCACGACAGACGACAACCGGGAAGTAATGGCAGTGCAGCAAAGATAACACATGAGGACTATATAGATAGGCGCTGCTATTGCCGCTGACGGGTAAACAAAGGAGCAACTCAGTGACAACATAAACTGAAACTAACATAACGAGGTGGCAATACGAAAAAAAAAAAACAGTATGTAAAGTAAGAGATGGCACAAGCGGGAGCCACGCACATCACAGTTTGTACTTCAGAAGGGTCATTCGACTGAGAATTCTTTTTATATATTCACCCCTCAAATATGACAAACGTTACATAGTGAAATATCGTTAGTTGGTATTTTTTGTAACCTTCCTAAGATGTCTGATTTTGTAGGACATGGAACTTTTTATGGAACTGATGGCTTTGAGTCATATTAACTGTACCGAACAACTCAAACACTTTTGGAGGAAAGAAAAATTTACTGACTGGTGAGCAATCACTAAGGAAGTCCCCCATGGTTCAACTTAGGCTCCACTATTCTCCTTATATAAGCGTTTGATTCCCCACTTAACATTCAGCAAATAAACCGATATATTTGCTTGTGATGCAACTTTTACAATAAGTTGCATTAGAAAGGAAGGTACAGAAGTGATTGTCAATGATATTTTTCACATGACTATTAAGTGTTTCTCTGGAAATTGTCTCCCCCTACAGTTTGAGAAAACACTGTATTCAGTTCTGTAAAAAAATAATCATACTAAAAACAGATGTAGCGCATGAACAGGAGTAGTAAATACGTTTGAATTCTCTGAATTTCTCGTTATAAATATTGATGAAAACTTGAACTAGAGGTGGTGTATTACTGAGCTTCTTAAACAAGTATGTTCATGTCCTTTACGGTCTTCGCATAATACCTAGCCTTGGAAAGAAACGAATCAACCTCCTAACGTATTTTGCACATTTCTTCTCAATAATTTGGATAATTCTTCAAGCATTTTAGCTGTAACATCAGATTACGTATTTTCGCTATTAAAATTCGTCACAATTTGAGAATAACAGTCATAAATTTGTCAATGCCTCGAAAAGTAATTCAGTATACAACAGTAAAAATTTTGATTTTTCACACAATAACACAAATGTCTGATAGGTAGAAAAATAAGTTTCAGATCCAACCAACAGTCATTTCTCCTGGACAAGTCTCCTTATTGAATATACGATATTTTATTAAAAGAAATGTAATTTTTAAGTGTAGTTGCATGACTAGAAATAAACACGTAATAATCATGTTTACATAACCCGTAATGGAATGAGTGGAGCGTCCTCAACACACGAGCGGAAGCCCAAGAGATTCTTCATAATTATGAGACCTGAGGAGAAATAAAGCAACGGTCTTGGATTTGTATAAACGTTCATGCCAGTCGTAATAAAGAGTAACAATTACATAGTAAAAAAAAGGATCCAGTTTTGAAGGAACTAATATTTTTAGCATACCTTGTTCGCTTATGACACGATATGTTAATTGTATGTCGTCGTCGACGCAAAGGCAGCGAGACAGGAAAGTTAAGCGAATGGAGAGCTACGGAAAAGAAAATAAGCTTCAGCAGACAGGAACGCATGGTGAACAGCCGTACGTAAAAGCGAATGCTATGTGAACTTCATTAAGAGGCTAAAAAAAAGACAGAGAGTAAAGAGGTGTTTTATTTACTCTGGAGGTCTAGCGAAATAGCTTTTCCTCGCCGCTTATTGTATTATTAAACCTCACATTTCCGTGGCTTTTGTGTTTAATTTGCGGTTCGTATGTAATTCATTACGCAACTAATTAACAGACATTCTTGTGGAGTTGCTCAGTCAGGCCCCAGTTCAGCAGAGAGAGATAATGCTTTTACATTAACGGCATCGCTGGCTGCTGAATTAGAACCTGTGGCAAAATTACATTAAACGAACACGTGCTGCGCGTGACGCACAGTGCAAACCAGCCATTCTAATGCGTAATTTGATTTTCCATGGAACGAGATAGATATACCTCGTTCCGCTTCACTACGTTAACTAGACCAGCTTATTCGTCACGATTTAGTGTCTGTAAGTATCGCTCCAGTCTGGCGAAGGAACTGACAGATTTACATCTTTCTCGTATTTTAAGAAATCAGAGTTTGGGACTTCGTCATGTTTTGCAGAATACCCTTATATTTTCGTTGTTCTGTTCGCTTATAATGCACAGAATTATAACTGTTGATTATTTACGTTGATGGGACCAGCACTAGATCAGAATCAGACTTAAAAATCGTGAACTTTCCAACTATGACAGAATAGACTCCCATGCGACTGTCGGATTATAATTGTTTTTTATGTTTAAGATGTGTTGTACTTAGAATTATAGAATTTCATAAATATATCCTAATACCTGCGAAATTTTATATGTAAACCGAGCACTGCAGACGGACCGCAGTAAGAGTAACTAGTTCCGTATGTGAGAGAGCATTAAGGAAATTTCTAACAAAATTTCGTGGCAGACGCCGCGAAGGAGGCGTCGTGTATCACGGAGAGTTTAACTCTAGAAACCCTGGGAGGGGACATTCCAAGAACAGAGGGGCCACATATTACTTCTTCACATACATTAACACTAAATAACGACAAAAAAATCAGGGGAAAACTGAACTCATGCAAACAGCCTACCGACAGTCATTCTTGACATGCACCATTCAATAATGGAGCAGGGACAAGAAGTGCGGTCATAAAATCTGTAGCGAAAACACAAGGCGATTTGATAGCTGGATTCTAAATTATTTTGTTGCGGTGATATTTCTATAGAAACTTACATGACTGAAAACATATTTATTTATTTACGACAGAGAAGTGACTTACAAGTTTTCATAGATTTAGTTTTAATTTATTTTAATAGATCGAAATATTTTCTAAAAAATTTTAACCACGGAATTTAGCCCTGTTATGGGTTGAATTTACGAAAACAGTGAAACACATATTATTTCATTTGTTACAGAGTTTTCAAATACCAGTTTACTATATGCAGTTTAGAAAATACCTTTGTAATTCTTTAATGTTGATTTATTCTCAAAAAAAATTTCACCCACTATTTGACTTCTGTAGGAATTACATTTCCAAAAAATGCTCAGACCAGTATTCTCTAATTTATTGCCGAGAAACAAGAAATCAATTTTCTTAGGGCCAGATATCTGGACATTGCCTTCATATTCATATTCACATGTCAGATTGCTTTACAAATGAGTTAATTTATTAGGTATTTGGGTGATAAGCATGTAAAACCTTTTTCGCTAAAGGCGCTAGTCGCTATTGGTGTTGATTTTATTAGTTTCGTATCTGTCCCTGGACGAGTACAGTCTGGGTAATTTCCGCTCCGTTTTAAGAACAGTAGTTTTCCACGCATATCAATGTTTATGCTGTATCTCATGAACTGTGTATCGTACAACTACTGTATATAGTTTTGCATGTACATTCAACGTTATAGGTACATACTGTCTGCAAATTGTGTTGCCAATGGACTTAGTAGTAAAAAACTAGTAAATTAAAATGTCAAGCCTGATCTAAGAGTTTTACTAAGGGAACAGCGACATTGTATTAAGGGCCTTTATTACTTTGTGGGAGGCGACAGCGCGAGAATGTTTCGAAATTATTTGAAATTATGTTCTCTCATTGTCAAAAACTGTTATGGGTAATTTGAGCGCAGTGGATTAGGCGGTCTCAAGATATATACACAGTTGCTAACGTTAATATTTGGCTTGTTGAGTTAAACCTGTAATGCACTGTTATACTACTCAATCATTGACTATCTTAGCATTTTAAAATCTCAAATTTTATGCATAATATAAATATGTAATACTGACAATATAATTTTTGTGAGTTTTAACAAACGTTATCAGGGCATGCTGCAAAAGGGATTGGATGATCCTTTTAACTGATTGGTAATAGACATGTGAGATACAGTAATGAGAGCACAAGAGTTAACTCCTTAGTCTGTTATCACTTGTTAGACATCTTGTTTAAATATCTCGATTCGTTTTCTGTTTCCATAGTATTAGTCCAGTGGTCTCAGGAGTAAAATCAGAGCGGGTTCCATTATGGCTTAGTAACGACTGTAGAATATTTCTTTTCCTAAAAAATGGCACGCAAGTAGCATGAACAAAAAAAATTATTAAAAATTCGCATGACATTCTGGGTAAATGCATCCAAGTTTAGAAAACTCATTTATCTTAGGAAACCTAAGAGTTTTTCGAATAAAACCATAAAAGTTATGCTGTAAACGCAACCCAGTCTCGATGAACATGAAAAAAAATCAGATCTTTAGAAGGACGAAAAGATTCTCACGAAAATTCAGCATTACGCTGATATTTCAGTGCTTCAGAATAACAAAGCTTCACACAGCCCCCCTTCAAAAATCATGTCACACTGGCAATTCTTCCTATGGCGCAAAACTGTTATTTCCATTGTCTGGAACAGAGCGATACGTCCCCACCAACGCTCGAGGATTTGTGGACATTGTACTGCGCTTTACATAATCGCCGGCACGGGCACCAGTCTCTGAACTAACAGAGCGTTCCATTGACTCAGGCTGAGACGCGCTTCCTTGCTGTAGGGCAGGTGCAAGACCCCGCCAGAGGCAGGCGATGAGTCGTACGGAGGTGAGGGTGTGGATGTTTTGCCAAATAGGCGCGCCTCCACTGACGGAACAGTTTCTACCTACCTGCAAATTATAGGGACACTTATCATGCGAGATACTTCCTTTTCTTTTTTACAACAGAAATTTATTGAATAGTCGACATGTACAGTTAACTTACATTGACAGAGAGATCATAGACATGAGTGTGGCAATATTTACATGAAGTAAATTAGAATTAATTAGAAAATGCTCAACAGAAGTATCTTCATATTCGCGTAAAGAGAAAATACACTTTACAAAATCTATCGGTAACGGTCTCACTCACAAGGGAACCTCGCCATCGCACCCCCCTCAGATTGAGTTATAAGTTGGCACAGTGGATAGGCCTTGAAAAACTGAACACAGATCAATCGAGAAAACAAGAAGAAGTTGTGTGGAACTATGAAAAAAGTAAGCAAAATATACAAAGTTAGTAGTCCATGTGCAAGATACGCAGCATCCATGACCGGCGGAGCGTAACAGCGCCGTGGTCCCGTGGTCAGCGTGACCCGCTGTGGAACTAGAGGTCCGTGGTTCAAGTCCTTCTTCGCGTGAAAATTTTACTTTCTTTATTTTCGCAAAGTTATGATCTGTCCGTTCGTTCACTGTCGTCTCTGTTCACTGTAATAAGTTTAGCGCCTGTGTTTTGCGACCGCACCGCAAAGCCGTGGGATTGTTATTGAAGGCCCGAGCTATATTTGCTAGATTCATATTGCCCACGGAATACATCTCACGTGTTTAATGCACTCTCGTCCAAAGTAGTGAACAGTCAACTGCCAGCCAGGGAGCCTCGTTAGCAGGAATACTCTCTCTTCCGTGCGCTGTAGTCGACTGACGTCGTGAGTTTCGATGTTTGTTTAGTTGTGGCGTCCCCATACTACGGCGCAGTTACCTTGCATCGACCGGACTGACGGACAAATAATAATTGTCTGAAAATAAAAAAAAATAAACTTTTCAGTCGTTGGACGACCTGAACGAAGGACTTTTCGTTCCGCAGCCGCTCACGCTAACCACGGGACCACGGCGCTTTTCAGATCTTATTCTCCTTGATGTTGCATATGTTGCCCATTGACTACTCAGTTTGTATATTTTGCTTATTTTTTCATAGTTCCACACAACTTCTTCCTGTTTTCTCGATTGATCTGGATCCAGTTTTTCAAGGCCTATCCACTGTGCCAACTTATAACTAAATCTGAGGGGGGTGCGATGGGGAGGTTCCCTTGTCAGCAGCGGTATTTGCAAGAAGCCTCACACCTGTATTATGGCGCTCGTTTTACGGACGTTGAAACAGCTACCAGAAGCTTCACCGTGGGTGCTAACCCATTCCAGTCACCCCCTGACCTCGAAGAACGGTGACGAGATCGTCCACGTAAGCAGTGCATGGCCACCGAGAGACATCCCAGATAGGCAATGTTAGAGGCTTTATAGCAAGAATACCATGGCGAAAGCACGCATCAGTGAAGAGAGCGAGCAGCCTCTATGCAGTGTACGACGTATCAAGCTGGAAAGAGTGAAATGGCCATTGTAGAGTACACGGGTCGTAGTTCCACTAAGGAGATGGATACTAAGACGTCGGCAGTACTATCCGGGTATTCCACCTTGCCAAGCACCCATACCATGCAGTCGTGATCGACCCGATCATACGCCTGGCTCAAGTCAAGAGCTACCAAAAGGCGAGGCAAACGACGAGCGTGAGGGAGACCTACTGTGAGCTCATAGCGACAGAGAGTGGTGCGGATGATATTGCCACCTCTCAAAGGAGTTTGATCAGAGGAAGGCGTGTACTGGGCCGTCCATTTAAACTGTGCGTGAGCCGTGCTACGGCTCACGTTGGTGCTGATTGTAGGTACCCCCACCCCCCCTCCCATCCCTTTGTTGGAGGTTCGACGGTATCGTTTAGTTGGCATGGTTGCTGTGGTTTGTCTTCTTCTCGTGTTGACTGGCGCCACCCGGTCTAACAAGCGTTGCCTGTACGCTAGTGGCAGCAACGGCGGTTATCGATATAAAGTAATGGTTGCTCTATCTTTGGGGCGACGTCGTTGTTTTTTCCGTGTGGTGTTGAAACGTCCCATTAGAAAAATTTATCAATTACTGTGTTGGAAAACCTCTTACGTTATTTTCTTTTCAAACAGCTGAGCAAAACTGAACGTACTCAGACATTACTCTCTTTACTTATTACGATCATCACTAGACTGATACACAATATTTTTAGCGCAACCCCCATCTGACTTTTAATAATCCCTACAAAAGAATGGCCCTGACTAACAATAGCCTATACCTTTCATGAATCACTTACCTCCCAAAAATCTTAGTTACTCGAACTACTGCAATACAGCGAGCGCCAATACTGCCAGCTAAATAAAAGATTCTAACTACTGAAGGCACTAACTACTGACAGGCATAGTTAGCAAATGAAAGGTTTTGATAGAGAACAAACAATGTATTTACCTTAATAATGTTCAAAAGTCATTATATATATATATATATATATATATATATATATATATATATATATATATATCAATTCATGACATCCAGTGTTACAAATGTACTGTTTCTGATGGACGCACGTCCCCACATCATCCGCTCTCAAAAATCCGCCATCTCACTTCCCCACAGCCACCACTGCTGGCGGCTCACCTCCCACTGCGCAACGCTACGCGCTGTTAACACCCAGCTGCCCAACACTACAACAGCAAACAACAATGTAAACCAGCCACTGCACACAGCACAGACAGTGATTTTCATACAGAGCGGTACGTGGCGTTACCAACATAGAGTGTGACTGGGACCGTTCGGTTGGGGACTCAGGAGGAGCCAGGTCCGCCCAGTGCCAGAACACGCCGGGACAGCTGGCGGAGTGCATGGACTGCTGGATGGAAGGGCTGTGTTCACGAGGGTGCACGACCTCGCCGTAAATCGGATCCAGCAAGCTTTAAGATGAGTGTAATTCAATCCGAGAAACCTCCACCATTGTGATATCTCGCGATTCTCCAGTGACTTGGGTTCGTGTTGCTGCTCGTAGTGTCGCCGAGGCGAAGAGCAGTGAGTGGAGTGCTTGGGGTAGGGAAATCTGATTAGCTTTCCTCGACTTACCTTTAATATTTCAATACCTGTAAGTTGAATAAAACGTTCTCGGTTTTCCAGCGGCGTCAATTCTAATAAAAAGCTCTAGCTTTCGATGGCCCTCTCCGCCATCGTCGTCAGTTCACTGGCTGCCGGGGCTGTTACGGTCTCTCGCTTGTATAGGCATGATGACATCATCACCAGCCAATCAGATCGATCCAATATGGCGCGCGCGTAAGTCGACCCGGGCAGCTAGCGGAGCTGTTGCCCGTGGCAGCACCGGTGACGTCACGTGGCGCCGGTGGCAGGCGCCACGTTTGAAACTGCCGCTCCCGCGTCGCGCATTTGTTTCTGCTTTCTTTCCCGTCCCCACGCCCTGCTGAGTGTGTATCCCTGGTCTCTGTTGAAATAGTTGTTGTTTAAGCGAGTCTCACCACTGTACCCGTGGTCTAGGAATAGCGTCTTTGTTTCATAATCAAAACGTCTTCGGTCCCGGGTTCGATCCCCGCCAATGCCTCAATTTCGATAAATAATCAGCATTGGCGGCCGAAGACTTCCGGCATAAGAAGTCAGCCTCATTCTGCCAACGGCCTTGTCAAAGAGGGTGGAGGAGCGGATAGAGGTTCAGGGCACTCTCTTGTCCTAGGGGTGGGAAATTGCCCCTAAGAATCAGCAATGATCAACGACATGAGGATGCAGAAGGCAATGGAAACCACTGCATTAATGACACGTAACGTGTATCCACAGGACATGTGGCCCGTATTTGAAGAAGTGTCATGATGATCTCTCCATTGGCAAAAGATTCCGGAATAGTTCCCCATTCGGATCACCGGGAGGGGACTGCCAAGGGGAGGTTACCATGAGAAATAGATTGAATAATCAACGAAAGGATAACGTTCTACGAGTCGGGGCGTGGAATGTCAGAAGCTTGAACGTGGTAGGGAAACTAGAAAATCTGAAAAGGGAAATGCAAAGGCTCAATCTAGATATAGTAGGGGTCAGTGAAGTGAAGTGAAGTGGAAGGAAGACAAGGATTTCTGGTCAGATGCGTATCGGGTAATATCAACAGCAGCAGAAAATGGTATAACAGGTGTAGGATTCGTTATGAATAGGAAGGTAGGGGAGAGGGTGTGTTACTGTGAACAGTTCAGTGACCGGGTTGTTCTAATCAGAATCGACAGCGGACCAACACCGACAACGATAGTTCAGGTATACATGCCGACGTCGCAAGCTGAAGATGAACAGACAGAGAATGTGTATGAGGATATTGAAAGGTAATGCAGTATGTAAAGGGGGACGAAAATCTAATAGTCATGGGCGACTGGAATGCAATTGTAGGTGAAGGAGTAGAAGAAAAGGTTACAGGAGAATATGGGCTTGGGACAAGGAATGGAAGAGAAGAAAGACTAATTGAGTTCTGTAACAAGTTTCACCTAGTAATAGCGAATACCCTGTTCAAGAATCACAAGAGGAGGAGGTATACTTGGAAAAGGCCGGGAGATACGGGAAGATTTCAACATCAGCGTCATGGTCAGACAGAGATTCCGTAATCAGATACTGGATTGTGAGGCGTACCCAGGAGCAGATATAGACTCAGATCACAATATAGTACTGATGAAGAGTAGGCTGAAGTTCAAGACATTAGTCAGGAAGACTCAATACGAAAAGAAGTGGGATACGGAAGTACTAAGGACTGACGAGATACGTTTGAAGTTCTCTAACGATATAGATACAGCAATAGGGAATAGCGCAGTAGGGAGTATAGTTGAAGAGGAATGGACATCTCTAAAAAGGGCCATCACAGAAGTTGGGAAGGAAAACATAGGTACAAAGAAGGTAGCTGCGAAGAAACCATGGGTAACAGAAGAAATACTTCAGTTGATTGATGAAAGGAGGAAGTACAAACATGTTCCGGGAAAATCAGGAATACAGAAATACAAGTCGCTGAGGAATGAAATAAATAGGAAGTGCAAGGAAGCTCTGACGAAATGGCTGCAGGAAAAATGTGAAGACATTGAAAAAGATATGATTGTCGGAAGGACAGACTCAGCATACAGGAATGTCAAAAGAACCTTGGGTGACATTAAAAGCAACGGTGGTAACATTAAGAGTGCAACGGGAATTCCACTGTTAAATGCAGAGGAGAGAGCAGATAGGTGGAAAGAATACATTGAAAGCCTCTATGAGGGTGAAGATTTGTCTGATGTGATAGAAGAAGAAACAGGAGTCGACTTAGAAGAGATAGGGGATCCAGTATTAGAATCGGAATTTAAAAGAGCTTTGGAGGACTTACGGTCAAATAAGGCAGAAGGGATAGATAACATTCCATCAGAATTTCTAAAATCATTGGGGAAAGTGGCAACAAAATGACTATTCACGTTGGTGTGTAGAATATATGAGTCTGGCGATATATCATCTGACTTTCGGAAAAGCATCGTCCACACAATTCCGAAGACGGCAAGAGCTGACAAGTGCGAGAATTATCGCACAATCAGCTTAACAGCTCATGCATCGAAGCTGCTTACAAAAATAATATACAGAAGAATGGAAAAGAAAATTAAGAATGCGCTAGGTGACGATCAGTTTGGCTTTAGGAAAAGTAAAGGGACGAGAGAGGCAATTTTGACGTCACGGCTAATAATGGAAGCAAGGCTAAAGAAATATCAAGACACTTTCATAGGATTTGTCGACCTGGAAAAAGCGTTCGACAATATAAAATGGTGCAAGCTGTTCGAGATTCTGAAAAAAGTAGGGGTAAGCTATAGGGAGAGACGGGTCATATACAATATGTACAACAACCAAGAGGGAATAATAAGAGTGGACCATCAAGAACGAAGTGCTCGTATTAAGAAGGGTGTAAGACAAGGCTGTAGCCTTTCGCCCCTACTCTTCAATCTGTACATCGAGGAAGCAATGATGGAAATAAAAGAAAGGTTCAGGAGTGGAATTAAAATACAAGGTGAAAGGATACCAATGATACGATTCGCTGATGACATTGCTATCCTGAGTGAAAGTAAAGAAGAATTAAATGATCTGCTGAACGGAATGAACAGTCTAATGAGTACACAGTATGGTTTGAGAGTAAATCGGAGAAAGACGAAGGTAATGAGAAGTAGTAGAAATGAGAACAGCGAGAAACTTAACATCAGGATTGACGGTCACGAAGTCAATGACGTTAAGGAATTCTGCTACCTAGGCAGTAAAATCACCAATGACGGACGGAGCAAGGAGGACATCAAAAGCAGACTCGCTATGGCAAAAAAGGCATTTCTGGCCAAGAGAAGTCTACTAATATCAAATACCGGCCTTAACTTGAGGAAGAAATTTCTGAGGATGTACGTCTGGAGTACAGCATTGAATGGTATTGAAACATGGACTGTGGGAAAACCGGAACAGAAGAGAATCGAAGCATTTGAGATGTGATGTTATAGACGAATGTTGAAAATTAGGTGGACTGATAAGGTAAGGAATGAGGAGATTCTACGCAGAATCGGAGAGGAAAGGAGTATGTGGAAAACACTGATAAGGAGAAGGGACAGGATGATAGGACATCTGATAAGACATGAGGGAATGACTTCCATGGTACTAGAGGGAGCTGTAGAGGGCAAAATCTGTAGAGGAAGACAGAGATTTGAATACGTCAAGCAAATAATTGAGGACGTAGGTTGCAAGTGCTACTGTGAGATGAAGAGGTTAGCACAGGAAAGGAATTCGTGGCGGGTCGCATCAAACCAGTCAGTAGACTGATGACAAAAAAAAAAAAAAAAATGTGAATCTCGGCCGCTTCCTTTATAACCGAGTCCCAATATGTAGAAGCATGAGGCAACACTTTTGTATTTTCGAACTGTATTTTATGTCCGTTTTCTAGGCAATGCTCCGCTATGGCCGACTTGTCAAGCTCCCTTTGTTTTATATGGCGCTTGTGCTCAATACAACGCTCCGCAACCGTGCGAATTGCCTGTCCAATATACATGCTGCCACATTCACAGGGTACACCATACACACCGGACAATCGGAGAGCAATTTCGTCCTTAACAGGTCGCAACATATCTCGTATCTTGGGGGTGGGCCAGAACACTTTTCATAGCCCATGTTTCTGCAGCAGATGTCCTAACTTACTGCTAGTTCCTCCACAGTAGGGCAGGAATACAGTCCGTTTGGCCTCTTCTTCTGATTCACCAGGTGTCTTTCGTCGGCGGCCCTTGAAAGCGTTTGCGATGTCTCTTTTGCTGTATCGATTTTCCCCGAAAACCCGTTTTAAGTTCTGCAATTCAGACTGTAGGTGGTCGTCGTCAAACTTGGCTCTATGAATCAACCAGTTCAGGACAGCTTTCTTGTGTACAGGGTGGTGGAAACTATTGGCGTTCAAGTACCGATCAGTGTGTGTTGGTTTCCGGTACACTGAATGGTCAAGCTGCCTTCTGCCTTCCGCTCACCCAAAACATCCAAGAATGGTATCTTGTCGTGCTTCTCCATCTCGACAGTAAATTTAATGTTAGAATGGACACCATTCATATGATCGACGAACTACTGTTGTGTATCTTCACCATGAGGCCATATCAGGAAGGTGTCATCAACGTATCGTAGAAAGCAAGATGGCCGTAATGTCGTAGTTTGCCGAGCCTGCTCCTCAAAGTGCTCCATGAAGAAATTTGCGACTGCTGGAGACAGTGGTGATCCCAATGCTGTGCCGTCAGTCATCTCATAATATTCATTGCAGAACAAAAAGTACGTTGTCGTTAGGACGCGACGGAACAACTTAATGATTCCAGATGGAAAATGTTGGGACAAAGGATCCAATGTATCTTGTATTGGCACCCTCGTAAAAAGTGACCCAACATCCAGGCTAACCATTAGGTCGTTTGGGCATATCTTCATTCTCTTGAGTGTCTCAACAAATTTCTGCGAGTTGACAACATGGTGTTCGCAACGTCCCAATTTTGGTGCTAATAATCCTGCCAGATTTTTAGCAAGTCTGTAGGTAGGCGAACTGATTGCACTAACAAATGGCCTCGAGGGAACACTTTCCTTGTGTATCTTTGGTAATCCATAAAGCCTGGGAGGTCTGGCGGCACGAGGCGTTAATTCCTTTACCACCTCATCTGGTAAGCCAGAATCCTTCAATAACGTCCCTGTCTTTCTGACAATGGCCTGTGTGGATCACGACTAAGCTTGCGGTACGTGGGGTCTTCTGATAAATGCAGTATCTTAAGGTGGTAGTCTGCAGAGTTCAGAGCCACGCTAGCATTCCCTTTGTTGGATGGCAAGGCAACCAAATCTTCATTCTCACGTAATAACCGTAAGCAACGTCGTTCCTCCTGGCTTATATTAGATTTCGGGCATGGGTAAGGGCGTTGGACATCGAAAGAAAACACAGACAGATGCGTGACGCGGGAGCGGCAGTTTCGAACGTAGCGCCTCCCCCTGGCGCCACCTGACGTCACCGATGCTGCCACGAGCTGCCCGGGTCGACTTACGCGCGCGCCACATTGGATCGATCTGATTGGCTGCTGATGATGTCATCCTGCCTATATAAGCGGGAGGCCGTAACAGTCCCGGCACCCTTCCTCCTCCTCCTCTCTTGGCAGGTCCCCGGACTCGCACACGCATAGTGAACATTCGCGCGCCGGAGATCGTCGCCTTCTGTGTCTCGTGTGTGTGACGTCGTTTAGTGCTTTCAGTATCCGCCGTCCCGCTAGTACGTTCACTTGTGCCGTCGGATTCATCAGTGTTCTGTGCGCCAGTGTCAACGTGTTTTCAGTGTTGTTATCGTCGCGTGTGAACGACTCCGTGTTTTTTGTGTCTCTGTGACCTCTCTCTTTTGCTCGTCACTATGTTCATTATCATTCTCCGTTCTTATACTATTGTCAACACTATGGCTAAAGAGCGGCGTAGTGTGCCGCTGACAGCCTACCTGATTTGTCCAGGTATTAAAATAACAATAAAGTAAAAAAAGAAAACAGTCCCAGCAGTCAGTGAACTCCTGACGACGATGGCGGAGATGGCCATCGAAAGCTCGAGCATTTTATTCGAATTGACGCGGCTGGAAAACCGAGAATGTTTTATTCATGTATGCCGTCGCGAAAGTCTCCGAGGTCACATACCTGTAAGTTGTAAATTGCAGCGAGTTCTTCAACAATTCTTAATTTATTGCCATTCTTGGCGTGTAAGGCCTGCAGCCCGAACACAGTGGCTTGCTTTTAAAACATTATGTCCTGTATCTGTATTTATGGTGATTTCCTAAATTGTAACTCACTGAAAACACTATTATTTACATAGCTGTTTATTCCTTCATTAATAATGTGTGGTATTTTTATTTATTGTTGCTTTTGGAATTACTGGTTTAAAATAAATTGTGTCTAACTGTAAAAGGGAAACAATAGTAACTGATTACGGCCCTGTCCACAATCGTAGCCGAATCATGCCTTCTCTTGACTACCAGGTTTCAGTGCAACCAACAGACGGATAAAGATCTTCTTGCTGCTGAAAAACAATTTCACTCATGGGAATATAGACACCGTCGATGAAATCATCTGCGATTAGCATGAGAGGGGACATGAGTTCCCAACAAATTTCCATCCACTCTAGCGCCATTAGGGGTAGAAATGTCCACTAAAACTCCAGCAGGAGGCCATCGGGACCAGGCGAATTGTTTGTAGAACCCACATGGATAGCATCATGGAATTTGGCCTCCATGAGGTTCGCAAGTGGATTCATCTTTGCACAACATGAACCGAGCCAAAGGAGAGCTGGGAGACCACTGTAATTTTGGCACAGTGGTGACGTTGTTCAGAGTACAGCATAGCATAATATGGAGACTCTATATAGCATTGGGTATCTAAGTGCTGCCCATCATCAGCCGTAAGAACATTAATCAAAGTCCGGCGATGGTGGCACCATTCCGCTATCACATGATAGACAAATGGACACTCCTGCCTTAACCAGTGATATCTGCATGTCCTTGAAGGTGATGACGAGAGAGGGATGTGATTTGTGCTTTTCACAATGCATCCTGCTAAATACAGCATCACACTATATTGCCAGGTAATGGGGAAATAGAAATCCTGTGTTCGTTGTACCATGCCACGACCTACCTTCTGTATTCAATCAAGGGCTTGCAGAGGGCAGGCTTTGTGCAGCAGACCCACCAAGACAGGGCAGACTGAGATGCATCACAGCATCGACAACAAGGTGTCCACCTGGTCTCAATGAGTTATCGAGTGAAATAAGATGGATTGTGATCAGGTTTTATGGCCCCCGAGCACAACACACCCTTTGACGCCAAAAGTTGATTGGACATATATATCTGCGTCATAATCAGAGGAGACAATGTCCCAGACATCAGGAGCCTGTACGGCACCGACAATATCATGGGAGACGTAAACACGATCGAGGAGAGTGAAAGGATGGATAGAGAAATGCGTAAACCCCAGACGACCGTCATGAGCATGCTTCGGTAGCTCAGATGGTAGAGCACTTTCCCGCGAAAGGCAAAGGTCCTGAGTTCGAGTCTCGGTCAGGCACACAGTTTTAATCTGCCAGGAAGTTTCATATCAGCGCACACTCCGCTGCAGAGTGAAAATCTCATTCTGGAAACATCCCCCAGGCTGTGGCTAAGCCATGTCTCCGCTATATCCTTTCTTTCAGGAGTGCTAGTCCTGCAAGGTTCGCAGGAGAGCTTCTGTAAAGTTTGGAAGGTAGGAGACGAGATACTGGCAGAAGTAAAGCTGTGAGTACCGGGCGTGAGTCGTACTTCGGTAGCTCAGATGGTAGAGCACTTGCCCGTGAAAGGCAAAGGTCCAGGTCCCGAGTTCGAGTCTCGGTCGGGCACACAGTTTTAATCTGCCAGGAAGTTTCATATCAGCGCACACTCCGCTGCAGAGTGAAAATCTCGTTCTGGATGCTCCCAAAAGTTCGCAAGGTTGAGGTTCTAGAGAATTGCTACTAGCACCGCACATGGAGAGCGATGGGGCAGTTGGTCTTGTGGTGCCTTCCAATATCAATGCCTCCTGTCAAACCAGAAAGAGAGTCGTGAGTGAGTCAGAGAAGAAAGTCGATCGTTCGTGGTGGCGGCTCGAAACAAATGGTACAGAGACGTCGATCATCCTGACGCCACTAAATGTGAGAGCCACACCTCTGGCATCAGGGAGCCATAAAAGCGAAACGTAGGAGGATCGCATGGAAGACATGTGTCACAAAGCTGAGGGGAACACAAAAGGTTGCACTACGCACCTGCTGAAGGAGACCAACGTCAACATGTATGGCATAGAGCATTTCATGGAGTGAGCCAGTTTGTGACGTGCACGAATGGTATTGACATTGACCATGGCTATGCAATAAGTCTGAAAAGCTGCCATCGCCAAGAGGACAGCTGATTCAAACAAAGCTGAGGCCCCCTGTTAGGCCCCTATGGAAGGGCGCATCATTGTGGCAGGGAGGGTGCCACTCCACCAACTGTTTTCCACATCTCCAAAACGTCCATCCTCGGCGTCGTGGTCTGGCCAAGAGACAGACGTCTCAACAGGCCAGTTCAGTGGAATACCATAAGAGGTGCGCCCACAGCGCAGACACAAAAATGGAGGCAACCGCATCAGACACAAGTGGAGGAAGATGAGTGTCCATAAGTGGATACTGACTGAAGATCGAGGTGGCGAAACACGTCACGTTGTCTGGTACCAGGGCGTCAGAGAACAGCGCATCATCAGTATTAGGGTCGTCATACTGTGCACACATCTGGTGGAGGCAGTCATCAGAAGGGGCATGGCGTTCTTCCCTCCATTTCATCGGCGACCGTTGCTACCTAACATGTTCCATGTTGGATGGTGGGCGGCTGTAGTTCGACATGTGGGCAGTCGTCAGAAAATCGGAGGTCGGTACAGCTCCATCATCGACAAAGATGGGGAAGGGGCAAATGGTTTACGTCTGCTGACGGCCATCGTTTGCTAGTACTGCCTCCGGCGACAGTGTGGGAGGGACATGCAAAACGTCCACCGCGTCTTCAAGAGAAGTCGACGCCGGTGCCAGCTGAGTCAGAGGGTTGCAGCAACCCTGCCGTGGACGCATAAGACAGAGGTAACACAGTGAACACCCCAGGAGAGCGATGTCCCAAATCGCCTTCTGAACTAGTCTACGTCGGAGACATTCAGAACGGACTTGGCCTTCCTGGTCACAACCTGAACAAGTGCGCGGCTGGCCGTCGCAAGTGACGACGGCCCTACAGCGGGCAGTTATCGAGTGGGAATGCAGGTGTTTGCTCAGATCACCATTGAGGACAAGACACGTTTCGTCCGTTTTCACCGAGCGAGGTGGCGCAGTGGTTAGCACACTGGACTCGCATCCGGGAGAATGACGGTTCAATCCCGGGTCCGGGCATCCTGATTTAGGTTATCCACGATTTCCCTAAATCGCTCCAGGCAAATGCCGGGATGGTTCCTTTGAAAGGGCACGGCCGACTTCCTTCCCCCTCCTTCCCTAATCTGATGAGACCGATGACCTCGCTGTTTGGTCTCTTCCCCCAAACAACCCAAACTCGTCCAAGTTTCAGCAACGTGACTGACGACGTTACTGTAAGATAAGGCGGCCACCACAACGCTTTACGGCACATCAAACGGTGGTTCGAAAACCCTCACCGTTTGGAACTTGAGATCGGTAGCAGGGCGCTGCACCTCGTCGCACAGCTCTTCATTCTCCAGCGTCATGTACACAGCGGATGAAAAATGAATTGCCAGAACATCTTGCGGCGGGAGGCGCATTCCGTCGTGTACAAACCGTACTACGTCATATGCTATTGGACGTTCGTGATCCAAAGGAAACGTTAATTTAATCGTCGCTTGGCAATCGGAAAACGCCTTGATGGTCGGTGAATTCTGACACGAAGAGAAGCCACTGCACAGATGTCAACAAACGCACGCTGGCTCGCAAGCAGCGCGGCCGTTGAGACTCCAACAGGGCGTGCTCGTCTCACCACTGCCGAAAGAAGACGGGCTTTAATACATCGAACATCTGCTTCTATCAAGGTTTGGCGCTGCAAAACCATTGAAACATGTGTACAGTGCATGTTCGAAGCTATGTTTGAGAACATTTCTCACATTTTTTTCATTACTCTTTGTAAAACAAATAAACTGTTAACATCATTCTAAGAAGTAATTTTCGCACCAAACTGAAGAAAGATGTCGATTTTAAGAAAAGTGAGCTGTCTCTATTTAGGCAGATCCGGCCAACAGCGTTGCCAACAGTTAAAGTGAGCTTCCCACCAATTTCAAGTGCAAAACCACTAGAAAAGCCAAGCGGTTGAAGGCGCTACAGTCTGGAACCGCGTGACCGCTACGGTCGCAGGTTCGAATCCTGCCTCGGGCATGGATGTGTGTGATGTCCTTAGGTTAGTTAGGTTTAAGTAGTTCTAAGTTCTAGGGGACTGATGCCCTTAGAAGTTAAGTCCCATAGTGCTCAGAGCCATTTTTTGAACCACTAGAAAACCACTAACAAAAATGCCCCTGCTTTCATAATCGCTAAAATTTCCACAATTTTTTTTAATTATTATGAAAGGGAGCAATAAGTATATTAGTAATTAGTTTTCTTTATTATTAAGTAATAAAATATTCACAAGCATTAAATGAACATTCAGTAAATAAATCACCAACTCAAGGTAAGGTTCTATAACAACAGCTGATTACGTAAATGAACTGGTCTTCTTCAGAGGAATCATTTTTGTCTGCATCGTCATCATCAGTGGCGGTTTCAGATCGATAAGATTGTATGGTACTGATTTGGCTTATAACGTTTATTGGAATTTCGTACTCATCACAGCATTTTCCTTTCAACCTCAAACCACAGCGTATTCTTAATATAGCAGATAACAGATTTAACATCATTCTATTCCTCTGCTTGTGTTTCTATTACATTCATCTGTGAAACATTCTCTCAACATCGACATTAGAATGAGGCAGTATTAGGAGAGTAATCGCTAAAGTTGCTACTTCCTAAATCTGCATTCCCCTTGTGCATCCTGGAAATGCAATACTTAATTCCATTTTTTTTTTTTTTTGTGT
The DNA here is from genome assembly GCF_023864275.1 of Schistocerca cancellata. NCBI lineage: Eukaryota > Metazoa > Arthropoda > Insecta > Orthoptera > Acrididae > Schistocerca > Schistocerca cancellata. Next base: position 481,447,358 of record NC_064634.1, read on the forward strand.
CTTTGGTCTCGTTCCAGTTCATCAAGTGAATCATATATCTTGCTATTAATCCTACAATTTTATTGAACTGTGCCATTATGTCAATTACATTTTCCTTGTTATGATGAAGTGCTTGTTCAACACTTATTCCGGAAATTTTTTTCATCAACATCAAATTTTATGGTAAGCTGTAATTTTATTTCTTAAATCAGACTTATTATAAATGTAATGCACCGGTTACGCAACATTTCTTCACCTTCCCGTGATAATCCTTTTTCCCTCATTGCAAGCAAGTGCTTTTCAAACCGGAATCCCAGATCGATAGAAGAAATCACGAATATTTTGCGTAAAAATGTTTTGTTTATTTGCAGGTAATGTAACTTTGCTGACAAGCACATCTATCAGGTAGGTCAATTCATTAAACAGTTTGGTCTGATCTGTATTTTTCGACTCGAACATTTTATTGACTCTGTTTATTTCAATTAATATTGGATATAAAAATGAAATATATGCGTAATTAATTTCGTTCGCATACGTAGAGTGCAATAACTCTAACATGTGGCACTTCTGGTAGCTGTAGTCCAAGGTTTATGTTAATTATGCCTTCTGTGTTCCTGTTGTGACATTTCCATAGGAACTTTCACCCCCAGGACACATTCTTACCTAACCGAGAAGTGAAATAAGAAGTTTGATAGCTTTAGCTTTAAAATTTTTTAAATGTAACGAAATATTTCCTTAATAATTTTACCCCCTATTTCACTACATAATGGATTATATTTCTAGTCATGGATTTAGCTGCGAAAGTATTTTCTTAATGATGAATTTTCGTGACGAGACAGTGATTCAGCCAAATCTTTTTTTACCACCTTATAGCTTGAATTTCCAAAAACAGTGAAATATGTATTTATTTCATTTCTAATCGAAATGCAAAATGCAAATTTTCATTGATTTAGCATCGAAAATGCGTTTATAATTATTTCATTAAATATTTCATCTCCTATTTCACCCCCTTACGGGATGAAAGCCTGAAAACACTGATATTTTTTTGTTTGTAACTGAGAAGTTGAATACCAGTTTTCATTGATGCAGCTATAAAAATATCTCAATAGTTCGCTGATAATGATTTATTTTTAAGAAAAATTTGAGGCACTATATCACCCCCCCATAGGGGATAAAATTCCAAAAATTCTGAAACTCGTATTTCTTTATTTTTGACCGAGAAACCAAATATCAATTTTCGTAGGTCTTCTCCAAAATCGACTTAATAGCGACATAGTTTCAAAACTCTTTTCACCCTCTGTTTCACCCAATTAGAGTCTGACTTTCGAAAATTCCCTTCGTAAACGACACCTACAGCAATAGCTAAACACCCACTCCAAATTTCAAGTTTCTGTCATTAGCGGTTTCGACTGGGTGATGATGAGTCAGTGAGTGAGTCAGCTGGGATACTGCCTTATATGTAGAAAAGAAACGCCATTTTGAGTCCAAGGAATTGTATTTTACAAAAAAGTTTAGTAAGAAGTATTACTGTTATTCCTGGCTGACATCCATTTCTTTTAAGACTCCTTATATTAGGTCAGCTACACACTAGAAAGTGGTGGGAGGAAGTAGGAAGGTCTCTTATCCTGTCGTAATAAAAAGAGAGTTTACGTTTGTTTTCGCCTAACCTCAGAATAGGAAAACAATATGACGACAAAGGTGTGATTGTTTTCTTTCTAAAAGATGTCAATCTTCTAGTACATTTAAGATCGATACTTATGCAATATTTTAGCAATAATAAACATGCTGAAATTCTACACAACACTTTCTTATTAAACAACAGAACAGTAAAACAAGAACTATGCAGTCAAATAAACAAGGAGCACAACAGAGATCGTTGTTCTTTCTCCTCAAAATATGTCTGATATAACACTGAAAACAAACTCTATTGACGAAAAAAGACCTTAAATTATCTACAGGTCAACAACGTCCATAATGCAGACATTTATTATACTTTTTCATACTAAATGTGGTGTGGGAATGAAAACAAACTCTATTTATGATACATGAATATGATCTAATGGACGAATAAACAAGGTGCACAATACAGAGCTTTCTTATTTTTCCTCAGACTAAATCTGGTTTAACAATGAAAAGAAACTCTCTTGATGATACCAGAAGGTGAAATTATCTACCAGAGGAAACATGTACAAACTGGAATATTGTTGGTGAGGTTGATATTACCACATTGCAACATTATTTATGTATCTGAAATTATACGAAAGTGGTTTCTTCTGTTCAAAACTTGGAAAATATTTTATTCACATTGAGCAATCCCTTACCAAATTTCTCCTCCATTGTCAGTTAATACGTGCGAAATGTATGTTTTCGTGAGTACCGAGTGTGAAATAATGTAGAACAATGACTAATGATAACATTATCTGGAGCTCTGTAAGAAAACTGACGCATATTTTTGGGCTATACAATATTCTTGCTTATTCGGTCGGCAACCCTAAGGTTGATTTGATGTAGTCCACCATTCGTATGTCTCGCTAGATCTGTAACTGCGAAGTGGAGTGCCAGACAACATTGACACTTGTACTAGCCAGGATGACCACTTCTGTCCCAGAATACTGTTGCAGGGTCTTGCGGGCGGATGTTCCAATGCCGCGCCGAGTGTGGAGTCAAGAACGCTCCCAACAACAACATTCGTAATTAAGCACAGATTCTATTAAAGAGGTCGACACCTGCACCTGGGAACTGGTTGGCGGATGTGGGCACATGAATTTCTCAGCATAACATGGCTGGCAACGTGCGTGGGCTTGAAGAGTGACGCACAACTGGAAATAGCTTCGTGGCCCGCGAGTTACAGCTGGCCCACGTATAACGCATGCAGCCCCACGTTGCCGGCAAGGGTTAGCAAACGCAAACGCCACCCGGGTGGCTTGAAGTCCGTCGGCGTGTCAGACGATGACACGTTGGACCAACGACTGGCATAGAGTTTGGCACGGCGTTGGTAGAAGTTGGAAGCTCAAGGGCAAATGTAGCTAGTAACTAAATGGTGTGAGTGTGTGTATATATGTTGTGACAGGAACCTACATCCCGTCACGCAAATGGCTGCAGAAGCATTGCGTTTCACCACAGCACGAAGAAACCGCAGCACACCACCGTGGTAGACCACTGTACTGCAGAAAGCTTTGCCAACATTGCTTTAGAACCCAGCTGCAGAATTTCATCAGTGGCTGGTTGAGAGGTACGAGAGTAATTTGAAAATTTCTCGGAAAGGAATAGAAAGAAACGGCATAACTCAGTGAAACTTTTATTTTTCAGTGTAGTCTCCCTATATAGCAATGTACTTGGTCGACCGGTGTTCCAATGCCTTGATCAGATGTCGGAAATTAGGCTCCTCCAGCCCTGAAACGTACATGTCAACCTCGGCTGTCAGTTCTTCGCTTGAAGAGAATCTCAGTCCATCGAGGAAATTTATGAGCTTCGGGAAGATATGAAAGCCTGATGGAGTGAAATCAGCCGAAATCGGTGACCGTGGCAAGAATTCGTATCTTGGTTCATGATTTTCTACGATGCCAACGACATTCCAGTGTGGGCGTGCATTGTTTTGGTGGAAGAAAACTTTCTTCCTTGCTAAATCTGGCCTTTTTTCGACTATCTTTTGCTGCAATTGGGCAAGGCGGTATGTTGTTCCGTAATTGTTTGACCCTTGGGAAGATAATCAATCTGCAGAATCCCTTTCGCTTCCCAGAAAACTGAGGCGACGACCTCTCTAGCCGACCGTACTGCATTTGCTGGTAGTTAATGAACATTTTTGCTTTGCCTTGACCGGTGTTTTGGTTTTGGCGTACAGTGCTGGACCGAATTTTCATCTTTGGTCACACCGAGCAAACAAAAAAAAGCTTGTTGGTTGCAAAACGGTTCGAAAATTGTAAAATTGTTCGGACATTTCCATTCTAATGCGTTTCTAATCCTGCGTTAAGAGTCGCGACACCCATCTACCAGATAATTTTCTCATATGCAGTTCCACTGTTGAAATGTAATATCCCGTTCATATGGCAACGCTCTAACTTCATCAATTTCTCGCACTGTCATTCAGCTAGTCCCCATATGCTCTTTTGCAGTAATTTCTGGGGTAATGGCGTATCTTCGCCCATCATTACGTGTGTTAACATGTAAGCTGTTGCTACCAAATTTAACTCGTTTGTCCACGTGAGAACATTTTAATATGGAGGAGCAGAGTACTTCAGCGTGTTCTGTAAATGGGCATAAAATTTCTTTACTTTCATACCTTTCTTTACGACAGACTTAGTTTCTGCTCGAATCTCGATCTTTTGTATCTTAAAAATCACACGGGTCCAACAACAGAGACGTTCTCTCCGCAGATCTCTAGCCAGAGCATTGAGGTGTCACGTTATTTACTCATAAAGAATAACCTTTAATTAACCACACTGAGCCAGTGCTAGCATAAGGTGGCAATTTCGCGAACTTTTGAAACTGCCTTCGTTTCTCTCCAGCCGATATCACAACAATATCATTTCTGCTTCAGCTTAACTGCTGCATTTCACACCATCAATGACCTTTCGTACACATTCATATCTACGCCTGGCGTGTCTTTTCGATTCATCGTGTTCTTTATTAGAATTAATGTTGGACTATATGCTCTGTTCTCAATCAGTCCAGAAGCCTCCTACATGACCAAACCTCAAAGATCGTTTGATTCACAGCTGGCTTATTCAAGTACATGTGCTGCTTGCTTCTTTCCCCGATCTTGTGACTATCACAGAACCGACAGATAACCAACACCCTAATGCGTATCGTTTTACTACAGTGAGCGTACTTCTAGCGAACTGCTCTCAAACAGTGAGGGTATATCCTTTGCATCATCTGCGGAGACAGTGTCTTTCAATGCAAAAGTAGGACGTTGGTAATCTGTTGATAAGCGGTCAGAAAGGTTTTCTTCATAGAAATACTTAATTTTTTTATTCTGCTGTTTATAATTCCTTTTGACTCTAGATACTGATTCGTATCCTAAGTTTGTCCCCTACGTTTTTAAATATTTATATTACAATTACTACATCATAGAGTACACTCATTATAAATACATATCTTATTCTGAGCTATTACATCTGTATTATACATTTTTCACAAGATGTACACTACAAATATATCGGTTTCCACGCAGACCGTGGGACTCGCGTATTTTCGCCTCCCAAGGGTTTCCAACGGGTTAAACTCTCCACTGTGTTGGTCATAACGCTATAGTTTTCACAGGTGTCATTGCACCTCACTATATTTGAATGTTTTCGTCCTGTCAAAGTTAGTCGTTTGATTACAGAGCATTTAACGGATTTCATAGATAATGCTAGTCTACATGCGTACACATGTGAAAAGATATTGTCATTTGGCCCCACTACCGAAATTAATTATGTTCACCCACAGCAGCCTATTTTTGATGAGTTACTGTGTCCAGCGCTCATGAAATGAACACGTTGTTCTAATTTTCTTTAAAACTGCAGCTTGGATGAGACTGATAGGAATAATTCTTAGAATGTCTAATTCTTCGGTGATGTAAGGGGAAGCCTGAAAAAGCACTAGTTTCACACCTTTTTAGTATTTGCGCTATGAATAGGGATGACACGGAACAAATTTCATAGAGAGAGAGAGAGAGAGAGAGAGAGAGAGAGAGAGACTGGAGAAGAACCGTATTGGAAGTCAGCAGTTTGTTTAACTAAGGGAAAAGTGTTAGAGATGATCGCAAGAGACTTGGGTCGTAGTTGATAAAGCAGTCGTTCGGTGACAAAGATTACGACACATATTTCGAGAAGCAACACTTGGAATGTGGTAGGGAACATGCCACCTGCGATACGCTTATAACGCAATGACCACGACTCTGAGTTTACAGATGTAAAAGACGAAGAATCTCTCATAGTCGGATGCACTGGAAGCAAACATAATGACACTCCTAGCATACTACGTTCTGTGGTTTACAGAGCAGAACTCGGGTTATCGAGCCAGAATGAAGTAATGAGAGGTTAACTGATTGGTCGGTTTGTTAATGTGGGGGAGGGAAGCAAACAGTGAAGTCGTGGACCCCATCGGATTAGGGAGAGATGGGGAAGGAAATCAGCTGTTCCCTTTGAAAGGATCAATCCCAGCATTTGCCTGAAGCAATTTAGCGAAATCACGGAAAACCTAAATCAGGATGGTCGGACGCGTGTTTTGAACCGTCGTCCTTGCGAATGCGGGTCCAGTGTACTAATCACTGCGCTACCTCCCTCGGTAAGACTTTGGTAGCAAGTGGGATGCTCCAAAGCTCGCTTCAGGCCCGCGACTGTCTTAGTATTCGCTTGGTACCCTGATATGCTTCTCCAATCGTGCAATATTTCAAATCTTTGTCACTAGCAATGAAAATTTATCATTCGCGTATTCATAATACCGCTGCGGTTGTTGCACTGCGACTGTGCAGGGCATGGACTCGACAGTGCGTTGGACGCACTTCAGAGGTACGTGGCACCAGGTATGTACGCACAGGTTTACGCAGTTCCCGTGAATTACGGGCCAGTGATGTGTTACCGCGAAGTTGGCGCTCGGTAGCATCGCAGAAGAGTTGCGTTAGGATCAGATCAGCATAATATAGTTACCAAGGCATCGACTTGACTTCGCCATCGTGCTCTTCAATCGCCTGTAGCACGATTCTGGTCTTATGACACGGGCAGTTACCCTAATGGAAGATGCCATCATCGTCGGACTAGACATCAGTCACGAAAGAAAGCATTTCGTTCACAGTAATGTTGACGTGGTCCACAGCTGTCGTTTAACAGAGGTGCCATGGAAGTCCTGTTGTATGTTCCCCATAGCATAATATAGCCCCTCTGGCCTACGTCCTTGGCGCTATGCATGCTTCGAAAAGTCATTCGCTTGGTTGACAGGGTATCCGTACACGGCCATCGACCTGATGTAACATGGAAAGTAAGTCAACTAGCCAGGCGACGCATGTCGTTGATCCATGCCCCAATGTCAGTGATCGCGTGCCCACTGGAGTGGCAGTGGGCAATGTCATTCGATCAGCATGAGAACATGTTTGGGTGTATCATGTTTAGCAGTGGAAGCTAAATGGTCACATTTGCTATTGTTTTATATCCTACGATGATGACTCCTGTGGTAGTTCTCAAGCTCATCTAATGTGCAGGATATGTCGTTGATTCTAAGTGACTAAGTTTCTATTGTTGTAGTTTGATGAAGGAAGTGGTACCATGGTATTAAACAACTCGCTATAGCAGTGATAGTGGTAGAATAAAAAAAAAATATCGTTGTAATTCGTCAGACTTTGCCGTCAATCTGTTGATATCTTGAGGTGTCTGTGTTCACCTGGATTGCACCTGATAAAGAAGAGTCTCGTTGTCGAAGTATGCCGGCCGAGGTGGTCTCGCGGTTCTAGGCGCTCAGTCTGGAGCCGCGCGACTGCTACGGTCGCAGGTTCGAATCCTGCCTCGGGCATGGATGTGTGTGATGCCCTTAGGTTAGTTAGGTTTAAGTAGTTCTAAGTTCTAGGGGACTGATGACCACAGATGTTAAGTCCCATAGTGCTCAGAGCCATTTGAACCATTTTTTGTCGAAGTATTGTACGTGAAGGACACTGATATCAGTGAAATACATGAAACCTTAAGATGTCGAATGAATTCTTGATCTTACAGAGGTTTACGACAGCCGTTCGTGAATCTTCCAAGAAATGGAGCGGAGGGAAAAATACTTACACTAAGTACTACGAATTATAAGATGACTTTCTGCTGTCAGTGTAGGAAGTATATGTGTTGGAATAGAGGGACAGAAGTCAGCAGGTGGTTCTGCGCGGCTAGGGTAACAAGTCATGTTTGGGTAACATGTCACATTTGGCAGGAGAATGGCGAATTAAAGTTAATAGAGAAATAAGCTATTAAAACAACACCGACGATTTCGTTAAAAGTAACATGTAGGGCTGCAGTACATTACGACCTTCTTTTTATGAAACAGATCTGATGATGGTCATTAAAGACCGAAACCGGTAATCTGTTAAACAAAAAAGATTGTGACCATAGACGTAAATTAAAGGAAACTTATTATGATTTGATCTATATTGAGTTTCAGTAGAGGGCTACCGCCGATTGCGGATCACGTGACATCTCCACATAGCTACTGAAGAAGCCCTCAGACCAGAGAGCGGATGAAACCCGTCACGCCACGGTTATCTCTCGCAGAGTCACCAGCGCACAAACTACAGCAGGCAGGATCCATAACGCGGCTGACGGGCGTAACGGGACACCAGATGGCGCCCCTGCAGCGCAGTATTTGCCGCCTGACACTGACACAGTGTTTGCTCGACGTGCGGGGGACACGAGGACAGTGCAGGGAAAACAGTCTGCAGAAGAACAGCATTTCTTCCTTTGCCCTGGTGGTGGCACTTAGACTCACGAACTAGGACACAAGTACCAGTCTCTCAGTTTGACATAGTAGTTCCACTCGAGGCGTAGAGCCTTTACATCGGGGATCAGTGAACAGGCGTGCAGTATGAGTCAAGCGCGGGACAGGTGGCGTCAGGTTGCTGCAGTGTGTAGTTCCCATGCGGTCACTAGCTGACGGACACGGTTTGAGCTGTAGTCAAAATACTGTCATTTTTACTTCCAGTTCTGTTTGTTTAATTTTCTAGTTGTTTATTAATTATTATTATAATTGTGCTTAGTTATGAGAGTGAGTGAATGTGTGAATGTGAAATAATGTTTTATTTAAAGTTTTTGTACTACATATTGAAGTATTGGTGACGTGTCGAATGTTCGAGAATGACGTGTGAGTTAGTCATTCGTACAGGGGAATTTCTTATAAACTATTTCGTCTTATGGTACGGGGGAAATGAGGTTATGGTTCTGTTAAATAGTTTTGTTAAGAGGGAATTAATTTCAGTGACAAATTTTCATTAGTTCCTTACATATGCGCGGGATTGAGCCCGTCTCATGCTGATTTCAGATTGGCTGTGATGTTTCTCTGCCAATCAGAAATTAGCATATATGTGCGTGTTTTGGGAACAAGAAACTTCTTTTGTGGAGAGAGAAGAGGAGAGCTGGGACATTGATCTCTTAATGATGAGACCTACTGATATTTGCTCCATTGAAAAGTATGAGTATGAAGATATTTCGATACCACAATGTTCGCGGAGTGGCGCAAAGTGTGGAAGAGAGTTTGATAGTACGGACTGTGTGAAATTCAGAAATTCTGGTGATGTTTCAAATACTCGCGAACGTGAACATTCCGTTATGCGAGAATGATTCTAACAACATTTGAGCCAGCTATTCTAAAAGAAACACTGTGTTTGTAAACTTTCAGTGAAGGAGAATTAATAATTGCCATAAACTGATTGCGATTATGAATAATGTGTGTGTTGTGTACATAGTTCCGCGTATTCAGCGCGTACACAACTTTCCCACTAGAGCGCGCCCCGCTAAGCACAACGGTGCAGGCGCAGCGCTCGGCCGTCTCCGCACTACGAGATGGCGCTGTCTTAGAGACGGACCAAATTCTGCTTCCGCCGATCCGCATATTAATATGTAACGCAGCCAATGAGATTGCTGCTAACGTAGAACCATTTCTCCTCACGGATCACACTTGCACAGTGATACCTGAACGCTTGAGGTATTATAACGAGGGTACAGACCTCCGATTAGTCAGTCTGCATTAGTCTGTACCAGTCTATAGTCAAGTTTCAGTCTGCGCCTAATAAGATTATCATATTCCTGTACATAGCCGTGAAGAGAAATGTATAGACACTTTGTCAAGTATCCGAGATATGTGAGAATAAGATTGACGTACCAGTAGCAAAGGAAATTCAGATTGTCAATTGTAAATAGCATCCAGAACCAAGTTAAGTAATTTTTATGCTTGTTATTATTTTAATAAATGTGTGTGAAAATTAATCAAGTTCTGTTTAAAGTTGGTCACCATCAATCTGCTACTCTAAGCGTGCAAGTGGCATTTCTATCGTCTGACCTAACGGCAGAAGATAAACACGCCACGATAAGACCATGAGAGATATTGCTGACACCCGCCTACTTCGTTAGAGCGTCAAGTCAAATAATCTGATGGTGTGTGTACAGAAGGTCTTACAGTATGCACACCACAGTGTGCGTGTGGACTTTTGAGAATTTGTACTGTTTAGTGTAAGGCTTAGACGTGACTGGTGTATGCAAGCTTACCTTAATGGAATGGAATTTCACGCACGTAAATACTTTCAGTTAACTATTCCTTCCACCGACAAAACAGTTTTGGTCCGACTTGTGCTTCCCATGTGTAAAGCGGTTTACTCTATAGCTTTTCCCGGCTGAGAACTGCATGTCAGTAACTTCAAGAAGGCGCGCGCGTGAGAAAAGATTCACCCCGAGCTGAGTGGACTTCAGCAACGCACCGCGTACCGGCCCTGTGTCTAGTGAACACATATAGTACATGAGCAACGCACACTGCGCTGTAACGCACTGTAAGCTGACGTCGTGAAATGTTTTGGATCGATATTTGAATAGGTGTGTTGCTTCGTGCAACGCTTCTGTTCACAATCTGTGGTATAGCTTGCATTCCTTTATTCTTTCTACTTTAATTTCATGCAAATTATTCAGCCGTGACAATATCATGTAATCGTACAAGACGGACTAAATAAAATGGACTTCGAGAACATTTAATACCCCTTAAGATAGGCAGCCCAACTCACTGTTGCTGCATGTGAGACGGTTGATGTTATCTGCATTGCCCATTTTAATGTTTGGAAATTTGTGGTAAGTTCCTATGGGTAACATTACACATTTGGGTTGCATTAAACCACATCGCACTGTCACAAGGAAAAGTTTCAGGTGCATTATTTTTTGCCACTGTCTGAAAAGCTGTCAAAGGAGCTGGAGACAAGTGGGCGAATTTTGCCCGCAAGTTACAAACGCTAGCGGAGAATTGCAAAAGCAGGGAAACACCTTGCGGCTGGGAATCTCATCAAGGGGTGCCTGGCCGAATCGGCGGCTTGTATTTGTACAACAGACCTCACGGAAAAATTTGAAAAAAAGTAGCTCTTTCGCCTCAAACTGTTGATCGCCTAGTAGAGGATATGAAGCAGCAGTCAATGGAGAGAGCGGAAAACTTCGTTTCGTTTTCTATCGCTCTTGACGAGTCCACGGACTTTGCGGACATAACTTAGATCGTCATATTCTTTTGAGGTGTCGACGACAATCTACATGTCAGCGGAGAATTCCTCGACCTTACACAATTAAAAGACACAACCACGGGTTTGGATATTTTTCTAGCTGTGGAAAACGTGTTCGAGTCAATGGGTTTAAAATGGGAACGCCTGACCAGCGTAACAATGGATGGAGCCTCTGCGTTACAAGGGATACGCTCTGGATTCCTGGGTTACGTCAGGTCAAACATGGACGAAGTCAGTTGTTCCTTATTCGCGGTAGTCCATTGTCTGATACACCAGGAGGCACTTTGTGCAAATTGTCAACATTAGCAATGTTATGGACGCAGGTGTTCGAACAGTTAATTGTCTTCGCTCGCATGGACTCACACATCACCTATGTAAAGAATTTCTGGCTCATATCGAAGCAGAACACCCAGACATCCCTACCACGCCGAAGTAAGATGGTTGAGCAAAGAGAAGGTGCTTAATCGGTTTTTCTCCTTGAGGGACGAAATTAATACTTTTTGGAAATGAAAGAAAGTCCAGAAGAATTACTTCGTGATCGTAAATGGGTGGCGAATTTGGCTTTTTTGAGTGTCCTAACTGGTAACTTAAATACTTTGAACATTTCACTCCAAGTCGAAAATCAGTCTGTAGTTAAATCAGTGCAGACGATTGAAGCATTTCAGAAACAGTTGCCCAGAGAGAATTGTGGACACTTCCGTGCATTAGCGTTAAAGAAGATGTGGATTTTGCAGATTATGTTCAAATCATTTGCGAATTACAAGAAGAGTTTGGAAACAAGTTTTTGGAGATAAGTGTGCTTCAACCGGTGTTAGACATACTTGTTCGCCCCTTTTCCCTTCGGACAGAGGACGTCTCACAAGTGATTCAACTGGAGCTCACTGAGCAGCAGAGCGATGTCCTCCTGAAGGACCACTTTCATATACACTCCTGGAAATGGAAAAAAGAACACGTTGACACCGGTGTGTCAGACCCACCGTACTTGCTCCGGACACTGCGAGAGGGCTGTACAAGCAATGATCACACGCACGGCACAGCGGACACACCAGGAACCGCGGTGTTGGCCGTCGAATGGCGCTAGCTGCGCAGCATTTGTGCACCGCCGCCGTCAGTGTCAGCCAGTTTGCCGTGGCATACGGAGCTCCATCGCAGTCTTTAACACTGGTAGCATGCCGCGACAGCGTGGACGTGAACCGTATGTGCAGTTGACGGACTTTGAGCGAGGGCGTATAGTGGGCATGCGGGAGGCCGGGTGGACGTACCGCCGAATTGCTCAACACGTGGGGCGTGAGGTCTCCACAGTACATCGATGTTGTCGCCAGTGGTCGGCGGAAGGTGCACCGGACCGCAGCGACGCACGGATGCACGCCAAGACCGTAGGATCCTACGCAGTGCCGCAGGGGACCGCACCGCCACTTCCCAGCAAATTAGGGACACTGTTGCTCCTCGGGTATCGGCGAGGACCATTCGCAACCGTCTCCATGAAGCTGGGCTACGGTCCCGCACACCGTTAGGCCGTCTTCCGCTCACGCCCCAACATCGTGCAGCCCGCCTCCAGTGGTGTCGCGACAGGCGTGAATGGAGGGACGAATGGAGACGTGTCGTCTTCAGCGATGAGAGTCGCTTCTGCCTTGGTGCCAATGATGGTCGATGCATGTTTGGCGCCGTGCTGGTGAGCGCCACAATCAGGACTGCATACGACCGAGGCACACAGGGCCAACACCCGGCATCATGGTGTGGGGAGCGATCTCCTACACTGGCCGTACACCACTGGTGATCGTCGAGGGGACACTGAATAGTGCACGGTACATCCAAACCGTCATCGAACCCATCGTTCTACCATTCCTAGACCGGCAAGGGAACTTGCTGTTCCAACAGGACAATGCACGTCCGCACGTATCTCGTGTCACCCAACGTGCTCTACAAGGTGTAAGTCAACTACCCTGGCCAGCAAGATCTCCGGATCTGTCCCCCATTGAGCATGTTTGGGACTGGATGAAGCGTCGTCTCACGCGGTCTGCACGTCCAGCACGAACGCTGGTCCAACTGAGGCGCCAGGTAGAAATGGCATGACAAGCCGTTCCACAGGACTACATCCAGCATCTCTACGATCGTCTCCATGGGTGAATAGCAGCCTGCATTGCTGCGAAAGGTGGATATACACTGTACTAGTGCCGACATTGTGCATGCTCTGTTGCCTGTGTCTATGTGCCTGTGGTTCTGTCAGTGTGATCATGTGATGTATCTGACCCCAGGAATGTGTCAATAAAGTTTCCCCTTCCTGGGACAATGAATTCACGGTGTTCTTATTTCAATTTCTAGGAGTGTATGTAAGACTCTGGATGACTTTTACAACAGTTTATGACGAGAGAAGAACCCCCTTTGCACAAGCACGCGGACAAAGTTTTCTCAATGTTTGGTTCCACTTATATTTGTAAGCGCTTTTTCTACCTTTTAAAGCTTGCTAAAACTAAGAACAATTCACTACTTAGCGACAAAAATTTGACTGGGTCTTTGAGGTTAGCAGTGTCCCGGAATATTGTAGCAAACCTAGAGAAAATCATTTTCCCGAAAAAGTAAAACGTGTAAAATGTTAATTGTCTTCTTTAACAATGTTGACAGTAATGATGAAATGTCTTTATACCTTAATTCTATATTTTATAAGTTTTCAATTAAAATTATTGCTAACAAAAGAGGAAATTAAGGACCCGGTGTCTGAACACTGATAAGGAATACAAAAAGCCGTAGCACGAAGTACACCAAACTTTATTTACTTGTAACTACTAACAATAAGAATGATACACTATATCCCTTACGTAAAATTATTTCTGAAATAGAATATTTATGATGCTGGTTTGTTTAAGAAATTGATATGTCTTTTAGAACACGCCTAGTGTGCATATGGAGAGTGTGCATGTGCATTGCTAACGTAATCAACCTGTGGGTCAGAAAACTACGAAGTTGTTCTTCGATTCTTGGTTCAAATGGCTCTGAGCACTATGGGACTCAACTGCTGAGGTCATTAGTCCCCTAGAACTTAGAACTAGTTAAACCTAACTAACCTAAGGACATCACAAACATCCATGCCCGAGGCAGGATTCTAACCTGCGACCGTAGCGGTCTTGCGGTTCCAGACTGCAGCGCCTTTAACCGCACGGCCACTTCGGCCGGCTCTTCGATTCTTGTTTTGCACATTGTTTTCTTAAGCTTTGCGTAGTAATTCTGCCACACGAACACTAATTATTAGCTGAACAGTAAATGGTTTGCTTGTTTTACCGCCCATCGACCGCTTTTACAGAGCTGCGCTTCCTCTGTTATTTTGTTTTCGTTGCATCTGATCGCGGGACAGTCCAGGGCAGAGCAGTCCTGTGCGGTCCCGTCTCACTCGCTCCGCAGCTGTCTGTCTCGCTCCTACCCGTCACAAACTTTGTCGACGATTGTATTACTTATTTATTTTGCGACACGTTTCGAGGGTTAAACCTCACCTTCATGCTAAATGGCATTACAAAAACAACTTTACAGTAAGGTAAAAAAAAAAAAAATGGCTCTGAGCACTATTGGACTTAACTGCTGTGGTCATCAGTCCCCTAGAACTTAGAACTACTTAAACCTAACTAACCTAAGGACATCACACACATCCATGCCCGAGGCAGGATTCGAATCTGCGACCGTAGCGGTCGCGCGGTTCCAGACTGTAGCGCCCAGAACTGCTTGGCCACTCCGGCCGGCTAGTAAGGTCATACTGGTCCCTCTTTATATTACTTATCATTTCAAAGTCTGTAAAACAGAAAACTCGGATTAATCAAACAGCAGGAAGGAACCCTAAGTAGGTGTATGATTAGGATGAAATAACAGGGTGATTCAGTTTCCTTAAAGATCAATAGTAATTATTAAAACACAGTTTAAATTAATGGTTCACGCTGTACAAATGTAAAATTAAAAAAAATCTTATGCGGTGGCCGTAAGCCTGGGTGCGGCGAACAATTATAGTGGCTACACTCTCATAGTACAGCTATATGAGCTCTATTTCTCTTCTTGGCGTCGTTCAGTTTTACATCTAGTAGCCCAACATCTTGCAGATATGCCTTAAGCCGTTTGCAGTCTTCATCCGAAGCAGTTTTGTGCAAATCTGCAGGCAAAGCTTCTCCTGCTCTACAAGGTTGTTGCCTCAGTCACTGCTGCCTACAGGCTGTGTGACTTAACTTCCCGCGAGTGTTCTAGGTAGCGCGCCAATCCGCCCTTGCCACCTTTGTCAGTCCCCAGAGCCACTTTCGTTTCAAACAAAAGCACATTGGCTGTTACATAACACGTATTTCTTTCATTTTTCCTAAGCGTGACCATTTCTTACAATTGTCAAATTTACATCAATATGAATAGTTTATAAACACAAATATTTTTAAATACAAATGTCAACAGAATATTGTTTGATGTAATAAACAATTTACATAGTGTTTTACATACATTACTCACATAGAATGCAAAGAACTTCAATCTGCAGTATAGTACACTTTACATATACAAAAAATATAGTACCAATATGCAAAAATTTTAAAGCAAAAAAATATAAAAAATGTACATGAAAAAAAACAAATAGTGTTATATGCTCTAGTTTTCAAATACTGGTTGAATAAAATCTGGATACACGCGTGTCGTAGCCTACACTTGTTTTCTACCCCCAAGCCTTTAAAAGATAAGTGGGTCTTACCCACAGAAATTCTTTCCAGGCAGTAAGTGATATGTGTACCAAGTTTAATTAATATCTTCCCAGCGTTTTCGGAGTAGATGTCAAATTCACATACACCCATTATATGACATAAATGAATATCCTCTCTTCTGTGAAACAATTGTGATGGAACGTATCCTATACTGTACCCTTAGCTACAATTAAGTTACCAGTAAATCCCCATAAAAATCCGTCAAGTAGTTTTGTAAATTAACGTGTTCAAAGGCAATTAGACAGACACGGTAGTGTACTTAGATGTTGTTGTTGTTGTTGTTGTTGTGGTCGGCAGTCCAGAGGCTGGTTTTATGCAGCTCTAGATGCTACTCCATCCTGTCCAAGTTTCTTCATCTCGCAGTACCTACTGCAACGTACATCCTCAACGTACATTCATCTCTTGGTCACCCTCGACGATTTTTACCCACCACGCTGCCCTCCAATACTAAATTGGTTATCTCTTGATGCCTCAGAATATGCCATACCAACCGATCTCTTCTTCTAGTCAAGTTGTGCAAAAAATATCTCTTCTCCCCAATCCTATTACCTCTCATTACTTATGTGATTTACGCATCTAATCTTCAGTATTCTTCTGCAGCACCACATTTCGAAAGCTTCTATTCTCTTCTTGTCTAAACTATTCAACGCCCACGTTTCACTTCCATACATGCCCACACTCCATACAAATACATTTAGAAACGACTTCCTGACACTTAAATTTGTAATCGATGTTAACAAATTTGTCATAAACTTTCTCTAAGTCTACAAATGATAGAAACGTAGGTTTGCCTTTCCTTAATCTTTATTCTAAGATAAGTCGTAAGGTCATTATTGCCTCACGTGTTCCAATATTTCTACGGAATCGAAACTGATCTTCCCCGAGGTCGGCTTCTACCAGTTTTTCCATTCGTCTGTATAGAATTCGTGTTAGTATATTGCAGCCGTGACTTAATAAACTGCTAGTTCGGTAATTTTCACATCTGTCAACACCTGTTTTCTTTCGGACTGGAATTATTATATTCTTCTTGAAGTCTGAGGGTATTTCCCCTGCTTCATACATGTTGCTCACCAAATGTTAGAGTTTTGTCAGGGCTGGCTCTCGTAAGGCTGTCAGTAGTTCTAACGGAATGTTGTCTGCTCCCGGGGCCTTGTTTCCACTTAGGTCTTCCAGTGCTCTGTCAAACATTTCTCGCAGTATCACATCTCCCATTTCATCTTCATCTAAATCCTCTTCCATTTCCATAATATTGTCCTCAAGTACATCGACCGTCTATAGACCGTCTATATAATCCTTCCACCTTTCTGCCTTACCTTCTTTGCTTAGAACTGGGTATCCTTATGAGCTCTTGATATTCATACAAGTGTTTCTCTTTCCTCCAAAGGTCTCTTAATTTTCCTGTAGGCAGTATCTATCTTACACCTAGTGATATATGCCTCTACATCCTAACATTTGTCCTCTAGTCATCCCTGCTTAGACTGTTTGCACTTCCTGTCGATTTCATTTTTGAGACGTTTGTATTCCTTTCTGCCTGCCTCATTTACTGTATTTCTATATTTTCTCCTTTCACCAATTAAATTCAATATATCTTCTGTTACCCAAGGATTTTTACCAGCCCTCGTCCTTTTAACTACTTCATCATCTGCTGCTTCACTATTTCATCCCTCAGAGCTCCCCATTCTTCTTCTAGTGTGTTTCTTTCCCCCATTCTTGTCAATCGTTCCTTAATGCTCTGTCTGAAACTCTGTACAACCTCTGGTTTAGTCAGTTTATCCAGGTCCCATCTCCTTAAATTCCCACCTTTTTGCAGTTCCTTCAGTTTCAATCTATAGTTGATGACCAGTAAATTGTGTTCAGAGTCCACATCTGCCCATGGAACCTGGTTCCTAAATCTTTGTCTTGCCATTATATAATCTATCTGAAACCTGTCAGTATCGCCAGGCTTCTTCCACGTGTACAACCTTCTTTTATGATTCTTGAACCAAGTGTTAGCTATGATAAAATAAGCTCTGTATTATTCTTACATTTATAGGGGAGAATGTGAGGTCACAAATCGTGAAAGCAGGGTCGGCTTTCACAGCTGAGTGCACAGTGCCTCTGACTGACATTTGAAGGACCTCAGTACTTCTAGGGATTTTTCCTTGGTGAAAAACTGGAAGTGGGCGTCAACTCAATTGCCACTTGATTGGTAATTAGTGGCCCGGTCGACTGGAATGCTGACAACTCCTTAGAGAGTTCTTTGGTGACACCAGGTTGTCCTTCCATACGGAATCCACACAACAATACCGCCAGTCAGCATTGAGTAGTCCGCTGAGCCAGGAGGGGGGAATGTGTCCCAGCGCAACGAACGCAAAGTCTTCTCAGGGAGCACACTCCAGTCTGAAACGGATGCAGTAGGACACAGAGTGCGAACGTCCTGAAGAACTTGAACGAGGACGCCACGCAATACAAGGAATGGCAAACTTATTACACTAACAATCATTTCCCGTTCGTATGTGGACGGGTGATGAGTGTTTATCTTCCTTTCACAGTAAGAACAGATTCCGTACATAACCCTATTGCCGTCTCTTGACAGAGTTTCCCTACTTGAAAAGAGAAAACTACTCAAGATTTTCTTGTCTTACATATTGACAGTCAACGATCGAGACAAACAGGTAGATTCACTCTTTCCTGACTTCCGAAAAATGTCTGACACAGTACGGCACAATCGTTTTATTTCTTACACTACGACGTGTGGGCTTCTTGGCTGATGACTGTAGTGTAGATTACTTTGTAGAGGGGCACAGCATTATATGTTGGACGGAGATTCATCGATAGGCCCCAATATTGATACCAATAGATACATGAATATCTATGTGTGCCGCTGTAAAATTTATTGGGATTCTTACTGTTCTTCTAGTATCACCTAGCCGACAATATTCTACGTCTACGTTTATGCTATGAAAGCCACTGTGAACTGCATGCAAGGATACGTACTAATGTACAAGTTACACTCCTGGAAATGGAAAAAAGAACACATTGACACCGGTGTGTCAGACCCACCATACTTGCTCCGGACACTGCGAGAGGGCTGTACAAGCAATGATCACACGCACGGCACAGCGGACACACCAGGAACCGCGGTGTTGGCCGTCGAATGGCGCTAGCTGCGCAGCATTTGTGCACCGCCGCCGTCAGTGTCAGACAGTTTGCCGTGGCATACGGAGCTCCATCGCAGTCTTTAACACTGGTAGCATGCCGCGACAGCGTGGACGTGAACCGTATGTGCAGTTGACGGACTTTGAGCGAGGGCGTATAGTGGGCATGCGGGAGGCCGGGTGGACGTACCGCCGAATTGCTCAACACGTGGGGCGTGAGGTCTCCACAGTACATCGATGTTGTCGCCAGTGGGCGGCGGAAGGTGCACGTGCCCGTCGACGTGGGACCGGACCGCAGCGACGCACGGATGCACGCCAAGACCGTAGGATCCTACGCAGTGCCGTAGGGGACCGCACCGCCACTTCCCAGCAAATTAGGGACACTGTTGCTCCTGGGGTATCGGCGAGGACCATTCGCAACCGTCTCCATGAAGCTGGGCTACAGTCCCGCACACCGTTAGGCCGTCTTCCGCTCACGCCCCAACATCGTGCAGCCCGCCTCCAGTGGTGTCGCGACAGGCGTGAATGGAGGGACGAATGGAGACGTGTCGTCTTCAGCGATGAGAGTCGTTTCTGCCTTGGTGCCAATGATGGTCGTATGCGTGTTTGGCGCCGTGCAGGTGAGCGCCACAATCAGGACTGCATACGACCGAGGCACACAGGGCCAACACCCAGCATCATGGTGTGGGGAGCGATCTCCTACACTGGCCGTTCACCACTGGTGATCGTCGAGGGGACACTGAATAGTGCACGGTACATCCAAACCGTCATCGAACCCATCGTTCTACCATTCCTAGACCGGCAAGCGAACTTGCTGTTCCAACAGGACAATGCACGTCCGCATGTATCCCGTGCCACCCAACGTGCTCTAGAAGGTGTAAGTCAACTACCCTGGCCAGCAAGATCTCCGGATCTGTCCCCCATTGAGCATGTTTGGGACTGGATGAAGCGTCGTCTCACGCGGTCTGCACGTCCAGCACGAACGCTGGTCCAACTGAGGCGCCAGGTGAAAATGGCATGGCAAGCCGTTCCACAGGACTACATCCAGCATCTCTACGATCGTCTCCATGGGAGAATAGCAGCCTGCATTGCTGCGAAAGGTGGATATACACTGCACTAGTGCCGACATTGTGCATGCTCTGTTGCCTGTGTCTATGTGCCTGTGGTTCTGTCAGTGTGATCATGTGATGTATCTGACCCCAGGAATGTGTCAATAAAGTTTCCCCTTCCTGGGACAATGAATTCACGGTGTTCTTATTTCAATTTCCAGGAGTGTATTAGGTTCCTTTCTGGTTTCATTCACTTATGGGGCTCGGGAAGAATGATTACTTAAATTAATCCCTGCGTGTTGTAACTAATCTAATCTTGTCCTCACGATAGCTACGGAAGAGATACATCGAATGTTGTAGTGTATTCCTAGAGTCATCATTTAAAACCGAGTCCTGAAACTTTGAAAATAGGCTTCCTCGTGATAGTTAACGTGATCAGACAAGACTGCGACTATTCGTGCTGCCCTTCTCTGTATACGTTCAACTGGTGACGGACCTTGGATCTTTGGTAGGACACTGGAAAAAGGCAGTGGTTTTCCAGAAGAGACTGACTGCGTCGCGGAAATACTGAGAGCCTGGACTCCTACTCACTTCAAAATAGACGACAACCATCCCTCGATAGCCTACTTACACAGATTCGAGACGTATAGTTAACTGAGTAATTTAGAAATCTTCTACAGGTTGCTTCGTGTTACATCCACTGAAACTGCAAAACAAAATTAGGCTAATTATAGGGTGCGCGGAGGGATTCCAGCAGTCATTATTACGACGCTCCATGCTTGACGGGACGGCAACAAGCTTAATAATGAGGTACAGTCCTAATTGCGGAGTTCATTATCAAAGATTGACAACTCCATTTTTCACCGAATTTTAGAAGTTCACTGTTTTCGTTTGTACTTTTCGAGGTCAATGTGATTATAATCTTTTCAGCTTCCAGAAACTGACTTATACGTGCTTAAAATAAATGTGAATAGTGGTCTGTCGAGCAAAATTCCGCACAACTGCTACACATTTCTCCTTCATATCTAGTCAACTCCAGCAGCAGGTACTAAGATGACAGGAGTTACTCTCCGCCGTTTCCACAGTGCAATGAACATCGAATATGGCGGAACTTCTGATGTAAGGCGTTGTATTATTTGAATCCTGCCTTACATTGTTAATTTAACACATTAAAGTGCAATCATGTACAGGATGTTGTGGGTAGTGTGGATACATGGATGCAAAACGGTTAGTCTGTACTGACAGGCGTAATCTTTTTAATGGTACAGTTACGACCATACAGTAAACATCAGGTAGCAAATTATGTGATACGTATACAGGAAGAATGTTAGACGTAGAGTAAAAGCAACTAACACAATGACATGGGAACATATTAGAATAAAATGATCACAATATTTGCACTTATTCCTCTTGCACCTTGTATGTGAAAGCGCCATTGTTAACATTCAAGATCATCAATAGTCTTTGGGGCATTAAAGTTCTTTGGAAAACAGTAGATTGCCTGGAACTGATGATAGGAAGCAAAGTTAGTACTAACATCTGCCAGAATGTTAAATGCTGATTATAACATCGCAAAAAAAAAAGAATGTTCTTGATAACGGAAAACTCAATTACAACATAGATGTAGCAACTCTCTTTTCTATACCTAACAAAGCTGAATCATTTCTCTGTGTTGACTCCACACCTATTCCAACTGGGTGCAGTATCGATCGCTATAGAGCTAAAAATGTCGAAAAACTGTTGTCGAGGCAATATGGATGAAAGTGGCACGACATTCAGATGCTGCAGTGGTACAAAATCCTACTAAAGAAGAATTCAGCACAATGTTAGAGTGAAGTTGAATGTCTTGCCCATAGTCGATGCTGTTAACATCAACATATGCAAGGATCTGATCACGAATGAACTGCAATTGACAGCACTAAATGGTTAATAATCATCACAATAAGACTGATTTTTTGTAAACTTATATGGTTTTTGACTGAAGTTTACATAAGAAAAGAAGATTATGCTGTAATTGACTAAGAATTTCATACTATAGGCTATTTATCTCTACTGATTCACTTTTATTACAACAAAGAGACTGTCCAACGCCGGCCGTTGTGGCCATGCGGTTCTAGGCGCTTCAGTCCGGAACCACGCGACTGCTACGGTCGCAGGTTCGAATCCTGCCTCGGACATGGATGTGTGTGATGTCCTTAGGTTAGTTGGTTTAAGTAGTTCTAAGATCTAGGGGACTGATGACCTCAGATGTTAAGTCCCATACTGCTCAGAGCCATTTGAACCATTTATTTGACTGTCCAACCTTGGCGCAGATATCAGGAAACGAAGGCTGAAATTCTATGGACACATTCATTGACTCCCATCTTCAAGGCTAACACACAAATTTTGACATAACTGATGAATATTCCATGGAGAGAAGAAGTCAAATATGACTTAGAAAAGTCACAGATAGGAACATCGGACATACTGGACAGAAAACGTAACCATCAGAAGATAAATAAATGGGTAGTGAAGCCAGAGAGTGAAGTCACTAAAGATCGGGAACGAAGTGGTCAGAAGAAAGGAAGAAAGCACATAGCGAAAGAATGAAAGCTATACAGGCTATTAGAAAGGCGAATCATAAATTTAATGCGTGATCCGACAGGGTCCATACGCACATAATACTAAGAAAAAGACTATAAAAGCTAAAATTCTCATTACAATGCCAAGCATACTAATTTCTGAATTGCACAGATCTGTTAAAAAGTCTGCCTTTGTAATCTGCTTTCGCAGGACAGAGTGGATCAGGTTGTGGAAAGGGCCCAAGGTCAATTACTGTTAGTAATACAAGAACAAACACAACATTACTGTTCAAACCAATGCACAGTTTTCTCTTTAAAACAACAAATATCAATTCACGGATGAGGGCACAAGTAACTTCCTCAAGAATAAGTTTGAGTGATGCCTTCTAAGACATCAGGATTTAGAGTAACGGCTGCAGGCCGTATTTAAGCAAAATTACAATATCTTCTCTGCTAAAGGCCGAAATGATATTGGAGATCAGCTCATAGAATTCTTTAACAGCCAAGCATTTACAAATTTTGGCTAAAGGCCATATTAAGCAAAATTAAAATTAATTCTTCGGCTGAGAGGACAATAGATTTTTTTAATATAAAAAAAGAGAGGCTTTAAGGATAAACTTATAGACAGAAAAACATCTTAAGAAAACTTGATGTATCTTGTCGGTTGAAGGCCCAAACAATTACTCAGTATAATTAAAGACAACCTTGAGATAAACATTTACAGAACACGGCTGAAGGCAGTTTCAAGAATTCAAGATAATTAAACAGAAGGCTTAGAGACAAGGATTTACATATTAAAGCCACAGATCCTGAAACAAAGGCGGCTGAAGCAAGAAATGTAAATAGAACACGGCTGGAGGCCTAATCTTAAAAAGAGTTGACAGGAAGTTCGGCTGAAGGCGTATACTACTCTTAAAACAGACAATAATAGTACACGGCTGAAGGCCTCGCACAGTACCTGCGACCAACTGAAATGACAATTACAAACACCAACAGTGGTGTTCCAAGGGTCGGCCTGGGTAGGAAACTCTAACAACAGTTTAGGTGATACAGGCAGCGAAGCGCAACAGTAAACAATCGGGTGGCAACACGATATAGGGACGGCTGAAGAACCAACCAACAGCCTGATCAATTCCCTTCCACCCGACACACTCACTGCTCTGTTTCAACCGACCGACTGATTACTACCGTACGCAGACAGCAATCATCTGCTCAGTGGAAATCACAGAAGCTACACACGGTTCCACGTAAATACAACTGCATAACACCTTAAACAATCGTAAAATTAATCACTGAGGAACAATAAGGACGAATCAATTCAACACACAGAGAGATTCTGTTGTGGGTCGGCAGGAGAGCCAACACCGGGAACTAGAGGAAGCCGAAAGGCACGCGTTTTAGCTCACGCAGGCTGGCGTGAGGTCTGGAACACGACGAGCAATTTAGACTTTAGAAAAACGGATGTAGCTGGTGGAATACTTAACTTTAATCCATAATTGATGAGCGTCGCTCTTGACGGTACATGACTCAGTATCGATAGTAACTGATAATGGCGCCTTGCTAGGTCGTAGCAAATGACGTAGCTGAAGGCTATGCTAACTATCGTCTCGGCAAATGAGAGCGTATGTAGTCAGTGAACCATCGCTAGCAAAGTCGGCTGTACAACTGGGGCGAGTGCTAGGAAGTGTCTCTAGACCTGCTGTGTGGCGGCGCTCAGTCTGCAATCACTGATAGTGGCGACACGCGGGTCCGACGTATACTAACGGACCGCGGCCGATTTAAAGGCTACCACCTAGCAAGTGTGGTGTCTGGCGGTGACACCACAGATTCCACAAGCTGTCGGCACCTAAATAGACGTCGTCCGATGAGACGACCGACCGAACGACCAACCTAAGTCGTTGCTGCCGAAGTTACGTGTGTCGGCAAGGGTTGGGTGAGTCTTGGCTATCCGAAGCTGACTGCAGGTCCAACCCATCTCGATGTCCGTTTGGAATTCGGAGACACGGCGAACCGGGTACACTGGCTGGGACCCAACCATGCAGAGGTAACTCTTGCCCATTGGCTACGACATCTCTGCACAAGGAAGGAACCGACCCAAGTCTGGCAAGATGACCACCTGATGAGGCCCAGAAACGGTCAAAGGGCCAAATATACCTCGCCGACCAACCGAACGACCAACCAACGGTGGTCCCGCTTCAATCTCCTTCAGTCGGACAGTTTTTGTGGGTCGTTAGCGGTCGGTGAGCACTGGCTGTCCGCACCTCACTGGCGTTCCGTCCCCGACTTCACTGATGGTCCGTGCCCGACTGAATCCACTGCTGGCCGTCCGCAACTGAACTCTTGACAGACGACGACCCGGAAATACCAGCGGTCGCTCCAGAGGTGGTACGGCAGTGCCCTTATCGATAAGCGCTGCTGCTGCCGCTCACGGGCAAGCAAACCAGCAACCTAGTGACACCAGTGAATGGAATAAGAAATCGTGGCGGGCAGTACGCTGAGAGAA
Organism: Schistocerca cancellata; assembly: GCF_023864275.1. Lineage (NCBI taxonomy): Eukaryota > Metazoa > Arthropoda > Insecta > Orthoptera > Acrididae > Schistocerca > Schistocerca cancellata. The sequence continues at coordinate 481,472,499 of NC_064634.1, forward strand.
GTTGACAAACAATAAAGAGAATGAAGAGCCGCGCACGGCTCAGCCTTCAGTTTCAAACTCCGACAAATCCTCATACGTGCAACAAAACTTGTATATTTTTTCACAATTTTCAGCTTTGTTAGTCACTCCAAAACTAATATTTGCTTCTAAGGCATCATAAGGTTAACGAAATAAAAATGAATGTACGCTATGTAGGTCTGTATATATTACTTTTTTGGTCTCTTCTGTTTAAAAGTGAACTGTGAAGTTTTCCATTTTTTTTATTAGCTCCTCAGGTGAACACTGCCATGAACTTCACTAAGGAGTGCGATTGCAGAAGTACATAAAGATGCAGAGCACGCAATACCAATTTCTAGACTGTCTAGAAGGGCGTCATCAAGAATCTTCCGCAGCGTCTATTTTTTTCTGGTGCGTGCTCATCGTGCTCAGTGACACGCAGCTGCGTGAGTGCGTGCGCCGAGGGCACGCTGCCTGTTGCGCTAGTGCGTGATCGAGGCACGCGCACACACACACACACACACACACACACACACACACACACACACACACACACGCACACTAGTGGGCCCGACACGGCTGGCAATCGATAACGCGGTCACATCAACTCCTCCCGTGAAAAGCGCAGCGAGCTGCAGTCCGCCATACTGGTGAGGTAGACGGAAGTGCACACCGTTCCTAGGAACACTGTGCCACGCCGACCTGGCCAGCTGCGACAGGTAGCGCGTGGTCCAGAGCGTGGCAGACTGTGACGCGAAAGGACCATATATTTCAGGGGAAATGCTCTTACTGTGTTAACCTTGGAGACCACTTATTACGCTAAATCTAGCGGCGAGATTATTTTACAACGAAAAAGGCCACCAATATTACACTGAAGATCCAAAGAAACTGGTACACCTGCCTAATATCGTGTTGGCCCCAAGCGAGCATGCCGAAGTGGTGCAACATGACGTGGCATGGACTCGACTAGTGTCTGAAGTGGTGCTGGAGGGAATTGACACCATGCACGCCTGTCCATATATCCGTAAGAGTACGTGGGGGTGGACAACTCTTCCGAACAGCACGGTGCAGGGCATCCCAGATATGCTCAATAATGTTCATGTCTGGGGAGTTTGTTGGCCAGTGGAAGTGTATAAACTCAGAAGAGTGTTCCTGGAGCCACTCTGTAGCAATTCTGGACGTGTGGGGTATCGCGTTGCCCTGCTGGAATTGCCCAAGTCCATCGGAATGCACAATGGACATGAATAGATGCAGGTGATCAGACAGGATGCTTATTTGCCTGTCACCTGTCAGAGTCGTATCTAGACTTATCAGAGGTCGACTCCAGATATCACTCCACCTGCACGCGCCCCATACCATTACAGAGCCTCCACCAGCTTGAACAGTTCCCTGCTGACATGCAAGGTCCAGGGATTCATGTGATTGTCTCCATACCCGTACACATCCATCCGCCGATACAATTTGAAACGAGACTTGTACGACCAGGCAATATGTTTCCAGTCATCAACAGTCCAATGTCGGTGTTGACGGGCCCAGGAGAGGCGTAAAGCTTTATGTCGTGCAGTCTTCAAGTGTCCACAAGTGAGTCTTCGCCTCCGAAAGCCCATATCGATGCTGTTTCGTTGAATGGTTCGCACACTGACACTTGTTGATGCTCCAGCATTGAAATCTGCACCAATCTGCGTAAAGCTTGCACTTCTGCTTCTTTGAACGATTTTCTTCAGTCACCGTTGGTTCTGTTCTAGTAGGATCTTTTGCCGGCCGCAGCGATGTCGGAGATTTGATGTTTTACCTGATTACTGAAATTCACGGTACACTCGTGAAATGGTCGTACGGGAAGATTCCTACTTCATCGCTACCTCAGAGATGCTGTGTCACATCTCTCGTGCGCCGACTATAACATCACTTTCAGACTCACTTAAAACTTGATAGCCTGACACTGCAGCAGCAGTAACCGATGTAACAGCTGCGCCAAACAGTTATATAGAAGTTACGAATCGCAGCGCCCTATTCTGCCTGTTTACATACCTCCGTATTTGTATACTCATGGCCAGGCGCGGCTCGTAATTAAAGGCTCTGAGGCGGAGCCGCCCCAAAATATATGTTAAAGTAAATTTCGCAAGAACGTATTACATAATTTAAATTATCAGGACGAATTTAGCATATTTCTCATTCCGATTAAAATAACGGCGGTCAACGTTTTTGGAACTGTTTGTATCGATAGATGTTTTCCGAACGGTTAGTAGTGTTTAGGCTGCGCCTTGGAACGTCCGTAAGCTGCATGTAGTAGCGGTTTTGGGGCGTGGCTTCTACATAGTACTGCTCTTTATGGGCGACCCCAAGGCTCAGAGCTTGTAGCCTAAGTGTGTTATACCAACCACCACACGTTTTTCAGGTTCCACTATGTATGTAATAAAGGAATGTAAATGGTTCAAATGGTTCTGAGCACTATGGGACTCAACTGCTGAGGTCATTAGTCCCCTAGAACTTAGAACCAGTTAAACCTAACTAACCTAAGGACATCACAAATATCCATGCCCGAGACAGGATTCGAACCTGCGACCGTAGCGGTCTTGCGGTTCCAGGCTGCAGCGCCTTTAACCGCACGGCCACTTCGGCCGGCAAAGGAATGTAGAGTGGCCGAAACTTCGCTATCCAATCTCTGTCTCTGCACATCTCTACTACGCTTCGTTGCGTCATTAATCGACGTTTAGTATTATTGTTTTGATAATGTTTTACATAGTTGTTTTGTTTCAGCCATTGGCTATTTTATCCACATTTAGAATAAGTTTGCAAATATCCCGCCAGAGTGCACTACACTACAGTAACATACCAGTACTGCCATCTAGCGAGAGTTTCCTAAGTGGTTACAGGACAAAGCGCGCGAAATTTGTCCCGTTACTTTACTTTCCTTGCTTGCTGATGCTGACTGCTTTTGTTGATACCGTGTAATATTAGCAAGTTTCTTTTTCGGAGTATATTTTGCAAGATTTTAGTGAGTTTTATTTGCTGGTGAATATCTGCGACATACCGCGAGTGTAAAACAAGCGCAATATGAATTCAGTGTGCAATTTAATAGGTAAAAACTTGGAACACGGCCATAGAATGAAAGTGAAAGAACTTTGTGCATCCAGACCCGCATTAAAGATCTCTCCGAAACGCGTTTTTCCATATGATTTGCTGCAAAGTGTCATAAAATGTAATGATGACATATAATAACACTTACCAAAGATTTTAACACGAAGTTAGCTTCTAATGATATTTAATACCTGATTATAGAAGATACAGTACGTAAAATTATGGGTAGATAGTGATCTGCCCACCCCGTCCACCTGAATTCTTAGTTGTTTACGTCAGACTAATCTATAGCATAACCCGAGGTCTATGTTGGCTCCGATCGATAAATGCCGCAGCCTTCCCCAGTATAGAAACCACGAGCCGCGCCTGCTCATGGCTATGCCAGTTCCACTGTTGCTTCAGTGTATATCATACGTGTGAGGCCTTTGTTCTCCAAATAACTCTATATCTACACTATGCAACACAATTAGAGTATAACTTTTTCGAGATCTTATATTCTCCCATCGCGAATCATAAGTTCGATACTTAGCTCAAATGTGGCTACAGCCTTCCTCTGGAATGGAGCACAAGCGTGGCGCCCAGGGACGTAACTTATGCTAGGCTCGGCGACGTTTCAAACGACGAGGCCAAAGGCCAGAGCTGGTAAGTTCATGTTTGGTGTAAGGTAGCTTAAAGATGTCACATGAACACCACATTTCACCACCATTCCAACTGCCACCATCGTTGACGTTCAGAGGATGGGAAGGCCGTCGCACCTCCTCTTATCCACATTTCACCCTTTCTTTTGACGCCTCTGGACGTCCAGCGTTGAACTGACGTTGTTCTCGTATAGGTGTCCAAGAAAAACATTTGAGGCAAACCGCCTCTGAGAATCGACTCGAAAAGGAATTACGACATGTCATATATGGCGCTAATTAAACCTCTTCTTTCCTTGGGCATTGAATCCCATACACTTCGCCGACGGAAATAGTTCTCAGCGCGATGAGCAGCAGGACGATGCTCTTGACAACTGTTGGCACTGCTGACACGCCTCGGACGAGTCAACCATTAAGAACATCGTGTTCCAGCAACGCTATTGCATCGCACCCTTTTGGAGTGCTGTGCGACTGCAGTTTTTGCTCTGGTGTACGGGGTGGAGCCAACGATCTTACCGCAGTGGTAACCCTAGTTCTCGTCAGACCACCGAAGTTAAGCGCTGTCGGGCTGGGCTAGCACTTTGATGGGCGGCCATCCGGTCTGCCGAGCGCTGTAGGCAAGCGGTTTGCAGTCAGCCCTTGTGGGGCAAACTGAGGAACTAATTGATTGAGAAGTAGCGGCTCCAGTCTCGTAAACTGACATACGGTCGGGAGAGCGGTGTGGTGGCTACATGCCCCTCCGCATCCGCATCCAGTGACACCTGTGGGCCGAGGATGACCCGGCGCTCGGTCGGTACCGTTGGGCCTTACAAGGCCTGTTCGGACGGAGTTTAGTTTCAGAATAGGGTGGAACTACTAAAAGCGTTGAAAACTATTCCACGAAATCTGAACACGATCCGAAGCAGCAACGTGTCTCGCAGCAGGGTGTGACATTGATACATACCTCAATAAAACGGTAAAGTGTCGCTCTGAGGCCAGTTTGCTTGGCAACATCCTCTGTGCCAACCTCCCGCCTTTGTTGAGCGCTGTATGGAAAGCACCCTTGACGAGAGTCGCAGGCAGACAAGCTAGTGCTGCTCTCGTGCTGGTAGCCCCCCCAGAATCAGTGGGGCAGGTGCCTAGGAATTTTTCAGAGGTGTACTCTTTTCAGGTACATTTTTAAAATGCTCAACAAAGACGGGTGGGTGGCTTCGAGGGTGTTGCCCAAACTTGAGTGGAACTCAGGGGGAGCCTTTCTCGTTTTGTTTATGCATGCGTGAATGTCGCGATGGCGCGAAACACTAGGGCTGAAAAGGCGCACGCACCCTTTGCTGCATCGGCTTGCGTTCAGATTTCGTCGAATAGTTGTGAACGGTTTCTAGCAGCTCCACCCCATACACCAGGGCAATAACTGTGGTCGCACTGCACCCCGAAGAGGTGCGATTAAATTCAGTGGTTTTGCTCGCGCACGATGTCCTTGGAGACGCGTTGCGTAATCTGAAGTGAATCGGCGGCGTCGGAGAGTGGCAAGAACGGCTTCCTGTGGCTTGTCACACCGCAAACCGTCGCTTTCGACCGTTAAGTGGGTAGAATCCAACGCCTGAAGTACGCACTTTATGTCGTCCCCTAAAATCTTTTCGTGTCGTTTCTAAGCTGCGATGAGTACGAAATATTTTCCTCGCCAACCCATACGAAATCCGAGTGAATACCACGCTCGGCATTGCGCATCTGACCTGTATCGCAAAAAGAAGAGTTTGAATGTGGATGCGAGAGGGTATGATGACCTTTCCATCGATTGCGACGGGCAGAATGGTGCCAGTGTGTCATCATTAACCCATCTTACACCTCACACGAACGTCTGAGTCCTGGTGTGTATTTCGCATACGTTGACATCTTGATACTGGAAGCACTGGCGAGACCAAAGGTGACGTCGTAGGGGCCGTGCTTTTAAACCGCCGCAGGGGATGGTTGTAGGCACATTTGAGACAAATTTTAAAATTACCTGTTACATTGGGAGGGACAAATATGGGGTTTCGAAAAAGGGATCCTTTAATTGTGTTGCAGAGTGCACCTGTATATTCCATTGTCAAGCGCTTCGAAAAAAGTACTTAGCATGATACAACATATTAGTTTTTCACCCCATTTATTTCGCGTATGGGAACAAATGGGAAAGAAAACCGATAAGACGGATAGGTAAAGGCACCAGCGTGGCAGTTATGATCCTGTTCCTGTAACGGAAGGAAGATGTAAGAAAAATCGGTAGGCTAATAGGATTTATATTTTTTAGGTTGTATTCGGCAATCTAAACTCGTGAAAGACGCTTCAAATTATGAGAAAAACAAGAGTAATTATTTCTCCAGAAAGAAAAAAATAACACCTTTTTGTGGGAAATTTAATGTAATTAAGTTTTGTAGAGGAATTAAGATGACTAGGTGTCACCAAACACTAAAGAATTTTGCGCTTGCTCAGATATCATTCTAACAGGACTGGTCATGTTCTGCAGAAACATGGTGTGAAACGAATTTTGCAGCCACCAGAAGCTTATAAAAACTGCAAATACCCATCACTGCGAAACACTACGCTGGCACGGTCGTCCTGCCGAATGTAGGAACACGGAGATTCTGACGTGATGTTACCAAGGAAGCGGACAAGATTAAATAAGCAAGGGAGTCTCTGAAGAGAGATGGAGGCTTTGCTTCAATTCTAACTGGAATCCTGCTCTGTCCCTAGCGAAACTAGAGAGGGACATCGTCAATGTCAATACTAAGTCATCCGTCTGTAATTAATATGTACCACATATCGAATGTAAGTTTTAATTACAAATAGTTCAGGTTGCTTTGACTCTGTCCCTGTATTTTATGGTAATCTTCGGTAGCGTGGTGGCGCTGGTATTCACGGTGTGTATGTGTGTTGTCTTCCGTTACATGGCCCACATTCGAGCTTTTAAATATCATTCCACAGTACGCACTCATTCCATTTGTGCCTTGAAACTTATACAATAGGCACCTGACAAAATACCGCCAGCTGTCAAAGATGCCATAAGGTAGTATTCCCGTAGATTGTTCGAACATTAAGCCAGGGCAACCCAAGTTTCGCAATACACTGCTGCCTTGTACGTGCGTCTCGCGAACGGAGGGTTGGTAACAGTCATTCTTCTAGCGGACTCTTCGCGAATTGCACAGAAAAGGAGAAGTAGTGGAAAAAGCACCTTGCAGCATATACTACAAAGCTTTTTGGGGAGTAATTATTTCTTTTGTAAATCGAGGTATCACAGCAATTAAGACACTTAAGGAGACGGCGATTGTAATTCACGTCCTCCTATGCTGATTTACGTTTCATGCTGTTTCCCTAATTCGCCTAAGGTAAATTGTGAACTTTCGCAAACCTATAATCCGTCTCAGACAGCCTCACCGTCGATCTCCTTTTCTTTCTTTATCTAATTTACATTCTTCTTTGATTTCTCACTTCCTTGATTTTTTTGCTAGCGGCTCGAGATTTACACTGATGGGCCACACCTTTATGACACGTGCTTAATAGCATGTTTATCCGCCTTTGGAAGGAAATACATCACTGATTCTGCGTATCAGGCTCTGTTCAAATGGCTCTGAGCACTATGGGACTTAACTTCTGAGGTCATCAGTCCCCTAGAACTTAGAACTACTTAAACCTAACTAACCTAAGGACATCACACACAGCGATGCCCGAGGCAGGATTGGAACCTGCGACCGTAGCGGTCGCGCGGTTCCAGACTGTAGTGCCTAGAACCGCTCGGCCACTCCGGCCGGCTGTGCGTATCAGGGATCCGACAGTTTGTTAAGAGGTTTGTGGAGGTATGTGGCGTTAGATGTCTACGCACAGGTCGCCTAATTGGCGTAAATGTCGGAACGCGGTGATAGCACCCAATAGCGACCCAGATGGGTTCAATAAGATTTACATCAGGCGAATTTGGTTGCCTAGACATTAGCGGGAGATCGCTATGACGCTCTTCAAACCTCTGTAGCACGAACAGTTGTACTGCCGAAACATGACATCGCTGTCGGGGAAGACATCAAACACGAAGGGATGCAGGTGGTTAGCAGCTGTCAGCGTGTCTTCGATTACTACCACAGGTCACATGCCAGCGCAGGAAAATGTTACTCATAGCATAATACTGCTCCATGAAGCCTGTGTCCAAAGCACGCTACATGTTTCAAGCCATCGTTCACCTCGATGAAGCCGTTTATGGAGACGAGCAGCGACCTAGTGTAGAAGAAATGTGATTCACTCGAAGAGCCGATACGTTTCCATTGACTGCCAAATCTCGATGGTCCGTGTGCAGTGCAATCGTAAGTGACGATCGCGTTGGGTCAATGAAGTGTTGGCAGAAGTGCCAACACCTTGTAGTTAGAGGAGGCCGAAAGGTACGCGTTAAGGTCACGCAGACTGGCGTGAGGTCTGGAACATTACAAGGTTATTAATATAGCAAATAAAGTACGTCGTTGAAGTAATACTTAACTTTATTCCATAACTGGAGAACATAGGTCTTGATTATACATAAGTGCAATCTACATCAATTGGTAATGGCGCCTTGCTAGGTCGTAGCAACAGACGTAGCTGAAGGCTATGCTAACTATCGTCTCGGCAAATGAGAGCGTATTTTGTCAGTGAACCATTGCTCGCTAAGTCGGCTGTACAACTGGGGCGAGTGCTAGCACGTCTCTAGACCTGCCGTGTGGCGGCGCTCGGTCTGCAATTACTGACAGTGGCGACACGCGGGTCCGACGTATACTACCGGACCGCGGCCGATTTAAAAGCTACCACCTAGCAAGTGTGGTGTCTGGCGGTGACACCACAGTCAACATGTGAACACACAGTCGTGGTGTGATGCGGAACTCCATGTTCAACAGTGTACGGCAAACGGTGTGCTCTGGAACATTTGTGTGTGCACCAGCGCTGTGCTCTTTCGGCAGGGATACCACAGACCATCATTAATCCTACTTTACCGAGCAGCCATCTTCCGACCCACATGCTCTGTGAAACGTCGTGGACGACCAAATATTTATGCATAGGGTAGTGCTACTGTCCTCCTACCTTTTACCGTAAGTGCTCACGACAGTAGCATGTGAACATTCGACCAGCTTCGTCGTTTTAGAGATACTCGTTTACAGGTTCTTCGTAAACAAAAATCTGCCCTTTGCCAAATACACTTAACGCAATGTATGCCACCAATTGCAGCCCTTATGTTCACTAGAGTGATCACCGTTCGTGTCTGCTCCACTTACAGACTTCCGTCACTGCGTCACATTCCCGGAACGCCGCCGGGCAGCATCCTATTCCGGGATGGGCAGTAATCATAATTTAGCGTAGGTGGGATAGGACGTAAAACGGGCCGACTTGGAGCAGGAGAGGCACCACAGGACATTTTAGTTTCCACTGTCTACCTTATTACAAACAAATTCATAAACTTTGTCAGTATGACAAGAAAGAAAGGATTCACACTCAAAGCAATGGAAGTACAAAAGCATAACAAAAAAAATGTTTTACGTGTGAAATTTCATCATTCTTCCACTTACTATTGGCTGCATTTGTTGCTATAGGTACACTTTTCTTCATAAGTGAAAGAGATTCTTCGATCAATTTTAAACACAAACCCCTTAATGCATATCTCTAGAATTTTCCAACTCTGTTAAAAACTGTGGTAAAAACTGAGATAATTAACTACAAAATTAAAGTTATTTCTAAACATGAAGTTTAGAATGTAAGAGTTCATTAATTTTTTCATAAATTAGAGTAAATGCTAGAGTTTCATAGACTTGTAAACATGGTTTATATACTGTGCAAAACTCTTTGAAGAATCTCGCTTACTTATGAACAAAAGTATAGATATACTAACAAGTGTAGCCAATAATAATTGAAAAAATGATGAAATTTCACAAGTAAAATACATTTATTTTGTTACGTTTTCAACTCCCACTGCTATGAGTGTGAATCTTGACTCTTTCCTGGTCATGCTAACAACGTTTTATGAGTTTATTTGAAAAAGTGTAGACAGTGTAAACTAAAATGTCCTGTGGTGCCTATCCTGCTCCAAATCGGCCAGTTTGACGTCCTGCCCGCTTTAATAGACAGAGAAGTGGATTGGGCATCGTTCAATAACACTTCTCTCTGGGTAATGAGGATTACATCTGTAGTATAGCCACGGATGTGAACGCTGCAGTTATAAAATGACTTTTATCTTATGAATATTTATATATGTGTTTGGCGAGAGAGAGACACTGATTTTTGATTGAGATTTTTACTTTAAGTCGTAACCGGTACCTGCATTTTGGTTGCTGCCTCCTTGAATCTTCTGCACCAGTTGGTGACGTGTTACAATTTGGAGGAAGTTATTGTTCTTTAAGGTTTAAAATACGACTCTGTTAGTTACTCGGTCGTATTGCGGATAGCTTTGAGCCCAAGTTTTCGTAGTTTTTCATACCTAAGGAACCACTGGTGTAAGTAAAAAAGATCAAACAACAATCTGCTTTTCGTGAGAAAAGGAGATTGCTTGGCACACAAACTTCCTTCAGACTACACTTCCTGCTACATCAGAATTGGTCAGTGGAGTTCAGCACCATGCAATTTTACAAGAACATAATCCAAATACTGTAATTAATAAATTATGAGAGGTAGTTACTTATTGAATGGAAACTGCAGAGGATGCGTTTCTTTTCCTGTATTTTAGTGAACTTTGTACACTTACAATTCTGTCGATTGATAGACGGTGACGACAATGAAGGTCACCTCCTTTTCCAAAAACAACATATTTCTATTCTTCACTTCCAAAAATTTGTATACATAAATGTTTGGCAATTCTTACACATACTTTACTCGGTTTTATCAATTTTCGTTAAATGTAACAATACGTTCTGAGCGACAGCCTAGAAACACGTCCTCTTTTCACAAGATACAGATTAACAGTTCTTTTTCTTTTTGTTTATAAATCAATTGCCTTTTTTTTATTTTAGAGTCCATACTCAAAGATTCACAACTACTATCGTTGCGGGGATTGTGCGCTAAAGAGTTGAATCAAATTTACATTTACGGTATTTACATACGGTACATTACTGAGCTTCTCAGAATAAAGTCAGACACAAATTAGTTAAAAAATGGGGGCAATGACGCTCACATAACGTTACACAGTGGTCTTTCCTAGTGTAACGGATTGCCGGTACTGTAGAGATATTCTAGAAGCTTTGTTGTAAGCGAACGGTCAGCCGAGTGGTGCAGGCAGTCTACGCTGCCCCGTTTCACGCAGTACGGATCTCTCGCTTAGGAGAGCGCAGTATCGACGGTAGTTCTGCAGCTGGGGAATAGCACTCGATTACTCGCAGCTGTTTGATACAGGCACGGGGTGTCCGCCGGAATGCTATCCGATTAGCCCGCTGCTTCCTGCCAGCTGTGATTAAAGGGATAGGTGGGGGAAGGGCAGTCGGTCAGATTAAAGCGAGAGGCGCGAGCGCACTTCCGTTCGCACAGGACCGATGCGGAGCGATTTCACTCAACACTGATTACCTGCGCCGTCCTGGAGACAGGAAGTGACGCAGGCAGGTAGAGGGCCGTATGTTGGCGCTGGACTGTTGGCCAGATGGAAACAGCGATTCAAAGCAGCAAAGAGAAGGTTTGGCCGCTGGTGTCACACGGAGAAGGCATCTAGAATTCTATACCTCTACTAAGAGAACACTGGCCAATGGATGTTTGTGACTAACAAACCTGGTAGCATCTACGTTTGGCAGCACAACATCACCGTCTGAATTAATCAGTAACGTGAAAAATAACACAAAAATAATCTCGCAGAGAGCTCGAAATTGTCTCTGTCGTTCAAACATATAGAGTGCAAGAGATTTCATGTTACTGAACTACTGTGTGTTGTCTGCAGCTTTGCTCACATACCAGTAGTTTTGTTATAATGAGTAGTAGTGACTAAGTAAGCTGTTGTACATGTAATAACTTCAGCTACCCTTTCAAGTCTGCCTGTGTGGATAAGCATAGCTCGTGTCCTAGATTTCCACTTTTGCCTCCCCTAACTGCTCCTACACAATATGCGATGCCACGTGCTGTGTCCCTGTCGAGCGGTATGTATGGAGGGGAATTCTATACATCGTGCTATTGAAATACCGTATATGTTATACAGTGTGTACATTATGCAAAAGATTTAATAATTTTTACATTAGAACAAATAAGCCCTCGTTCACAAATATTAAGTCAAAATTTACCAGGTTTCGACGCTACTATGAGCGTCGTCTTGAGAATTAAACTAACTTTTCTAAAACATATTATCTACATAATACATTAACAAAATTAAAGTTTGTACTGCACTACGAGATGGCTCTGCGTCAGAGACGGACCAAATTCTGCTTCCGCCGATCCGCGTATTAATATGTAACGCAGCCAATGAGATTGCTGCTAACGTAGAACCTTTTCTCCTCGCGGATCACACTCGCGCAGTGATACCTGAACGCGCGAGGTATTATAACGAGTGTACAGACCTCCGATTAGTCAGTCTGCATTTGTCTGCACCAGTCTGCATTTGTCTGCATTAGTCTGTACCAGTCTATAGTCAAGTTTCAGTCTGCGCCCAATAAGATTATCATATTCCCGTACCTAGCCATGAAGATAAATGAATAGACACTTTTGTCAAGTATCAGAGATATGTGAGAATAAGATTAACGTACCAAGACCAAAGGAACTTCAGATTGTCAATTGTAAATAGCATCCAGAATCCAGTTAGGTAATTTTATGCTTGTTATTATTTTAATAAATGTGTGTGAAAATTAATCAAGTTCTGTTTAAAGTTGGTCGCCGTCAATCTGCTACTCTAAGCGTGCAAGTGGCATTTCTATCGTATGACCTAACGGCAGAAGATAAACACGCCACGATATTACCACGAGACATATTGCTGACACTCGCCTACTTCGTTAGAACGACAAGTCAAATAATCTTATGGTGTGTGTACCGAAGGTCTTACAGCACGCACACCACAAACACACAATGCACCGAACACTCCCAACGATGGGCCTTCATAGTCGGCGACCCATGCATGTGCCATTGTTAACACCACGACATCGGCAACTGTTAGTGAAATAGGCACGTGACCATCGGCAATTGGCGTTGGCGCAGTTGCAGAATCCCGATACCTTCTTCATCGTGCCGATAGCACGGTGCGAATCTATCGTCTTCCAGATGGCCATAATGTTCTGATCAATCAGTATGTGGTACCCCGCGGTCTGCAGATTTTTCACCATACAGGGCATGGTATCGACGATTGTTTCACTTTCTCAGATCATAACATCATGTCCGCCATTTCTCGTGAGGTATGACAGGCTGACATCCTCCTGATAAGCGCAGAACGAAGCTGTAAAGGACGGTCAAATGAAAACGAGACAGACGGGAAAATTGTAAGTAAACTGGTCATTATTTCAGAATTAATCACCATAACCGGTAAGAAATTTATCCTTCTGTGAGGCACGACAGTCAATGCTTTACTTAAAAAATTGCGGACCGCTCACTTGTTTCATGATTGTTTCCAGTACGGTGCAGAAGTTTCCCTGGGAAGCCCTTACACATCATCCATACAGTCCCGATCTCTCCCCATGCGATTTGCATAGTTTTGGAGCCCTGAGAAAACCTACTCTTCATCGTGGGTTTGCTTCAGACGAAGAGGTGCATGTCTATCATTGTTCCGCACACAACCGCAAACATCTTTCCACAAAGGGGCTGACCGTGCCCACTGAAAGTGGGATAAACGTGTAAACAGCTATGACATTTACGTTTTAAATAATAACCAATTTCTTTCCTTCTGTCCCATCTGTATCGTCTACATTTGACTTCCCCTGATACAATATGACAGCACACAAATGTATAACGACACAATCTGGTTCCATTAGAATGCGCTGATCTCACACACAACCTTGACCTTGTTTACAGTTACAATTGACTACCCAATGAGACATCAGTTATGCGATATAGCTTCAGAGCTACAGCACTATCGCCGTACACCAATTTCAACATTTCATGAGATGATATAGCAATTTTTTGCAACCCTAAACAGAATTTGATGTTCAGGTGTTGTTCGCAGTCCATGCAGTGTGACATATATGCTAAAAGACTGGACTGGACTGGACTGGACTGGACTGGATCGCCCGTGCCCACGGGTTAAATACCATCGAGCACGTGTGGTATGCATCGGGGAGACGTGTTGCAGCAAGTCCATATGCACCAGCAACCCTCCTGCAGTTGCCAACCGCACTGTTGGAGGAATGGAAAGCCCTACCACAAGAACTTCTGACCAACCTTGGGGCTAAAATGGGACCATGTTGCAGTGGATGCATGACCGCCCATGGTGATACACACCCTATTAAAATCATGTCCCGCCTTTTGCAATGTTGTGGTGACTTAAGTGTAACCAAACAGTGTACAATCCAGGATGAAATATAACAACATTATGAAAAGAATAGTTGCTACTCACCATTTAGCGGAGACGCTGTGTCACAGATGGGCACAACAAAACAGACTGTCAGAAAACGAGCTTTCGGCCAATGAGCCCTTTGTGGAAAGAAAACAACAGGTAGAAGACACACACACACACACACACACACACACACACACACACACACACACAAGCAAACGCAACTCACACACACTTGACCAAAGTCTCTGGTAGCTGAAGCCAGACTGGCTGTCATGTGTGTAAGTTGCGTTTTCTTGTGTGTGTGTGTGTGTGTGTGTGTGTGTGTGTGTGTGTGTGTGTGTGTGTCTGTCTGTTGTCTTCTTTAGAGGAAGGGCCCATTGGCCGAAAGCTCGTTTTGTGACTGTTTTGTTGTGCCTATCTGTGACACAGCGTCTCAGCTAAACGGTGAGTAGCAGCAAGCCTTTTCATAATGTTGTCAATTAGTGCAATTATTATCTGTGAATAAAAGCGTCATTTCTGTTCACCTCATCACGTATTTCCTTCACTTACCCTCTGTACTATACTGTATGAATTCGTTTTTGGTATCGTCCAAGTATCTTCAAGCTGTATTACTTGGCAGTGAGACATCATCCGGACGTTACTTTTGTCCGTAAATTAAAAAAAAACGCTTTAATTAAAGTTATGGCCATGGGAGTATAAATTTTTTTCGTTTGGATCAAAATGTATTTACTTTTCCAAGTAAATCCCCTTTATGTCAATGTAGTTTGTGAAAGATTTTCATCCAATGAATAGTTTCATCCGCTATTCAGCACTTTCCCTAGTCAAAACTTGGCTTTAGTATGGGAACAGCCAGAAGTAGGTTGGTAGAAAATCTAACGAACAGTGTGGACATTTGTGAGCTTACACTTGTCATCAACGGTATAGTATGAACGATGCGACCACCCGCGAAGTCTGCTGATAAGCTCAACGCTCAATTGATGATTATTTACAATTTTTCTAGTAGAGTGTTGAACTGATTGGAAATCGTGCGTAAGCAATGGCTGGCACCTGAGAGGGGGGGGGGGGGGTACGGCACACCTTCACACCTAGTCCCCATCTCTATTCTATTACGAGAGTTTATTGCCAATGTACTCTGTGAATCAAATATTAGTATTCGTTTTTCTTTTAACTCAGCTTTCTTTATTTTCGAATTTACTAATTGCAATTGTTTCCAGTAAGCTCTTATGATATAACGGTTACGACATATTACGACTGAGTAAATGAACACCTTATAGCACAGTGACGAGGACCCAATCTGCAGATACGCACTTAAGAACAAATACATTACAACAAGTGTTCCATATGGCCACGGTTCATCTGAAAGCAGGCTTCAGAACGTCTTCTCGTCGGTGACGAGATACATTCAAAAATTCCGGCGTTTCAAATCCGTTGACTACCATCCAATATGCGTTCCCAGAATTCATCGACACTACCAAAAGCTCTGTAATGTAGCGAAACTTTTCAGTATCCTCACAGAAAAAGGTCCTTTGGGTTCAACTCGGGGGACCGGGGAGGCCATGGCGGTGTCGAGCCACGACAGATACACATTTTGAGCAATGACTATTTGCCGGTACACAGGTATCTCGAATAATGATCAATTCAAATGAGGGCAGTTTATCGAATTGTAAATTACACCTCACGTGCTGCATTTCGAAACAAAAACAATTAGACGTGCAGAGTGTTGTAGCATCACCAAGACTGCATTTTTGTATATACCATATGGGGAAAGGCAATTTCACCTCGATGTATGTTTATTAGGACTGACAGGTTTGTGGCCTGCAAAGTTTTTGGTATTTTTCGACCTTGTGCCTCTCTGGTGGAATCGCTAGTTATTTAGAATGTCTTCGCGAGAGAGGTTTGTGTTGCGAATGTGGTCCGAAAGGTGGCGTGTGATGGGCTGCAAAGGGAGTCTAGAGTTGGCGGCTGCACGAGGAAGGCGGCGAGCGGGACCCAGTGCTGGGAGCAACCCACGTATATGGCGGAAAACGACTTGGCTGCACCTGCAGTGATAGCGCGGCCTGGCTGTAGTTGAGAGCCGTTGTCTGGAAACCTGTAATCTGGGAAGGAGCTCCCTTTTCGCATGCAAGTGCGCGTATGTTGCACAATAGTGGTGCTTCCCGAGGGAGATCGGCAATGAAAGCAACGGTTTGAGGTCTGGGCAGCCGTCACTACACTGTCGCATTTAGACACGGGTACTGGATAACTCCAAGTGTAGCTCAGCTACCTTATGATTGAGTAATTGTTCATCTGTGTGTTTTACTTTGTGGGGCACCAATAGTTCCACTATTTCGAGACTTGCTATTTGTCTTCTTTTTAGTTGTTCACTTTACATGTTTACCCTGCATGTGTGGGAACAGTGGTAGCTGATTTATGTTTGAGGTCTTTTCATGCCAATTTAATGACGTGTGTGTGCACATGATTGACGTGTGAAATAAAATAGATTTCATTATTACTGTTCTGTAAACACTCTGACGTAGCAGCGGATGGATTCTATTGCTGCAAATTTGTTCTTGAGTTAAGCAATTACCTTTCGTAATTGAACAATTCACGTCTCTTAATTTGGCGTTAATCTGAAAGAGATTTTGTTGTTGTTGTGAAATTGTTCGGTACTCCTGTACAGTAAATGAGCAAATTTTAAACTGTGGCTCGAGAAAAAATAATGTGTAAAAACTCGTGATTAGGTGATCGCGTTGTAATTTGTTATTGTGTATTTTAACTGCTTTTGATAAATTGGACTTATCTGAATACTGTTTTAGGTTTGAATTGCTGTCAGTTTGTTATTATAAATTTGTTTAAGGGTTACTATAGGCATTTTTTAAGATAACATTGGAGATTTTCAGTTTTTCATTACTAGTAGTTATAGAGCGCCGAACACGACGAGAATACCATTGTCTCTCCCTGTGCGGGTGTCACGTGAAAGGTGTGCCAGCATAGGACGGGCACAGTGTGGCCTATGGAGGTTTTGTTCCGTCGAAGATGCTTGCACAATTGCTGAAGTGACGGTCGACGGTCGGTACACCTTCCCTATACTCGTCTCCAACGAGACACATGTACGGACGTCCGCAGCAACTTGCTGCCGCCTTGTTACATGATCCAGCTGGTGGCTTATGTCAACGTCTGTCTGGGGACCAGGATACCCCACTTGGCTACGGTTCTGCTGATCAGTGAGCTGCGACAGGGTCCCGTGACGTCTATTCCCATATCATGCGAGGCCGTCCCTGGAATCCTATTTAAAACCGTCCTCCCTCGGCTACATAGCCGGTGGTCCGGCGTACAGTGCACAGCGCTGTCCCAGATGTGGACTCAAGGTACTTTTTGGTCAACCACAAATATATGACGTTTTTGTATGTCCGCGCTTGTGACTGGAGGTCTGGGGGAATACGGCCGTTCACTATTATATGATAATGAAACAAGTACGTCGTTATTTTGTCATTTATTGGTTCAAATGGCTCTGAGCACTATGGGACTTAACATCTGTGGTCATCAGTCCCCTAGAACTTAGAACTAATTAAACCTAACTAACCTAAGGACATCACACACATCCATGCCCGAGGCATGATTCGAACCTGCGACCGTAGCGGTCACGCGGTTCCAGACTGAAGCGCCTAGAACCGCTCGGCCACACCGGCCGGCGGAATGTCATTTATTGTGTAGCTACTGAAGTGCGCTGTCTTTAGACCTTAGGGGTTATCACCACCCATATATACGATGGATCAGTGGTCAACATATCAGGTAGTTTGCGCGAACTAGTTATGTTGGCAACTGATGCACCGTTTGTATGGATGGTCATAATCTCTTCAGCATCAACTAAGGCTCGATGACGGTGCATTGAAGCGCCGAAACTGGTAGCTACACAATAGATGACATCATAAGAACGGCTGTAGATGTTTCATTTTCTTACGACAAATACACGAATCACCAGTGACTCCATTCCATACGCATGACAGACTCTCCGCTACGCCTCCAGTGACATCTGGCTGATAGAGACTTCATCGTCTGGAATGTGCGTCTGCCGTGGAGGTTGACGTTGGCCCTAATTCAGCGCACGATCCCAACTGCAGTGACTCCGACCTCCTTTCCCTTCCCGTGTATGACATCAGCGTACTAACAAGGGAACCTCCCCATCGCACCCCCCTCAGATTTAGTTATAAGTTGGCACAGTGGATAGGCCTTGAAAAATTGAACACAGATCAAACGAGGAAACAGGAAGAAGTTGTGTGGAACTATGAAAAAAATTAGTAAAATATACAAACTGAGTAGTCCATTTGCTAGATAGGCAACATCAAGGCGAGTGTGAGATCAGGAGTGCCGTGGTCCCGTGGTTAGCGTGGGTAGCTGGGGAGCGAGAGGTCCTTAGTTCAAGTCTTTCCTCGACTGAAAATTTTGCTTTCTTTATTTTCGCAAAGTTATGATCTGTCCGTTCGTTCATTTACGCCTCTGTTCACTGTAATAAGTTTAGTGTCTGTGTTTTTGCGACCGCACCGCAAAACCGTGCGATTAGTAGACAAAAGGACGTGCCTCTCCAATGGGAACCGAAAACATTTGACCGCGAGGTCATAGGTCAACCGATTCCTCCACAGGAAAACACATCTGATATATTCTATACGACACTGGTGACGGCATGTGCGTCACATGACAGGAATATGTTGTCGACCAACCTAACTTGTACACTTAGCGAATGGGTAAAAAGATTCTTCTACGTTGCCCGATTTAGGTTTCTTTGTGGATGTGATAACCACTCCCAAAAAAGTGATGAAAACATACGAATTTGTCACATAAACTGAAAATAAAGAAAGTAAACTTTTCACTCGAGGGAAGACTTGAACATAGGACCTCCCGTTCCGTAGCTGCTCTCGCTAACCACGGGACCACGGCGCTCCTTGACTGCCATTCTCCTTGATGTTGCCTATCTTCGCATGGACTACTCAGTTTGTATATTTTACAAATTTTTTTAATAGTTCCACATAACTTCTTCCTGTTTTCTCGATTGATCTGTGTTCAGTTTTTCAAGGCCTATCCACTGTGCCAACTTATAACTAAATATGAGCGGGGTGCGATGGGGAGGTTCCCTTGCAAGGTGCATGCAGTGACATGGATCAAGGGTTTGACATATTGTATCTTTACCAGGATGGCAACAAGCACTTCTCTATCTTTGGACCTTCCTATCGGGACGATTCACTCGTCGCCGATGCCAACTGTACTACCGCCAATCCTTTGCTAATTATGTGGGTGGTGATCTCTTGGGCCCACCCCATAGTTGCTGTGCGTGAGTGTCACTTTTACGAAACAGAGCAAGTGACAGAATCATACGGACCTAACTTTGACGAAGTGCGCAGGCGCAATGGCGGGTTAGAAGAATCCACGGACGTCTTGTCGCTAGTAGCCGTGCGTGTAGTGTCTAATACTGGTCCCAGAAAAAAGGTGGCGTTTACGCTGTACTTCTGCTTTAATTTTGTTTTTGCTATTTAGGTACTTCCTTTACCCTTAGAAGGGCGTAATTGTAGGATTAAAAAGAAGTGGTTAAGCCGGCCGCTTCCTATAAGGGAGAAATCTGAGCTCGAGTCATGGCTCGGCACTAATTTTCATATGTCATTACCCATTTGCTCAGTTTATGAATAATTCTGTTCGTAATTTGCGAATACTTTTCTTCAATTTATTAGGATTATTCTACTCGCGCCTTTTGCTTGTACGATGGTAAAACACCCCATATAAAGCAAAACTTACACAGAGGTGTGTCGTCTACAGTTTCTGACATTATGCGATAACACTGTGATGGCAGAACAAGAGAAACGAGCATGATGAATCTAATAAATTGATTGAGGAAGAAGTCACCTGTCATTCATGAGATACAAAAGAGACCCGCACTGAATACTACAAATAAAATAAGATAACCGCTTGTTCTCAATGATAAAATGTATTCAAAACATTTAAGCTTGTACATTAACTGCCATGGAAAACACTTGTCTCAGTTTCTTGCCTATTTTTCCATAGTTCATAAGTAAGCTGACTGTGACAATGACAGAACAATTCTCCACTGATATGTTATGGTCCGTTAAACAACATCTGAGCACAACTAATCTGATCCTGTCTGCATTCTATGCAAAATGAACTTATTGTATTTTTCAAGAATAAAAAGACACAAAGTATAGCTTTTGAGATTAAGTAATGTAACTTTATTCTGTAATAATTAACTTTATCTAGTCACTGTGTAAGAGAAAATGTACGCTTCTCTTTCGTAAGTACAAAATCGGGCACGGAACACACTGCAACATTTGTTAATATACACCTACAAGGTGTACAATAAAAAATGCTTGCCCAAGCACACTGAAATTAATCTGAAATCCTGTATCCCAGTAAAACCCTGACTGCCCCCATAAAAGGTGACCTATAAAACTTATTAAGGGATGAACGTAACATCATCAGAACGGTACTAGGGTTAAAGAAGAAGGCTATAGACTACAAACTTCCCACACAACTGAGAAATCATCCAACCTTGCAGCAGACATTAGAAAAAGACGATTAAAATTTTATGGGCACGTCTCGAGACTTACAAAACAAGACTTGCGCACAAAATTCTTGAATACATAGAACGAAATAAAACTATATCGCGCACACAAGAGGTAAAAAAGGACCTACAAAAAGCTCAGATAAATTATTCAGGTAGTTTGGATAGAAATGTATTTGAGCAGAAAATTGAGAGATGGGAAGTTAAGTCAGAGAACGAAGCTCCGAAGAAAGCAGGAACAAAATGGACAGAGAAAAGGAAGAGAGATCATGCAAAAAAATGAGAGCAATGTGTAGAAAAAGGAAAAAGAATCAAGAAGCTTTGCGTAATCCAACAGGGTCTAATCGCACATAATAATAATAAGTGGTACAAATGTGATCAAGCAAACTCTACTGCACTTCAGTTTCATAAACCAAATCAATATTTCTCCACGTATAGCTTTCAAGGTGTCAAATTATTGTATTTCTCAGAATAGTCGACAGTAGGAACATAAAGCCTCGTGGCCTAATCGAAGCACCAGAGTTCCTTTGAAGAGTTATAAACCACAGTCTGTTCCAAAATTTGTTCAGCAGACTTCAGTCAGCACCGATACCACATCTGATAATTTTCTTCAGATCTTTCTTCACTGTATATGCTACAGTCGCGCCAATACTTATCTGCAATTATTTACGAGAAGAAACCCTACTACTAGACCCTTTCGATATAAAAAAGAGAAAGTTTTACGAAGCCATGGATTGCTTGTTCCCATTTCAGGCTTTCTAATATCTTGATTCGGTTCTTGAATTATTTTTCAGGCAATCAACACGCCAGTGCAGTCTTCAGGACATCTTTATGTGAAGCACGCCTACAGTGTGTTTCTTCATGCTTAGAAACAATTATTAGCCGCTCTTTTAGCCTTTGTTTTTGTTATTTTAACACAGCGTTTTCCAGCGTTAATACTGTGTCACCATTGCAATTATTGTTGTGTCGTCAACAAGACGAACTCAAGAACTGAATGACGCTATTGGGAAGCCTGAAATCTGTAGACGGAAAATGTAAATTTTTTAACCGCCAACGGTTCCCAAAACTCCTGAAGATAGACGTTGACTGTGGATATTGCATCACAGACACAGTCGCTCTGACTGTTCAGAGATGTCACTAAACCCACCCAAAGACGTAAACAACCATGCATGAGCAGCGCCTATTAGACGGAGGGGGTCCGACAGCCGACCAGTTCCAGTCATTCCATTAGGAAGGAGGTATGCAGCTCGTGTTTGTAGTTCAACCACTCCTAGACGGTCTATACCGCGGTTCGAACGCGTCCGCATTGTTGCTTTGTGCCAGGAATGGCTCTCAACAAGGGAAGTGTCTAGGCATCTCGAGATGAATCAAAGCGATGTTATTCTGACATAGAGGAGATACAGTGAGACAGGAACTGTCGATGACATGCCTCGTTTACGCCGCCCAATGGCTACTACTGGATGACTGCTACCTACGGACTATGGCTCACAGGAACGCTGACAGCAACGCTACCATGTTGAATAATGCTTTTCGTGCAGCGACAGGACGTCGTGTTGCGACTCAAACTGTGTGCAATAGGCTTCATGGTGCGCAATTTCACTCCAGACGTCCTTGGCGAGGTCCATCTATGCAACCACGAAACTATGCAGCGCGGCACAGATGGGACCAACGACTTGTCGAATGAACCGCTAAGGATTACCATCACGTTGTCTTCACCGATGAGTGTCGCATTTGTCTTCAACCACACAGTCGTCGGAGACGTGTTTGGAGGCAACCCGGTCAGGATGAATGTCTTAGACACACTGTCCAGCGAGTGCAGAAAAGTGGAAGTTCCCCGCTGTTTTGAGGTGGCATTATGTGGGGCCGACGTACACCGCTGGTGCTCATGGGAGACGCCGTGACGGCTGTACGATACGTCAATGCCATCCTCCGACCGATAATGTTACCATATCGGCACCATATTGGCGAGGCATTCGTCTTCATGGATGACAGTTCGCGCCCACATTGAGCTTATGTTGTGAACGACTTCCTTCAGAACGAGCGAGGTGGCGCAGTGGTTAGCACACTGGACTCGCATTCGGGAGGACGACGGTTCAATCACGCGTCCGTCCACCATGATTTAGGTTTTCCGTGATTTCCCTAAATCGCTTCAGGCTAATGGTGGGATGGTTCCTTTGACAGGGCACGGCCAACTTCCTTCACCATCCTTCCCTAATCCGATGAGACCGATGACCTCGCTGTCTGGTCTCTTCCCCCAAATCAATCCAATCCAACTTCCTTCAGGATAAGGACATCGCTCGACTAGAGTGGCCAGCATGTTCTCCAGAAATAAACCGCATCGAACATGCCTGGGATAGATTGAAAAGGGCTGTTTATGGACGGGGTGACCCACCAACCACTCTGATGGATCTACGCCGAATCGTTTGTGAGGAGTGGGACAATCTGGACGAACAGTGCCTTGATGAACTTGTGGATAGTATGCCACTACGAATACAGGCATGCATCAATCCAAGAGAACGTGGTACTAGGCATTAGAGGTACCGGTGTCTACAGCAACCTGGATCACCACCTCTGAAGGTCACGCTGTATTGTTGCAATGTGTGGTTTCTATGAGCAATAGAAAGGATGGAAACGAGTTTATGTTCATCTCTCTTCCAATTATCTGTACACATTCCGCAACTCTCGGAACCAAGGTATTGTCAGACGTCAAGAAACCGCTTGTTTTCACAGCACAGCTTTTTCTGTATGGCGTTCGATTTTAACAGAAAACTTGTCAATTGTTGCTTAAAATACAGTATCCTTTGTCCGTTAGAATGTTTACTACAGCATCGTGTAAAAATTCGAAGTGAATCAGGAAAGAACTTCTGTCATTTTCTTCATTCACATTTTGTATGGCCTGCTACAATTTCGAATTTCATAGTTTCAGAGTTGACGAAGACGCTACGAGGAGCCGAATTTGTGTCCTGGTACAGTTCCGAGGGATACCCCAGGCTTGGAAGTATATTCAGTTCCAAAACATATTTATCAATTGCGAAGCATTTCCAGGTTCGCTAGTATCAATATAAAGAGCAGATATGAACAGAGGGTTTGTAGTCGTTCCTTACAATGGCGTCTTTTTACATAATGCAGTAATTTTGAATTATGATGACTGTTTTTGGTTTCTGCTATTTTAAAGAACATACATTGATGCATTAACGCTTGTATTCATGCATTAATACTAACTGTTCCGCCCGCATCTCGTGGTCGTGCGGTAGCGTTCTCGCTTTCCACGCCCGGGTTCCCGGGTTCGATTCCCGGCGGGGTCAGGGATTTTCTCTGCCTCGTGATGGCTGGGTGTTGTGTGCTGTCCTTAGGTTAGTTAGGTTTAAGTAGTTCTAAGTTCTAGGGGACTGATGACCATAGATGTTAAGTCCCATAGTGCTCAGAGCCATTTGAACTAACTGTTCCAGAAGTATGTGATAATTTTCATCACAACACTCTACACTCAACGTAAGCAAATGCTATACAGTTTCGAATCTGACAGGCTGGACACGTATGGCCTAGGCGAGCTGCCACCTGAAAAAATAAATTGGCCTCTTTTATGAACAGCTTAATTCCCATGACATTTCTCATTACTGCGAGTAAATGTAGTGGTTTATTTCAGCTGGCGAGATCTTGTCTCCGCTCTTACCCCATAGCTGTCGAGAGGTCTACAATGTTCGTGCAAGAATATTGCTGGCAGATGAGGCGATATTCCAGAATCACCTTCACCGCAGGAAACGACCAATATATTCAGTTGTTCTGCCTGGAAAATTGGTTCAGATGCTGTAAAAATAAAAGAAACAATTTCTGAAACATTAACCACATTCAGTCCACGCTATTCCAGCAGCTTCTGGACAATACGATACACAGCTCGCTAGTCTTCTTCAGTCTCTCATTCCTTGTTCCAGCCCACGTTCTTTTTTCTTTCAGGGCTACGTAAACGTAATTCTTTATTACATCTCCATCATTCATAACGATCATAATGGCTACCGCAGGTTTCCATTGTTTTCCACTTCGCCGAATTTACGAAATTCGTTCTCCAGTAAAACGAACCATTACTTTTTAATCGGATTTGAGGGCGCGGGCGTTATTAAATTCCGCCTCTTTTGTGTTACAAACGCCATTCACTTTTTCCTCAATACCTATTTAATGGCCACTGCCAGTTACAAATTTAATTTAGCATGGGGATATCTTGAGTTCCAAAACTGTTCTTTCGCACCACCTCTATACTACTCCTGTTTTTAGCAACTATCTTTTTGTTGTTAGTTTGCGCATCCCACAGTGTTTCAAATGCTGCCGTATGTTCGTTGCGTTGTGTCGGCAGTGCGTGGATGTGTTTCCCGTGCTTCCCCCTCACGCACTCAGTCCACTGAGAGGAGAGCAGCGGCTGCAGTCGAGTGTGTGCGTTTGTGCTCACGTGGTTCTCCCTTATCGCTCGTTACTGTCTTCACCCTTTGTCGTTATTCGTAATCATCCCTCTACGTCCCAGAGGCATTGGATATAATTCACAAATAAGCAGTTTAGTGCCTTCCCACAATCATATTCTGCCAAAAATGTGTAGAAGAAGCGAAAATTTATATAATTGTGTCAAGTAGATGAAAGAAAATGAGATTAAGGTTCAATCACCCTGCGATAATGTAGGGATGACAGAGAGTGTGCGAGCAGGTATCGAAAGAGGCAAAACTATTGTCGAACATGAAACTGGCCAATATGAAAAACATTATAACGTTGGTTACAGCTTTATAGAGTTATAACAGTTTCTTAGCTTGAATTCATATTCAATTGATGAAAAATTTCCTTATATTTTATTCAAAACTGTTACATCTCTCTGTCGTAATGTTACTGTTCGCAGCCATTCTTCCTCAGTAGCCGGTCCATTGCTATTTATGGTGTACAAGAGAATAATTATTTAATCGTGTTTTATATATTAATTTTGTTTTTACTGTCTATTTACGTGTTTTGTTGTATCTTACTACCTTCTAAATTACACTCCTGAAAATTTAAATAAGAACACCGTGAATTCATTGTCCCAGGAAGGGGAAACGTTATTGACACGTTGCTGGGGTCAGATACATCACATGATCACACTGACAGAACCACAGGCACATAGACACAGGCAACAGAGCATGCACAATGTCGGCACTAGTACAGTGTATATCCACCTTTCGCAGCAATGCAGGCTGCTATTCCCCCATGGAGACGATCGTAGAGATGCTGGATGTAGTCCTGTGGAACGGCTTGCCATGCCATTTCCACGTGGCGCCTCAGTTGGACCAGCGTTCGTGCTGGACGTGCAGACCGCGTGAGACGACGCTTCATCGAGTCCCAAACGTGCTCAATGGGGGACAGATCCGGAGATCTTGCTGGCCAGGGTAGTTGACTTACACCTTCTAGAGCACGTTGGGTGGCACGGGATACATGCGGACGTGCATTGTCCTGTTGGAACAGCAAGTTCCCTTGCCGGTCTAGGAATGGTAGAACGATGGGTTCGATGACGGTTTGGATGTACCGTGCACTATTCAGTGTCCCCTCGACGATCACCAGTGGTGTACGGCCAGTGTAGGAGATCGCTCCCCACACCATGATGCCGGGTGTTGGCCCTGTGTGCCTCGGTCGTATGCAGTCCTGATTGTGGCGCTCACCTGCACGGCGCCAAACACGCATACGACCATCATTGGCACCAAGGCAGAAGCGACTCTCATCGCTGAAGACGACACGTCTCCATTCGTCCTTCCATTCACGCCTGTCGCGACACCACTGGAGGCGGGCTGCACGATGTTTGGGCGTGAGCGGAAGACGGCCTAACGGTGTGCGGGACCGTAGCCCAGCCTCATGGAGACGGTTGCGAATGGTCCTCGCCGATACCCCAGGAGCAACAGTGTCCCTAATTTGCTGGGAAGTGGCAGTGCGGTCCCATACGGCACTGCGTAGGATCCTACGGTCTTGGCGTGCATCCGTGCACGTGCACCTTCCACCGACCACTGGCGACAACATCGATGTACTGTGGAGACCTCACGCCCCACGTGTTGAGCAATTCGGCGGTACGTCCACCCGGCCTCCCGCATGCCCACTATACGCCCTTGCTCAAAGTCCGTCTACTGCACATACGGTTCACGTCCACGCTGTCGCGGCATGCTACCAGTGTTAAAGACTGCGATGGAGTTCCGTATGCCACGGCAAACTGGCTGACACTGACAGCGGCGGTGCACAAATGCTGCGCAGCTAGCGCCATTCGACGGCCAACAGCGCGGTTCCTGGTGTGTCCGCTGTGCCGTGCGTGTGATCATTGCTTGTACAGCCCTCTCGCAGTGTCCGGAGCAAGTATGGTGGGTCTGACACATCGGTGTCAATGTGTTATTTTTCCATTTCCAGGAGTGTATTTGTATCTGCTTGGAGGTGTTGTTCGTCTATGTGGTTAAGTACACTATCTTACAAAAAAATGTAAAGATTGGTTTATGCACACATCAACAACATCACGTTTGTAGTTCTCTGTAACGGGTAAGAAGGACACGAGAGGAAATGGTAATGGTTAGTGTTGTTACCAGGCCAGGTGTGGCATATACGAGACACGAAGTGCGTCAGGTATCAGGCGACCACTGTGATGCGCATACTGGTGCCGCGTACAAATATGAGTCAGCGTTAAGAATGAAATTTTCACTCTGCAGCGGAGTGTGCTCTGATATGAAACTTCCTAGCAGATTAAAACCGTGTGCATGACCGAGACTCGAACTCGGGACCTTTGCCAATCGCGGGCAAGTAAACTCCTGGAAGAAAGGATGCTCCGGAGAAATGGCTTATCCGTAGCCTGGAGGATCTATCCAGAATGAAATTTTCCCTCTGCAGCGGAGAGTCTCGGTTAAAACTGCTCTGATCACTATGGGACTTAACAGCTGAGGTCATCAGTCCCCTAGAACTTAGAACTACTTAAACCTAACTAACCTAAGGACATCACACATATCCATTCCCGAGGCAGGATTCGAACCTGCGTCCGTAGCGGTTGCGTGGTTGCAGACTGAAGCGTCTAGAACCGTTCGGACACTACGGCCGGCGGAGAATCTCGGTCCGGTACACAGTTTTAATCTGCCAGGATGTTTCAGGAGTCTGCATCTGACATAGTCGGAAAGGGGCTTCATTCTGGGTCTCCATCTGGACTGCTGGTCGAATCGTGCGATATCCCAATTAGTATGGCATTCGGTTATGACAGTGGCCGGATGCTGGACTGCACGGGAACGTGACGGCAGATATGCGCGTCTTCGAGCTTTTGGTCGACCACGTCATATCTACATATGCCACTATCGCTTCATTGTACACCGAGCACATCGTAGCCGCTTGACATATATGCCTGCCATCTGAGAATACTTAATGGATAATTTGCAACATTCTGTGTGCTTGCGCGCCGTTACTCGGAGACGAGAAGTAAGTATTTTGGCATCTGCGGCTCCGTTAAAACCACAGCACAAGCGGACGCGTTTGGAGTTTTGCTATTACCGGAAAGCAAATACTACATCTACATCAAAATCTACATGGATACTCTGAAAATCACATTTAAGTGCCTGGCAGAGGGTTCACCGAATCACATTCACAATTCTCTACTATTCCGATCTCATATGGCGCGTGGAAAGAACGAACACTTAGTCTTTCAGTATGAGCTCTGATTTCCCTTTTTTTATCATGGTTATTATTTGTCCCTATGTAGGTCGGCGTCAACAAAATACTATCGTATTCAGAGGAGAAAGTTGGTGATTGAAATTTCGTGAGAAGATTTCGCCGTAGAGAAAAATGCCTTTGTTTTAATGACGACCACCCCAAATCCTGCATCACTTCAGTGACACTCTCGCGCATATTTGCGATAGTACAAAACGTGCTGCCCTTCTTTGAGCTTTCTCGATGTACTCCGACAATCCTATCTGGTAAGGATCCCACACCGCTCAGCAGTATTCTAAAAGAGGGCGGATAATCGTCATATATGCAGTCTCTATAGAGGATCTGTTACATTTTACAACTATCCTGCCAATAAACCGCAGTCTTTGGTTCGACTTCCCCCCAACATTTTCTTCGTGTTCCTTCCAAATTAAGTTGTTCGTAATTGTAATTCCTAGATATTTAGTAGAATTTACGGCCTCTAGATTTGACTAATTTATCGTGTAACCGAAGTTTAACAGATTCCTTTTAGCACTCATGTGGATGACCTCACACTATTCTTTATTTAGGGTTAACTGACAATTTTCGCACCATTCAGATAGCTTTTCTAAATCGTTTTTCAATTTGTTTTTATCTTATGATGACTTTTATAAGTCGATAAACGACAGCATCATCTGCAAACAACCTAAGACAGCTGCTCAGATTGTCTTCCAAACCGTTTATGTAGATAAGGAACAGCAGAGGTCCTATAACACCACCTAGGGAACGCCAGAAATCACTTCTGTTCTACTCGTTGGTTTTCCGTCAATTACTACCAACTGTGACCTCTCTGACAGGAAATCACGAATCCAGTCGTAACTGAGACCTGAGACGGTATTCCATAATCACGCAATTTCACTACAAGCCACTTGTGTTCAAAAATGACTCTGAGCACTATGGGACTTAACATCTGAGGTCATCAGTCCCCTAGAACTTAGAACTACTTAAACCTAACTAACCTAAGGGCATCACACACATCCATGCCCGAGGCAGGATTCGAACATGCGACTGTAGCAGTCGCGGGGTTGCGGACTGACGCGCCTAGAACCGCACGGCCACCGCGGCCGGCGCCGCTTGTTTGGTATAGTGTCAAAAGCCTTCCGGAAATCTAGAAATACGGTACCTATTTGAAATCCTTTGTCATAGCACTCAATACTTCATGTGAGTATACAGCTTTTTGAGTTTCACAATAACAATGTTTTCAACAAAGCGTTTTCTTCGAGGTAATTCAAAATGTTCGAACACAATATAAGTTCCAAAGACCTGCTACATATCGACGTTAAGCCGGCCACGTTTGCCGAACGGTTCTAGGCGTTTCAGTCCGGAACCGCGCGACTGCTACGGTCGCAGGTTCGAATCCTGCATCGGGCATGGATGTGTGTGATGTCCTTAGTCCTTAGGTTAGTTAGGTTTAAGTAGTTCTAAGTTCTAGGGGACTGATGTCCTCAGCTGTTAAGTCCCATAGTGCTCAGAGCCATTTGAGCCATATCGACGTTAATGATATGGCCCTGTAATTTAGTGGAGTACTCCTACTGCCTCTCTTGAATATTGGTGCGACCTGTGCAACTTTCCAGTCTTTGGATATGGATCTTTCGTCGAGCGAACGGTTGCACACGATAGTTAAGCATAGAGCTATCGCATCAGCATGCTCTGAAAGGAGCCTAATTAGTAAACAGTCTGGAACAGAAGATTTGCTTTTGTTAAGTGATTTAAGTTGCATCACTACTCCGAGGATACTTACTTCTACGTTACTCAGTTTGGCAGCTGTTCTTGATTTGAATTCTGGAATATTTACTTCGTCTTCTCTTGTGAAGGCGTTTCGGAAGGCTGTGTTTAGTGACTCTGCTTTGGCAGCACTGTCTTCGATAGTATCTCCATTGCTATCGCGCAGAGAAGGCATTGATTGTGTCTCGCCGCTAGCATACTTCACTATATTTTTTCTAGATTTTCGGCCAGGTTTTGAGAGAAAGTTTCGTTGTGGAAAGTATTATAAGCATTTCGTAATGAAGTACGCTATTTGTGTAAAAGATCGACAATCTTGGGGATTTGGCTTCTGTTTCAATTTGGCATGTTTGTTTCGTTGTTTGTGCAACTGTATTCTGAGCCGCTTTGTGTACCAAGGAGGATCAACTCCGTCATATTTATTTATTTTGGTATAAATTTCTCAATTGCTGCCGATACTGTTTCTTTGAATTCAAGTCACATCTGTTCTACATTTATGAAGTTAATTTGCAAGGAGTGGAGATTGTCTGTCAGCAAAGCGTCAAGTGAATTTTTATCTGCTTTTTCGAATGGGTATATTTTTCGATTATTTTTGGAGGAGTTGGTGTTACAATATTCAGTCTCGCTACGGCAACCCTTTGTTCACTAATCCGTGTATCCGTTTTGATGCTCGTTATTAACTCAAGATGGTTTATTACTAAGTGGACATGTGTTTTGTCCAACCGTTTACTATTCTCGTGGGCTCATAAATAAAGTACTCGAAATCATTTTCAAATAATGTGTTTAGCGCAGTTTCGGATGATGTTTTATGCGTACCTCTGGAATTAAACATGTATTCTCGCCAAGATATCGAGGGTAAATGAAAGTAACCATCAACTGTAATCGTATGAGTTGGTGTTTGAATTCAAACTCGAGTTTATTTTGAACATTTCAGCAATTGTATCATCTGCATTGGGAGGCGGGTAAAAGAATCCACACTGCTGGAAATTGAGATAAGAACACCGTGAATTCATTGTCCCAGGAAGGGGAAACTTTATTGACACATTCCTGGGGTCAGATACATCACATGATCACACTGACAGAACCACAGGCACATAGACACAGGCAACAGAGCATGCACAATGTCGGCACTAGTACAGTGTATATCCACCTTTCGCAGCAATGCAGGCTGCTATTCTCCCATGGAGACGATCGTAGAGATGCTGGATGTAGTCCTGTGGAACGGCTTGCCATGCCATTTCCACCTGGCGCCTCAGTTGGACCAGCGTTCGTGCTGGACGTGCAGACCGCGTGAGACGACGCTTCATCCAGTCCCAAACATGCTCAATGGGGGACAGATCCGGAGATCTTGCTGGCCAGGGTAGTTGACTTACACCTTCTAGAGCCCGTTGGGTGGCACGGGATACATGCGCATTGTCCTGTTGGAACAGCAAGTTCCCTTGCCGGTCTAGGAATGGTAGAACGATGGGTTCGATGACGGTTTGGATGTACCGTGTACTATTCAGTGTCCCCTCGACGATCACCAGTGGTGTACGGCCAGTGTAGGAGATCGCTCCCCACACCATGATGCCGGGTGTTGGCCCTGTGTGCCTCGGTCGTATGCAGTCCTGATTGTGGCGCTCACCTGCACGGCGCCAAACACGCATACGACCATCATTGGCACCAAGGTAGAAGCGACTCTCATCGCTGAAGACGACACGTCTCCATTCGTCCCTCCATTCACGCCTGTCGCGACACCACTGGAGCCGGGCTGCACGATGTTGGGGCGTGAGCGGAAGACGGCCTAACGGTGTGCGGGACCGTAGCCCAGCTTCATAGAGACGGTTGCGAATGGTCCTCGCCGATACCCCAGGAGCAACAGTGTCCCTAATTTGCTGGGAAGTGGCGGTGCGGCCCCCTACGGCACTGCGTAGGATCCTACGGTCTTGGCGTGCATCCGTGCGTCGCTGCGGTCCGGTCCCAGGTCGACGGGCACGTGCACCTTCCGCCGACCACTGGCGACAACATCGATGTACTGTGGAGACCTCACGCCCCACGTGTTGAGCAATTCGGCGGTACGTCCACCCGGCCTCCCGCATGCCCACTATACGCCCTCGCTCAAAGTCCGTCAACTGCACATACGGTTCACGTCCACGCTGTCGCGGCATGCTACCAGTGTTAAAGACTGCGATGGAGCTCCGTATGCCACGGCAAACTGGCTGACACTGACGGCGGCGGTGCACAAATGCTGCGCAGCTAGCGCCATTCGACGGCCAACACCGCGGTTCCTGGTGTGTCCGCTGTGCCGTGCGTGTGATCATTGCTTGTACAGCCCTCTCGCAGTGTCCGGAGCAATTATGGTGGGTCTGACACACCGGTGTCAATGTGTTCTTTTTTCCATTTCCAGGAGTGTAGTTATTATCTGATGGCATATCGACGACGGCCCTCGACTTTGTGTGACAGTATCGTGGTGCCGTTTTTCAACAGGAACGTTCTTGTCCATACATGAACAGCTAGGATTTTGCCATCACAAAAATAAAACAACATATCCTCCCAGACCAGGAAGTTTATTTAGTTTTCTCCTCTCTTCACGTCTTCTGTCAGGAAGTGTAAAACTTTGTATGTTTCTGTCCCGCAAGCATTTCACTTATCTTTATTTACTAAATATTATCAGTGGCCTGTGACACATGTTTGTTTTGTGTGTGTAATCAATACATTATTTATTTTTTCCAGATATACTACTATATTAATTTTCCTTCCTTATTCTCCTATTACTTGGCTAAAAACAAGTTTAACAAACACGCAGTGAAGGTAAAGCGTCTAACGAAAGCGTGCTCTTGAACGCAGAAATGCTGACAGTCTGCGTCAGGCTGGAAAACGAGTTCAAGTTTCAGGACAACACATACATTGATCAGCCACAACTTGGTACCATATCTGCACACACAAGTCACCTGATTTCTATAAATTCTGGGGACAGGGGCGATGAGTTTTGACACCACGTTCAGTCACATTCAAGATGTGCCGAATTGGGTTCAGATCTGGCGAGTTGGTGAGGCCAGCACATTAATGGGAATTCGGCACTGTTTTTCTTGAAGCATTGCTAAGCGCTCCAGGCCTTGTGACATGGCGATTAATCTTGCTGATAATAGCCGCTGCCGTCTGGAAACATGATCGACATGTGCAGCTTTTCGCAGTCTGCAACCAGTGTACGATACTCCTTAGCCGTCATGATGCCTTGCACGAGCTCCACTGGGTCCAAGGACGGTGATTTCAGCGTTCCCGAAAGCATAATGGAGCTGCCGCCACCTTGTCTCTATCCCACAGTATAGACGTCAAGGATCTCTTCTCTGGAAGACGACGCATTCGCGCCCTCCGAACAGCGTGATGAACAAGTTATCGGTATTCATGGAACCATGCAACGCTCTGCCACTGTGCCAACGCCCAGTGCCGAGGTTGTTGTTGTTGTTGTGGTCTTCAGTCCTGAGACTGGTTTGATGCAGCTCTCCATGCTACTCTATCCTGTGCAAGCTTCTTCATTTCCCAGTACCTAATGCAACCTACATCCTTCTGAATCTGCTTAGTGTATTCATCTCTTGATCTCCCTCTACGATTTTTACCCTCCACGCTGCCCTCCAATACTAAATTGGTGATCCCTTGATGCGTCAGAACATATCCTACCAACCGATCCCTTCTTCTGGTCAAGTTGTGCCACAAACTTCTCTTCTCCCCAATCCTATTCAATACTTCCTCATTAGTTATGTGATCTACCCATCTAATCTTCAGCATTCTTCTGTAGCACCACATTTCAAAAGCTTCTATTCTCTTCTTGTCCAAACTATTAACCGTCCATATTTCACTTCCATACATGGCTACACTCCATACAAATACTTTCAGAAACGACTTCCTGACACTTAAATCTAACGTGCCCATTTCAGTCGTAGTTGCCGATGTCGTGGTGTCAAACCTGGCACAGGCATGGATTGCTGGCTATGTTTGGTGCACAGTGTGTCCAGACACGCTTTTAGTCTGCCCACCATTAACGTCTGATTTTAATTCGGCCACAGTTCGCTGCCTGTTCTGTTTTACCGGTCTGCCCAGCCTACGACATCCGATACCTGTAATGAGGGGTGGCCACCCATTCTCACCGTGTCTCGAGGCGCTTTCACCTTGGTTTTGACACGTGTTGAAGACACTCACCAGAGCACTCCTCGAACACTCCACAAGACATGCAGTTTCAGAAACGCTAGTGCCGAGCCTCCGGGTCTTCACAGTCTGCCTTCGGTCGAAATGAGATAAGATCGCGAGCCCACCTCTTCTACAAACGGTTAGTACGCTCACTGATACTATACGCAGAATTGACGTGTCTGACTGGCAGCCATTCCTCGCGAGGTGACACTGCTATCCCCCAGACGGGTTTATATCGATAGCAGGTCGGTGGTCACAATGTTCTGGCTGATCAGTTGAAACATCCCCTTAGAAATATTTTACACGACTGTGCTTAAACTGACACACAATATTTTTTTTGGCGCAACGCAATCTGACTTTCAGAAATCCCTACAAAGGAATGGTCCTGACTAACATTAACCTGTACTTTTCACAAATCACTTACCTCACAAAAATCTTCGTTACTCAAGCTACTGCACTACAGCGAGCGCCACTACTGCCAGCTAAATAAAAGATTTAAACTACGGAAGAGCACTAACTACTGGTAGGCATAGTTAGCAAATGAAAGATTTTAATAGAGAACAAACAATGTATTTACCTTAATAGTGTTGAAAAAGCATAATATACATAGCAGTTCATAATATCCATTCTGTACTCAAAAATCCGCCATCTCATTTCCCATATCCACCACTGCTGGCGGCTCACCTCCAACTGCGCAACGCTACGCGCTGTTCACATCCAGCTGCCGCTGCCCAACACTATTAAGGTAAATACAGTGTTTGTTCTCTATCAAAATCTTTCATTTGCTAACTACGACTATCAGTAGTTAGTGCCTTCCGTAGTTTGAATCTTTTATTTAGCTCGCAGTAGTGGCGCTCGCTGTAGTGCAGTAGCTTGAGTAACGAAGATTTTTGGTGAGGTAAGTGATTTGTGAAAGGTACAGGTTAATGTTAGTCAGGGCCATTCCTTTGTAGGGATTTCTGAAAGTCAGATTGCGTTGCGCTAAAAAAAAATATTGTGTGTCAGTTTAAGCACAGTCGTGTAAAATAGTTCTATAAGGACGTTTCACACTGTACGTGACAACAAGATTACACTGGATGGTAGGGAGAAGCTAACCAATAAGTTACCATATTTAGAAATTTTCACTACAAAATGTTGTTACTTATCTAACAATAGTAGATTAAGAAAATAAACGGAAATGTAGAAACGTGTTTATTATAGACATGCAAACAACATGCATTTCTGGTCGCTGAAATCGCTCCGTAAGTAAAAGAAATGAAAAGCTTGTGACGTAAAAATAAACGAATTTTTAAAGTAACATATTTACCTAAAACATTCAAGCATGTTCAGTGGTACAGAATTAAGATTTAGGTAAAAATATTTTATCCTAACCGCAAAAATTTTGTTTGTGAGAATGTAGTGCTCCATAGCAGCGCTTTCGGGTAAAATTCGTCATCACATTATACACGAACAGAGGATGTAGATTAGGAACATGCTTAAGGGGCTCCGGAACGCCCTATACTTGCAATGTTAAAATAACGCTTATAAATTACATCTTTCCTCACAAAGTATTTGAGGTAGGAAGTTGAACTTCTAACAGATTATTTATTGGAATATGGGCTACAACTTAACACAGGGATTTTACAAAATTTTAGTTCAGTTATTAAAGATGATATTTTTTCAATTGTAATGAAAATTCACAACATTTTTTTGCAATTTTTTATTTATATATTCAAAAATATACAGTTTTTTGGAAAAAGGCTGTGTTAAATTATGCAGAAGGTACTGTGTAACATTTACTGAAAGTTTGAAACAAATATGTTTGGAAGATCCTTAGAAAACATGTAATTAGTATGAGAAAATAAAAGTTTTGGGAATCGAGCGACAAAGATTGGATTAACTTTTTAGTGCATTCCAGGTCCATAGGGTGGATTATCTTCATCCTCTGCAAACTCCTCCTCCAGCTTCCTCTTGTTCCTCCTCCTGTTTACTCTTGCTTGTATTTCTAGACTCTTTACAGCCCTGTCTGCAGCCCGAAGGCGTTCCTTGTCTAAAGCAAGCATCGCTCGTACCATGTTAGAACCTATCTTCATTCCCATATTTCTGAATACCTTGCACCTTACAATGTTGCCATCAATGAAAGTCGCGACAGCAACTTTACTTTTACTCATTATTATACTTCAACAAAACAGAGACTCAAGAAACAGAATTAATTACGAATATTTTCGAGATAACGACAGAGTAAATAAACATGAAACAATCGACAATCACACCAGCGATATATATTGAACCATCACAGGTTAGCCACAACACATACTTTATCTCACATCACTAAAATGTACCTGATGAACACGGACGTTAATAATAACACCATTTGACAGCAGTTTAACAGCGCCACAGTGGGTCACACCCATGTAGAACACATTTCAAAAAAACTTTAAAAATAGTTGTAGTCTTCGGAATTGAATAAATTATATATCTATTAAAATGTAATAGTCTGCAGATTCAGAAAACGCAAAAAAGTAAAAATTGAACTTTTCATGATTTTGAGCCTTTCCGGAGCCCCTTAATGTACTGTATGAGCTCCTTCAGCGTTGGTGCGGAATATAGGAGCGGAGGCGCGGTGGTGGGGGTCCTGTGTGGTGCCAGAGCGCGATCAGACATCATTAAACAATCGTTTATTACGAGGCGTGTTTTTAAAGTAAGTACATTTTTGAAATTATAAAGAGATGTGCTAATATATCTCAATAATTTTATTTTTACATGAAAGCCTGTACCTTAATCTACTTTTCTACATAATTTCCTTCAACATTGCGCACTTGTCATAACGTTGTACCAGCTTTTGAGTACCCTCCTCACAGAAGTCTACCGCCTGACTTGTTAACCGCTGCATAACGACTGTTTTGACTTCATCATCTTGAAGACGCTGACCGCCCAGGTGTTTCTTCAAGTGCAGGACAGATGGTAGTCACTGCGCTCAAGATCGGGACTGTACGGAGGATGATCTAGAGTTTCCCATCGAAAAGATGTGATGAGATCTTTGGTCTGATTCGCCACATGCACACGGGCATTTTGCAGCAAAATGATACCCTTGCTCAACTTCCATGGACTGTTGCTTTAATTCTGGTGTGACGTAGGCCACCAATGTTTCGTCGCCCGTAACAATTTGGCTTAAGAAATAATCACCGTCGTTGTCGTACCGCTCAAGCAAAGTCAATGCACTGTCCGAACGTTTGGTTTTGTGCACATCCGTCAACATTTTCGGTACCCAACGTGCGCACAATTTTCGGTAATTCAAGTGCTGGCTCACGGTGCCATACAAAACACTACGAGAAACATCAGGAAAGGCATCCCGCAAGGAGGAAATCGTAAAGCGTCTGTTTCCTAGCACCCTATTGTCCACTTCCTGCACCAAACTTTCATTAACGACCGAAGGACGCCCACTCCGTTGTTCATCATGCACATTTGTGGGGCCATCTTTAAATTCTCTCACCCACTTTCTTACCATTCCATCACTCATAATGTTTTCTCCGTAAACTGCACAGATCTCACGATGAATATCGGTCGCTTTTAGGCTTTTAGCACTAAGAAATCTTATAACAGCCGGTAATTCACAGTCGGCGGGACTCGCGACTATCGGAGGCATCTTAAACTCTCAGTACACAACGCAAACAAGGAAGAACCAGACCGTAATGGCGTCAGTGGGTAGACTAAGGTACAGGCTTTCATGTAAAAATAAAATCATTGAAATATCTTAGCACGTCTTTTTTTAAATTTCAGAATGGTATTTACTTAAAAAACACGCCTCGTAAAAAGGGTTTTTACATTCACCCTCTTTTTTTTCCGGCGCTGCCTACTAGCCGCCGTGCTGAGCCCGCGTTCCATTAAGGAGCAGGACAGCACGTCAGCACCCGGCGGGGAATTTGCAGGCGCAGGCTCCGGCGTTGTCTGCGGCCACTGCTGCGGCTCCATCTACATCTACATTTACACAAGCCACCCAACGGTGTGTGGCGGCGGGCACTTTAGGTGCCACTGTCATTACCTCCTTTGCCTGTTCCAGTCGCGTATGGTTCGCGGGAAGAACGACTGCCGGAAAGCCTCCGTGCGCGCTCGAATCTCTCTAATTTTACATTCGTGATCTCCTCGGGACGTATAAGTAGGGGGAAGCAATATATTCGATACCTCATCCAGAAACACACCCTCTCGAAACCTGGACAGCAAGCAACACCGCGATGCAGAGCGCCTCTCTTGCAGAGTCTGCCACTCGAGTTTGCTAAACATCTCCGTAACGCTATCACGCTTACCAAATAACCCTGTGACGAAACGCGCAGCTCTTCTTTGGATCTTCTCCATCTCCTCTGTCAACCCGACCTGGTATGGATCCCACACTGATGACCAATACTCAAGTATAGGTCGAACGAGTGGTTTGTAAGCCACCTCCTTTGTTGATGGACTACATTTTCTAAGGACTCTCCCAATGAATCTCAACCTGGCACCCGCCTTACTAACAATTAATTTTATATTTTCTAGGGACATTTTCTAAGGACTCTCCCAATGACTCTCAACCTGTCACCCGCCTTACCAACAATTAATTTTATATGATTATTCCACTTCAAATCGTTCCGTACGCTTATTCCCTGATATTTTACGGAAGTAACTGCTACCAGTGTTTGTTCCGCTATCATATAATCATACAATAAAGGATCCTTCTTTCTATGTATTCGCAATATATTACATTTGTCTATGTTAAGCGCCAGTTTCCACTCCCTGCACCAAGTGCCTATCCGTCCGCAGCTCGTGGTCGTGCGGTAGCGTTCTCGCTTCCCGCGCCCGGGTTCCCGGGTTCGATTCCCAGCGGGGTCAGGGATTTTCTCTGCCTCGTGATGACTGGGTGTTGTGTGATGTCCTCAGGTTAGTTAGGTTTAAGTAGTTCTAAGTTCTAGGGGACTGATGACCATAGATGTTAAGTCTCATAGTGCTCAGATCCAAGTGCGTATCCTCTGCATTTCGCTGCAATTGTCTAATTCTGCAACTTTTCTGTATACTACAGCATCATCCGCGAAAATCAGCATGGAACTCCATCGTAGGGGGTGTCCAGCAGCCGCTGCGTCGCTACAACCGGCCGTGGCTGCGGACGCCTGTCAGCGCTCTGTCGAGTGAAATCGCGCTTAGGCTCAGCACCAGGAATCAGATCACCCTGTTTTCGAATGTCAGTATGGTGTATAGACAGAAGACCCAGCAGTGACATGAAGGATAGCCCTAGAGGTGGTCGCAGCACACAGCCGCAAGGTAGTACCAGTACTGTCCAGCCAACCTACTCCCAAGTGAAACGGCTCGCAAATGGGGTAGTCCATCCACAGAGGAATAGTCTGACCCTCACTTTCAGTCAGTTAGGTGGGAATGCAACTCGCAAAGTTCAGTCCACAGACAGACGGCTGCAGACTAGCAACAGGACACTCCGAGGTGGCAGCAGCTGTAGAAACTTCATTGCATTCAACAGGGCATCCTGCAGCTAATAGAGCTCACCTTCCATCAGTATCAGTGATGCAGATGGAGTGACCTAACTATGAGAGTGAATGGAAGGAAGACGCAAGCTTTGTAGCAGTCAATGGCGTCATGCCCTCCATATGGGTGACCCAATATGTTCCCATTTTCAGAGCCTGTCAGCACTCTTGAGTGGCCTAATGTTCAGCTACAGTGCTTCAGAACGTGCTTTTGCGCAAAGCCTGGAGTCTGAAATGCGTTACTGTGTCATCCCTAGATGAAGTTCGAATATAATGAATTTCCTT
This sequence comes from Schistocerca cancellata, assembly GCF_023864275.1. Taxonomy (NCBI): domain Eukaryota; kingdom Metazoa; phylum Arthropoda; class Insecta; order Orthoptera; family Acrididae; genus Schistocerca; species Schistocerca cancellata. Next base: position 481,512,516 of record NC_064634.1, read on the forward strand.
GAGACAGAGAAGTTGCTGTCCATGCATCAGCACGGCTCTAGAAAGCATCGCTCCTGCGAAACGCAACTCCTTTTTTAACATGGTATCTTGCGAACCATGGATGAAGGGTATCAGACGGATGCCATATTCCTTGACTTCCGTAAAGCGTTTGACGCGGTGCCCCACTGCAGATTCCTAACTAAGGTTCGAGCATATGGGATTGGTTCCCAAGTATGTGAGTGGCTCGAAGACTTCTTAAGTAATAGAACCCAGTACGTTGTCCTCCATGGCCAGTGTTCATCGGAAGTGAGGGTATCATCTGGAGTGCCCAGGGTAGTGTGGTAGGTCCGCTGTTGTTTTCTATCTACATAAATGATAATTTGGATAGGGTGGATAGCAATGTGCGGCTGTTTGCTGATGATGCTGTGGTGTACGAGAAGGTGTCGTCGTTGAGTGACTGTAGGAGGATACAAGATGACTTGGACATTATTTGTGATTGGTGTAAAGAATGGCTGCTAACTCTAAATATAGATAAATGTAAATTAATACAGATGAATAGGAAAAAGAATCCTGTAATGTTTGAATACTCCATTAGCAGTGTAGCGCTTGACACAGTCACGTCGATTAAATATTTGGGCGTAACATTGCAGAGCGATATGAAGTGGGACAATCATGTAATGGCAGTTGTGGGGAAGGCGGATAGTCGTCTTCGGTTCATTGGTAGAATTTTGGGAAGATGTGGTTCATCTGTAAAGGAGACCGCTTGTAAAATACTAATACGACCTACTCTTGAGTACTGCTCGAGCATTTGGGATCCCTATCAGGTCGGATTGAGGGAGGACATAGAAGCAGTTCAGAGGCGGGCTGATATATTTGTTACTGTTTGATCATCACGCGAGTGTTATGGAAATGCTTCAGGAACTCGGGTGGGAGTCTCTGGAGGAAAGGAGGCGTTCTTTTCGTGAATCGCTACTGAGGAAATCCAGAGAACCATCATTTGAGGCTGACTGCAGTACAATTTTACTGCCGCCAACTTACATTTCGCGGAAAGACCACAAAGATAAGATAAGAGAGATTAGGGCTCGTACAGAGGCATATAGGCAGTCATTTTTCCCTAGTTCTGTTTGGGAGTGGAACAGGGAGAGAAGATGCTAGTTCTCCCCTCCGCCACGCACCGTATGATAGATTGCGGAGTATGTATGCAGATGTAGATGAAGTTTCTACACATTGCCCCGTTGAAGAAGAGTGCTGCGTCTGCTGCACACTGTTGTCTATGTGCTGAGTCTGCGGTTCGCTGCGATCTCTCTCGCACACTATGACGCAAGAAGCTCCTTCTCTGTTTGTACTTCCTTTCTTCCAGTTATTTACGTTGGTTACCCCACTATTGCGTGCCCGACGGCGGCGTTGTTCCACTTAGCGTCATTCCAGCCAATTAGAACAAAACTTTATTCGTCCACTTCTTTACTATTCTGCTGTGCAACAGTATACAATGCTTCAACTTTGTAAGTGGGTCTTTTGTAAGCTCTTTTGCACATAAACTTCTTTGAGAAGAGACAGTGGACGTGCATACAACAAAGGAGACATTAAAGCAAGTGCAGAATTGGTTCTCTGTTTTTTTGTAAATAATGTGAAAGTTAATTGAACATGAATGCATTCCTATGAGACGCTACATATATCAGAACAAAATTTATAATATGTAACTAAGGGCCGGCCGGAGTGGACGAGCGGTTAAAGGCGCTACAGTCTGGAACCGCACGACCGCTATAGTCGCAGGTTCGAATCCTGCCTCTGGCATGGATGTGTGTGATGTCCTTAGGTTAGTTAGGTTTAAGTAGTTCTAAGTTCTAGGGGACTTATGACCACAGTAGTTGAGTCCCATAGTGCTCAAAGCCATTTTAAAGCCATGTAACTAAGGAAATAACCATTCGTTTTCCAAATCAGTACACTTGCCTAAAACAATGAAGTGAAACAATTTTGGTTAAAAATTTGCTGCAAAATACGAGCACTTGCTATTTTTAAGTACAGGCTAATCAGCTCTCAACCATTGTGTGTAATGTTTACACTATTTTGTGTAATTGTTAGGTGCTTCATACGCTACAATGCCATCAGAAGTTTGTCCATATCGCTGCAAGGCAATTGTCAACCATCAGCATTTGTTTGCTAACGCCTCTGTTACAGTTGTCCTTATTTTGTTTCTTCTTCCTTGCAGGTAGCTGCAAACAAGTGTTTCCTGTAACCATCTGACCTGCCTCATCTGACGGTAAGAATGGTGAACACAATTTCACGTATTTAGTTGTGATACTCTGAGAGTTAATTCTTAGGCTATGCTTTGCAAGTAAATCTGCATGTATTTATCGTCGGCAATTTAATCACAACTGAACAGCAAGTCTGTGCCACACTTTAGCAGCTGGACTGGAGAAGGGTCGGAGCACAGTTTATGATGTATCATTCACAGATATGACCCCATTTTTCCGCTTAATTATATTATCCCATTTCAATACAACTTAAAATAAGATACCTCGGGAGCCATTTGGTAAAGTCGTAACAGTAAGGCGCGTAGGGCAGCGCTTTAGAGGCATAGCCCCGTTTTTACCCACATGAGAGAGGTGTCTTATCTAAATCTTCATTCTGCAAACCAGTTTAAAGGGCATACCAGAGGGTCCTCCCCAAAGGGGGAAACAAACGAGGTGGCGCCGTGGATAGCATTAGAGATCCATATTTTGGTGACAACTTGTCAAATCTCCATCCGATCATCAACATTTCCGTGCATTCTATAATCGCTCCAGGAATACGCCAATCGCTATCTGACCCTCTGCCCTATCTCTAATGACAGCTCTGTCGACGAGGTTGTAACCTCTGATCTTTCTTTCTTCAATATGGACAATAAGAGGAATGCAAAAGCAGACAATAAGTACTTTAAAATAACGCTCCAACGTAACACAATAATGAATAACTTTGTGTAACTGTTCTTCGTAAGTAAAACACATTCCGAACTCGTCATAAGTAAGATATATGCCGACAAACTTGTAAAACGTATACGATGGTAGCAGTTTTGTCGGATAGGGAGTCCAGGAATCATTGTGAAATGGGAGAAACTGTTGCAGTTTTAAAGACAAAGTAGTCAGCAGGAGCGAAGAACGTGGACTGAACAGCAGTTTGTCATAAGTAAATCCTGAAAACTGAGTTTTAAATCAAATGATGGTACAGTAATATATGTAAATATATACAATTATTGAAACAAATATTTTCTCATATTCGTGCACGCTGCATTCCTTCTGTTTGTCTCCAGGATATCACGGAAAGATATCAAATGGGATTTGTTTGAAGACGACATGTGTATGCAGATTTTTGCGTGACACGTTTGACGTAGGATGACGGATGATGAATCGCTAAATCCAACACCGCCATAGTAGACACAACAAATATCACTGCAGTTTACTGGTGAAAATATTTATCTTCAAAAAGCAATCACTTTTTGTTCTCGGTTTCATTGATAACTTGTGGCAATCAAATTGTTGTATACGATCCAGCATTATAAGTTTTTCAATCCTCTAATACAACGATGGTGACGTGCCAGCACAACCAATAAAAGAAGCGATAATTTTCTTGTAAGTGCTTCACGAACGAAGCATTTTGATGCTTTCGGTTCGTCTTCGGACACCCAAACAGTTGCTGCTGTTATGTTTCCGCTTCGTGCGAAAATATCAACTTTCATCTCCTGTTACGATATTGAATATCCTCAAAAGAAAATTTTGAGCATTGGCTTATGCCATTTGGCACTAGTCAGTTTTTGACTTTCGATGAAATGGTATGGAATCCATCAGAAATAGACATTTTTCTCGCAGGTAAACTTTTGTGCAAAATCGATTGTTCAGTAGTCTTCGTGATGACTAAGGGTTCCTCCCTCTCATGGTATGTCAATTGGCGTCCTCTTTAAAGGCTTATGGCACAAAACCAATGTCTTTTCTAACAGCAAGCGATTTTAGTTCACTTTTACGAAATTTATAGCTCGCCGGAGCGCGGCCACAGCGAAATTCGCAAAGCAATTGTGCACAACATTTAACGAAAATGACTGAATGCCAGAAGTTCGAACGAAGCGATTCGAAGAACTGTTACTAAGCTGGATCTTCACGAAAATAGTAAAAAATCATGAAACGAAAATGTTCATGTAGTTTTCGTTATTTCACAGTAATTTTTCCTTGAAAGCACGCTGTAAACAATTGATTGTGCCAGCTTCTAATTAGACATTGATTACAACAATAACAGATGGCAAATATTAAAACTATAGTAATGTCCACTGTCAATACAGATGGACTAGAGATCCTGCAAGTTCGTAAAAACTTAAGGGACGATGGTGTTATCAGTGCTGTCGTGTACATGTCACTTGTTTACGTGACTATTACGCGCCCGTTCACTACAGGTGATGATTTCCGTGTGATACCAGTAAATAAGTCGATTGCCTCTCATTTATTTATTTTTCTTATCTTTTCTCTTACTTGCTCTCGTTTGATTTTGTTTCGTTACAGGTTTTTCCTTAAATTACTTTGCTTGCAGTGGCTTATGATAAGGGCGAGTGAAGGGAACAGGCAATTCAGAGGAAAATTAAAAATTACTCTCAGTGACACAGAAAATAGGACATTTTTAATTAATTGAACTGGCACTCAGAGCTTTCCCATTCTCCATACACACGTTTGAGTAGATCAGAAACAGTATACAGCTTGATACGTGTTTCGTTAGCGTGTTTCACCCCCTACCTCTCTATGGCGGCTTTATGCAGACCTGTAACAATATTTGACAGTCTAAATGGTTCGACGTTTCAGAGCTGCAGCAACCTAAACTGAACTCAAGGAATGCATATGGTGAATTTATATTTTATGTTAATGTTCATTTATAGGTATATGGAGAAAGACTGCAAAACTCTAGGAATGTTTCATTTGGTTCATTAATTCTAGACTTTCCTATGACTCTTCGACGCCGAAAATATTTACAATAAGCTTTCGTTAAATAAATTTACGCTTCTATCACGATTCATTTACTCATGTTCGCGGCGGTCGATATGTGCTGAAACACAAGGAGGTTGTTGCATGTTCCTGTAAAAAAAAGTAATTAAATAAAAAAGTAAAAATTTGTGCTTTACGTAAATGTCTCATTTTCGAGGAATAGGAGAATAATTTGGGTATAAATTATGTTAATCAGTTCCTATCTAAGAATTATTTCAGATGAGATCCTTTCCAAGTTCTGTCTTGTGTTTCTTTATTTCGCCAGCATTCACTCAGGTGATGCACTTCCATAATACATATTTCACTCTATTCAGCTTATCTTACAATCTACTACACACTGGTCCCTCCGTTCCTTCTTTTTAAAAAAATGGCTCTGAGCACTATGGGACTTAACATCTGAGGCCATGTCCCCTAGACTTAGAACAACTTAAACCTAACTAATCTAAGGACAACACACACAACCATGCCCGAGGCAGGATTCAAAGTTGCGACCATAGCAGCAGGGCAGTTCAGGACTAAAGCGCCTAGAACCGCTCGGCCGCAGCGGTCGGCAAAGCTTTTTAAGTAGAGACAATTTTACCTTACTGCATCCTCAAAAAAAAAAAAGGTTAAAATGGCTCTGAGCACTATGGGACTTAACTGCTGTGGTCGTCAGCCCCCTAGAACCTAGCACTACTTAAACCTAACCAACCTAAGGACATCACACACATCCATGCCCGAGGCAGGATTCGAACCTGCGACCGTAGTGGTCAGGCGGTTCCAGAAATGCACCTTCGTGTCCGGTGTTTCTTATACTATCCTTGCGCTCCGTAGCATACTTTTATCAAAGTCTTTCCTTATTTTGGTAGGTACTTCAAACTATATTTCCTGACCTTCCCTCTCATACATCATCTTCAAATATATTATTTTATGCAATCTTCTTAACATTGCATGTCCTTATTTTCCTGCTTTTATTTTATTAGGCCTTGGTACATGTACAATGCTAACCTGCACACTCTCCAACTAACCTGCCTCTCAGTTATAAGAGTATGGGGCGAAATAACTGACAGTTATTTTCGCCGTCCACGACGAGCTCTTTCAAAAAGCAGCAGTCGCTGTCCATTTTGCATTTCATTATAGTTTGCAGCTTTGCAACTTACTATCACTGTCAACGAATAAGTTTCAGACCGATCGCGTTGTCATAGTTAATGTCAGATAGCAGTTAATTTTACATCCACTCCCCAGTTTTGTCAACCGTACATCAGTACACGCAATTCATTTGACTACACAACAACTTGGATGTTATCTGTGTTGTTTATGAGAATTCTGCTCCAATGTGATTCTCTGTTAGTGTAATAAATTTGTAGGTATTTAAAAACTTATTTGTTAGTTCAGATGATTTATTTGTCTGATTCATTTCATTTATTTATGTGTGAGTTGATAGGAATTATTCTGAAATATTCTACGTTGTGTCAACATCGCCTTCACTGCCAACAGCCAGAGTCAGTCATTTGCATAGAAACATTAGTTGAAGTAATGGGTTGTCATGTGCCGTAGGATATTCCTCGGCAGAAGTTCAGTAGAGGCAGCCCACATACCTCAAATTAAAACACAATACTTGTAGTACTTCTTGCTGTTTCGTTGCGTCATTTGGTTTCCGGCAGACAATGAGACGTTTAATATGAGAACTAGAAAGGTTGTGTTTTGCGGTAGGTTCCTTTCACAGTGTGCAGAGACAATAGGTCCTTTCTTAGCCAATCATATACTACCACTCACTTGACGAAATGTCTGTTTCTAAAGGCTGGAAAGTAGCAGAGGTCACACCAATATTCAAGAAGGGAAATAAGAGTAATCCATTGAATTACAGACCCATATCACTGACCTTAATTTGCAGTAGGATTTTGGAGCATATACTGTACTCGAACATTATGAAACACCTTGAAGAAAATGACTTATTGATACATAACCAACACGGGTTCAGAAAATATCGTTGTTGAGCAACATAGCTAGCTCTTTATTCCCATGAAGTAATGAGTGCTGTCGACAAGGGATCTCAGATCGATTCCATATTCCTAGACTTCCAGAAGGCTTTTGATTCCGTTCGTTACAAGTGACTATTAGTCAAATTGCGTGCATATGGAGTATCGTCTCAGTTGTGTGACTGGATTCGTGACTTCCTCTCAGAGATAGTTCGTAGTGATAGACGGTAAATCATCGAGTAGAACAGAAGTGATATCTGGCAATGGTAATGTCATAGGTCTTCTGCTGTTCCTGATTTATACACTCCTGGAAATGGAAAAAAGAACACATTGACACCGGTGTCTCAGACCCACCATACTTGCTCCGGACACTGCGAGAGGGCTGTACAAGCAATGATCACACGCACGGCACAGCGGACACACCAGGAACCGCGGTGTTGGCCGTCGAATGGCGCTAGCTGCGCAGCATTTGTGCACCGCCGCCGTCAGTGTCAGCCAGTTTGCCGTGGCATACGGAGCTCCATCGCAGTCTTTAACACTGGTAGCATGCCGCGACAGCGTGGACGTGAACCGTATGTGCAGTTGACGGACTTTGAGCGAGGGCGTATAGTGGGCATGCGGGAGGCCGGGTGGACGTACCGCCGAATTGCTCAACACGTGGGGCGTCAGGTCTCCACAGTACATCGATGTTGTCGCCAGTGGTCGGCAGAAGGTGCACGTGCCCGTCGACCTGGGACCGGACCGCAGCGACGCACGGATGCACGCCAAGACCGTAGGATCCTACGCAGTGCCGTAGGGGACCGCACCGCCACTTCCCAGCAAATTAGGGACACTGTTGCTTCTGGGGTATCGGCGAGGACCATTCGCAACCGTCTCCATGAAGCTGGGCTACGGTCCCGCACACCGTTAGGCCGTCTTCCGCTCACGCCCCAACATCGTGCAGCCCGCCTCCAGCGGTGTCGCGACAGGCGTGAATGGAGGGACGAATGGAGACGTGTCGTCTTCAGCGATGAGAGTCGCTTCTGCCTTGGTGCCAATGATGGTCGTATGCGTGTTTGGCGCCGTGCAGGTGAGCGCCACAATCAGGACTGCATACGACCGAGGCACACAGGGCCAACACCCGGCATCATGGTGTGGGGAGCGATCTCCTACACTGGCCGTACACCACTGGTGATCGTCGAGGGGACACTGAATGGTGCACGGTACATCCAAACCGTCATCGAACCCATCGTTCTACCATTCCTAGACCGGAAAGGGAACTTGCTGTTCCAACAGGACAATGCACGTCCGCATGTATCCCGTGCCACCCAACGTGCTCTAGAAGGTGTAAGTCAACTACCCTGGCCAGCAAGATCTCCGGATCTGTCCCCCATTGAGCATGTTTGGGACTGGATGAAGCGTCGTCTCATCGGTCTGCACGTCCAGCACGAACGCTGGTCCAACTGAGGCGCCAGGTGGAAATGGCATGGCAAGCCGTTCCACAGGACTACATCCAGCATCTCTACGATCGTCTCCATGGGAGAATAGCAGCCTGCATTGCTGCGAAAGGTGGATATACACTGTACTAGTGCCGACATTGTGCATGCTCTGTTGCCTGTGTCTATGTGCCTGTGGTTCTGTCAGTGTGATCATGAGATGTATCTGACCCCAGGAATGTGTCAATAAAGTTTCCCCTTCCTGGGACAATGAATTCACGGTGTTCTTATTTCAATTTCCAGGAGTGTATAAATGATCTAGGTGATAATATGAGCAGCCCCCTTGGATTGTTTGCAGATGACGCTGTAATTTACCGTCTAGTAAAATCATCAGACGATCAATTCCAATTACAAAATGATCTAGAGAGAATTTCTGTATGGTGCGAAAAGTGGCAATTAGCACTAAACAAAGAAAAGTGCGAGGTCATCCACACGGTTAATAAAAGAAATCCGATAAATTTTGGGTTTACGATAAATCGCACAAATCTAAGAGCTATCAATTCCACTAAATACCTAGGAATTACAATTACATGCAACTTAATTTGGAAGGACCATATAGGTAATATTGCGGACAAGGCGAAACAAAGACTGCGCTTTGTTGACAGAACACTTAGAAGATCCGACAAACAGCCTACATTACACTTGTCCGTCCACTGCTGGAATATCGTTGCGCGGTATGGGATCCTTACCAGATAGGATTGACGGAGGACATCGAAAAAGTTCAAGAGGACAGCTCTTTTCGCGTTATCGTGCAGTAGGGGTGAGAGTGTCACTGATATGATACGCGAGTTGGCGTGGCAGTCACTGAAACTTTGGGGCGAGATCTATTTACGAAATTTCAATCACCAACTTTCTCATCCGAATGCGTAAATATTTTGCTGACAGCCACCTACGCTGGAAGAAATGAACATCATAATAAAAGAAGAGAAATCAGAGCTCGAACGGAGAGATTTAGGTGTTCCTTCTTCCCACGCACTATTCGAAAGTGGAATGGTAGAGAAGCAGTATGAAAATGGTTCGATGAACCCTCTGCAGGGAATTAAGTGTGAATTGCAGAGTAATCCCGTAGATGTGGATATAGACGATACTATTAGCTTCATTGTTTATGCTGTGAGTGAATGGGCTGATGACTGCAATATGTATGTGGCATATCAATCTTCAAATTTCTAACAATTAATAGTTACATTAGATTTTAAAATCTCGTCGACATCGCGGTCATTGTAACTCGGATTGCGAGAGGATGGGGAAGAAAATCAGGCGTGCCGTTTCCAAAGGAACCATCTCAGAATTTGTTTTGAGCTATTTAGGGAAATTACAGGAAACCTAAACATGGATGGCCGGACGGGGTTCGAAGCAGCGTCCTCCAGAATGCGAGTCTATCGTCCTATACACTGCACCACACCGCTCAGCAATAATTGACAGTGGGTGAGCGTGCTAAATCACATTGTCCAATCGGGCAATGAATTACAAATGATAATTTTAAAATGGTCAGTTTCAATTTTTCTAAAAACGAAACCGTTAATCATTTCTGCTCATAGGTCAAGTAAGGATAGAGTTGTTTTGAGTTCGTTTGCTTTACTGAAACTCAAATTGTGGCATATGGTTAATTTAAGAATGGACCTGAGAATACGTGAAAAGGGGGGGGGGGGGGGGAACTAACGTGCTCTCAGAGAACAGATATGAAGCTGATCAGTCGACCTGTTACTGTTTCGATTGTTAATTTGACAGCAAATCACTGAAGACAGTATTCACCGTAACACCCAACTCAGATACTACAGTAGCTGAACAGTACAAAGAAAACTGGAATCTCATTTTAAATAGGTACCCCAATAATAAAATTAGCTGGTGGTGGCTTCAGTCGGCACTCGATATATTGGCAAAAATACATGTTTGAAGTCGCTGGTAAGCATAAAACGTCGTCCTCAATCATTTGAATGCCTCCTCAAAATTTATTTTGATTAATTAGTATAGAAGCCCACTGGAAGTGTAAAAGTTTATGAAAATAGACTTGACCTCATAGCGACAATTAGCCCCGAGTAAATTGGAAGCATCATAACAGATACCGGCATTAGTGACCACGAGGTTGTGGTAGCGAGGCTGAGTGACTTAAACCACAAAAGAAAAAAAGTACATCTATTCAAAAAATCGGATAAAAATTCGCTTGACGCCTCCCTACGAGATTGTCTCCACTCCATCCAATGTGATTATATAAACGTAGACCAGATGCGGCAGTTGAGAGATATAGACCAAATGAATTGCTAACAGATGGTACCGTTCCCCCATAGAAATAATGGAGAGCGTGCGACGGATATGGTACGCTATTTGGTGTGGCACTCGATAAAACAAAGTTGTTATTCATAGCGGCAGGATCTTCTTATGAAATCTCAATCACCTACTTTCACCTCCGATTGCGAAAATGTGTTGCTGGCGCCAACCTACATATGGAGAAATAATCACCATAACAAAATAAGAGAAGCAATGGCTGGCACGGAAAGATTTAATTTTTCGTTTTCCTCTCGCGGGCTTCAATACTGGAATGGTAGAGAAACATCTCGAATGTTGTTCGACGAACCATCTGTCAGGCACTTAATTGTGAATTGTACATCAATTATGTAGATGCAGAAGTCTGACAATTGCTATCCACAAGTAATACAGAATGCTAGTTGTAGGGAAAGCGGATACCAGGATGAGAATCGATGCAATTATCCTAAAAAATTGCATGACGTTTGTGGTTTCACCGTTCTTCATTCACTTTTCTCGGATGCTCGAGACAGAAGCTCGTATCAGCGAGCAGCTTCGCCATTACGAGTTATTCGTTCCTTGACCCCAGGTCTTAACAAAGCACCCTTCGTCAAACTCCCTTACGCCACTGGGTGTGCCGACTCGTTCCTTCTGTGGTTACGTACTGTGCTCTTACCACATCTTGTGCCTGCAACGACAACAGAAGGCAGTCAGTAATATTCTGGCTCATTAACTCATTCTCCAAATCTTTTTAAGCCTTTAAGCTCCCTACAACCCAACCTCCACCCCCCCCTCCCACCCTGCTACCGAAAATATGTGTAAATACACTGATTAGTCAGAACATTATGCCACCTACTTAATAGCCGTATGTCCAACTTTGGGATACATAACAGTGGTGATGGTCATGTCATGGAACCATTGAGGCCTCATTAGGTAAGTGGAGGGAGTTGACACCACATCTGAACGTACACCACAACTAACTCGCTCAAGTTCCGGGAAGGGCGGTGAAGGGCTCTGACGCCACGTTGAATCACATCCCACAAGTGTTCGATCAAGTTCAGATCTAGCGAGTTGGGGGACCAGCACATCAACTGGAACTCACCAATGTGTACCTCGAACCACTCCGTCACACTCCTGGCCCTGTGACATGTCTCATTATCTTGCTGAAAAATGCCACTGCCATCGTCACGACGGTGTTGTACGTGGTCTGGAAGCAGTGTACGATACACGTTGGCCATCATGGTACCTCAAACGAGCTCCACTGGACCCATAGATGCCCATGTGAATTTTCAGAGCGTAATGGAGCCGCCGGCAGCTTGTCTCCGTCCCACAGTAAAGTTTCAAGGACCAGGAAGACGGTGGATTCGTGGCGATAAAAGTACCAGGATTCATCAGATCATGCAACGCTCTGCAGCTGCACTATCGTCCAATGCCGATGGTAACGTGTCCATCTGGATCACAGTTGCCAATGTCGTGGTCTTAACATTGACACATGTATGTATGGAGCGAACCATACGCGACTGAACAGGAAAGGGAGATAATGACAGTGGCACGTAAAGTGCCCTCCGCCACACACCGTTGGGTAGCTTGCGGAGTATAAATGTAGATGTAGATGTAGATGTAGATGTAGATGTAGATGTAGATGTATGGGTCGTCGGCTGCGTAGTTAGAAGTGTTCGGTGCACTGTCGCCTGATAAACAAAGTAAGAGCCTACGGAATATCAGACCAGCTGTGTGGCTGGATTGAAGAGTTTTTAGCAAACAGAACACAGCATGTTGTTATCAACGGAGAGACGTCTACAGACATTAAAGTAACCTCTGGCGTGCCACAGGGGAGTGTTATGGGACCATTGCTTTTCACAATATATATAAATGACCTAGTAGATAGTGTCGGAAGTTCCATGCGGCTTTTCGCGGATGATGCTGTAGTATACAGAGAAGTTGCAGCATTAGAAAATTGTAGCGAAATGCAGGAAGATCTGCAGCGGATAGGCACTTGGTGCAGGGAGTGGCAACTGACCCTTAATATAGACAAATGTAATGTATTGCGAATACATAGAAAGAAGGATCCTTTATTGTATGATTATATGATAGCGGAAAAAAACACTGGTAGCAGTTACTTCTGTAAAATATCTGGGAGTATGCGTGCGGAACGATTTGAAGTGGAATGATCATATAAAATTAATTGTTGGTAAGGCGGGTACCAGGTTGAGATTCATTGGGAGAGCCCTTAGAAAATGTAGTCCATCAACAAAGGAGGTGGCTTACAAAACACTCGTTCGACATATACTTGAGTATTGCTCATCAGTGTGGGATCCGTACCAGATCGGGTTGACGGAGGAGATAGAGAAGATCCAAAGAAGAGCGGCGCGTTTCGTCACAGGGTTATTTGGTAACCGTGATAGCGTTACGGAGATATTTAACAAACTCAAGTGGCAGACTCTGCAAGAGAGGCGCTCTGCATCGCGGTGTAGCTTGCTCGCCAGGTTTCGAGAGGGTGCGTTTCTGGATGAGGTATCGAATATATTGCTTCCCCCTACTTATACCTCCCGAGGAGATCACGAATGTAAAATTAGAGAGATTAGAGCGCGCACAGAGGCTTTCAGACAGTCGTTCTTCCCGCGAACCATACGCGACTGGAACAGGAAAGGGAGATAATGACAGTGTCACGTAAAGTGCCCTCCGCTACACACCGTTGGGTGGCTTGCGGAGTATAAATGTAGATGTAGATGTAGATGTAGATGTATGGGTCGTCGGCTGCGTAGTTAGAAGTGTTCGGTGCACTGTCTGTTCAGTTACACTTGTACTCTGACAAGAGTTAAAGTCTTGTGTTAGTTTCGCCACAGTTCACCTGTTTTACCAGTCTGCCCAGCCTACAACGTCCGACATCTGGAATGAGGTGTGGATGTTGACTCACCACATGTTGAAGACAATCACCACAGCACTCCTGGATCACGCGACAAGTCGTGCAGTTTTCGAAATGCTAGTGCCGAGCCTCTGGGCCATCATAATCCGCCCTCGGTCAAACTATTTTACGCACGCACAGCATGCTCACTGATACTGCATGCAACGTGCGTGTGGTTGGCTAGTAGTCATTCCTCGGCAGGTGACGTTACTATCGCCTGAACGGGTTTATATCGATAGTCGGTCGTTACTCATAATGTTGGTGAGTCATCGCTTGTAAGGGGGTATGCCCTTTTCCATAGCTCTGCTTCCTTCTTTTAGAACCGTCCCCCCGCCCTCCCTCTTCTACTGCGCACCATTATCGTCAGCTACGTCTGGTACAGACCGTCCTAATGAAACAAGAAAGAGATGCCACCTAGGAATGCTGCCGACATGTTGGCAGTGCCTTGACTTTCGAAGCTTCGACTAACTTTACTGCCATGCCGGGGAGATCCCCATCCCATCAAAGCCCAACCCTCTACCTGTTCTTTGACTCAAAGTTTTCTATCTCCTTAGCCGTGGCAACGCCGCGGACCTTTACTGTAGACACAGTTCAACTATACCAGCTGACGGTCGCTCGACTGTAAGGGCGGGCAGCTGAACCTCGGAAGAGGTAATGGACGTGCGACAGACGTGCGTGTCTGTCTGTGTTGGCGTAGAGATTCGGAATGCCACGTAGACTCGCCAGGAGATAAACACAAAATGCGACCAGCGCGCACGAGTGAACAGCGCAGAATCCAGGTCCGAGGTTGATAACCCTCTGAGATCCACAATGCGATAAAAGATACAATTTTAAAAACCTTTCACACAATCAACATTTCTTGTCTTCACAAGCAAAAATAATTTTTTTTGGTAAGTTACTATGGGACCCCAACTGCTGAGGTCATCGTGCCCTATTCCTACACACTACTTAATCTAACTTTAACTTACACAAGGGACAACACTCACTCACCCATGCCCGAGGGAGGACTCGAACTTCCGACGGGCGGAGCCTCGTGAACCGTGTCCAGGCGCCTCAGACCGCACGGCTACACCGCGTGGCCGAGCAAAAATACAAGAAGACATTCTCAAAAAGTAAACAACCGATTGTTCTAGGGAGGTGGTTTCGGTTTGGAACCTCTGGGACACACATTTATCAATTTCGATTATTTCATGTGAAAACAAGTTCAGAAATACTTCCACGGGAAATTCACTGCTGACATCAATATTTGGTCTGACCTCTTGTGAGAAGTCATGCACAGCTGCTAATTTGTAGGATGTAAACCATCGTATTGGTGAGTTTGTCATAGGAGATTCATCTTCGCTATCGTCATGAAAATCATCAACTGCATTGTCAATGAGTATACCACGGCCTGGCAACGATATGAGATACCTGATGCATGATGCGTGATAGAGAACATTCACAGAAGTAACATTAAGGTCACTTTCTTTCTAAGATGACTCTGAATCCTATCCCCGGGAATTTTGGGTTCTGAACGACGGACGTTTAGATCAAGGGTGATGTTCCGGAACTTCCATGCACTGAGGCTGTCTGGAATTAATTATCATCCTAAATGATAAAGAAACGAAACTGAAATTTAACCTAAAATTTGATAAATTTGCATCCAGTTATAAAAGTACATACCGCCTTATTGCGTTTCTGTAGAAACTACTCATAAAAGCTGTTCCACAATCTCAAGTTTACGTTACAATAAAATTAGACATTCAGGGTGAATCACCTAAAACTTGCAGCACAAATAATGCAGAAGTGGAAAGTTCTATTGACGTGCGGTTTTCACAGAATGGATGGTAGTAATGCCTTGTATTGTTAGCTTATTACAGATTGTAATAATAGTTAGAAAGCGAAAGGTTTGTGCAAACATGCATATTTTAAATGGAAAAATAGCTATTGACATGTACAGATTGAAAGAAGGGTAAATTGCAATGTCACTGCTGTTTGTTGCATGATTCTAGTGCGAGTCGTTTACGAGATATTGTATTTTGAAAAGTTCCCACACCGACACTTGTACAGTACCTATGATAGGACACACTAAATGAAAACACAACTGCATTCAAGAGTTACGTGGATTCTCACCAGTAACAAGACAATTGACCAACACAAGTTGTGATAAGGGAAATCAGAGCTCGTACGGAAAGATATATCTTTCCGCGTGCTGTACGAGGTTGGAATAATAGAGGATTTTGAAGGCGATTTGATGAACCCTCGGCCAGATACTTAAATGTGATTTGGAGAGTGTCCATGTAGATGTGCTCAAAATGATCACCAGGAGTGGCCATAACACATTGCCAGTCTGGTATGGAATGACTGCCACACACGTGATAGTAATTCAGCAGAGATATCCGA
Organism: Schistocerca cancellata; assembly: GCF_023864275.1. Lineage (NCBI taxonomy): Eukaryota > Metazoa > Arthropoda > Insecta > Orthoptera > Acrididae > Schistocerca > Schistocerca cancellata. The sequence goes on from NC_064634.1 coordinate 481,528,456, forward strand.
GTAGACTGCACTAATACGTCGTCTCATATCATCGGATGTAGTTGGTGTGTCCGTTTAGGCAGGTCTTTCAGCGTTCGCCACAGGAACAGTCTCAAGGTGTTAAATTCGGGGATCGGGCCGGGCAAGGTAGAGGTCCCATGCACCCAGTCAAAGGATTTTGAAACAGTTCATGAAGACATGGTTTGGTACTTCGTACAGTATGGGTGGGACAGCCATTACGCTGTTACCACTGGTTTCTCATTGTCTACAGTCCGTGGAAGATGGTCTGTTAGGAAGTTGCGAGACTTGTGCGTATTCAGTGTTCCACTTATGAAAGTCGGGCTTATAAGCTGATCGTTCACTATCCCGCATCTCACGTTTACCCGCCATGGACGCTGACGTTCCGACTGACGAAGCCAACGGGGATTGTCAGCAGACAAATAGTGCATGATTATGTGGCCATGATTGGTAAATGGATATTCATCACTAAACATGATACATGAGACACCTGGAGTATCTCGCCTTAGTGCCCATGTGCGGAAGTTAACACGATTCTCATAATTACTTCTATGCGGATCTTGATGGAGATATATGTGTCATGGAGAATGTGTGGGACATTTTTCTGACTTATGCACTTCTTCGTGCGATTTCGCGGGAGTTCAAGTGCGGATAAACTGCAACAGGAGCAAGAAAATTAGTTTCTCTCTCTTCTGTCGTCACTTGTTTCGTTCTGTTACTTTGCCTATGTGTTACGCTACCATCATCACGTAACTGTTGCAGAGGTTGATAAATAATTACCGAGATGGTTGACACTTCTTGGGATGTCTTGCCGTATACATCGTAAAAGAACGAAACGCATTTTTCTTACGCTCTCCATACACCGTGAGCATATCTGCTTTTTCTGCTTTGGCAAACTCCGTGGTCCACTTACGGACTATTGCTTGATTTGTCACACACTAATTGGCTAGCAAGTTGCAATGCACTAAAGAAACGCACAAGCACACTGCAAGCAAGCATAGGGTTGTAACTGGCAAATACGTAGGGTGGATACGACCAACAAGTGTCAGTGTCGAAACTTTTAAAAATACGATATTTTGTAAACGACTCGCAATAAAGTCCTGCAACAAACGCCACTGACATTCTTATTTACCCTACAACTAATTTTTCAATGTCAATAAGAATTATCACGTTTATAAAACCGTATGTTTGAGCAAAGATATATTTTCTAAGTATTATTACAACTTGTTTATTGGCTAACAATAAGAGCCCCTGACTACCAATTCATTTTGCGAAAACCGCAGATCAACATCGCTTTCCATATTCGCAGTATTTGCGGTGCAAGTTTTAGGTGATTCACCTTGTATTTACTTTCGCTTTCAGTGATGGCAATATGATCGCTATCGAAATAAATTAGATAAATAGGTAAATTATGCCACAAAAATCTGCAGAGCGAAATCTCCTGCAGTCATGCAGCGAACACGCCGCGCCGACTGTTGCTCTGGACGCTGTAAGCGGCTGCTGCGTTGCGCTACATTCGTATCAGTACAAGGAGTATTGAAGAAGTATTGAAACCCATTTTATTCTCAGCCAAAGCGCGGAATTTGTTGTTGGACCTCGTGGACTATTTACCGCGTCAGCCCCTATAGATTCATCAAGTTCCGATTGGTGGCGGGACTATACCAAGCGTACAAATGTGGCGTCTGCAACGGAAGTACTTTCCAACCAGAGAGCTGCCACTGAGTCCTTTTTTGGGGCAAACCGGAGCATCGCAGATGTCCGTAGGCGCTCCCAGAATGCCTATGAACACAGGGCAGTAAACAAAAGCACGGTGAGTCGTTGGGCGAGGCGTCCGTCACCATCGCATCAAGGTCGCGAAGACCTGTCTGATCTCTCGAGCGCCGGCCGGCCACACTGAGCGGTGGCTCCTGTAACGTTGGGACGTGCGGACACTCTCATTCGGGGTAATCGACGGATCACACTCAAACACCTCGCTGCTCAGCTGGACGTCTCTGTTGGCAGTCCTGAAACACTCGTCCACCAGCTGGCATCCTCAAACGTATCTGATCGCTGTGTTCCTCGCCACCTAACTCAACAAAGGACAACGAAGCACGATCTGCGCGTAAATGCTTGGGCGTTACGAGGGTGATGAAACATGCGCTTATCACTTCGAAGCGGAAACAAAACCTCAATCCAGAGAGTAGCGCGATACCATCTCTTCTCCGAAGAAATACGCAAAGCCTCAAACTGAGTCGGTAACTCATTAAGACCTCAGATATAATGTAGCCGCGCGGTTGGAGCCGCCATGTTACGGATTGCGCGGCCCATCCCGCTGGAGGTTCGAGTCCTCCCTAGGACATGTGTGCAAGCGTGTTGTTCGTAGCATGTTAGTTTACGTAGAGTGTGAGTCTAGGTACCGGTGACCTCAGCAGGTTGGTCCCTTAGGAATTCACACACAGTTGAACATATAATGTAGACCTTCGAGCAAACACCTTGCCCCTGTCCTTCTTGCCCCGGTCCTTTAACTTTGTGCAGTAGACTTCCACAAATTTGAATCTAGCATACATTCCAGCAACAGAGATTGCAATACATTTTTGCCTTCCGCCAATATTGAGGAAGATTACGACCGTTCTTGCAGCGGTCCCCTTCAGGCTGAATTAAGTGGACAGAACGTCACGTTTTTATTGTTTTGTGCGTCACAAAATGGTACATCCTAACACCCAAAAGGATTTTATTAAAATTAACGCTGCCCGTGGAATCGATGGCGCTAACGCACTCGTAATGCTTACCCTGTCTTCCTAGCCGTATACTGAGGCCATCTGAACTGTGACAACCAGTGCACGCATCAAACCGGCCGGCAGTTCTCTCAGCGCAGGCAATATACGGTACCACTCATCCCCACCTTCGCCGCTAGCCACAACAAAGCCACTCTGACCGCAGTCACGTGATTACAAGCCGGCCCGGCTTCCACCTGCCGCTGCGGTCAGCGCTCTCCATCAGTCAGACCATAATCCATGGGGAATCAGACACAGTAGGTCCAGCACTGGAATTAGGACCACCATGAATTAATAAACTCCGTTCTAATTCTGTATATTAATTTGCTGTTCACTTTGAATTTTGCATAGCCTTGCCACGGTTCGAGCGGCTGTCACCGTCGGAGGTTCGAGTCCTCCCTCGGGCATGTGTGTGTGTGTGTGGGGGGGGGGTGTTGTCTTTATCGCAAGTTAGTTTAAGTTAGACTAATCAGTGTGTAAGCCTAGGGACCGATGATCTCAGCAGTTTGGTCCCACAGGAACTTACCATAAATTTCCAAAATTTTGCGTAACTACCATTCCGTAACACGGATACGGGAATTTGGGAATTTCCACGGCACGTTTCAATCATCCAGCCACGATTGCTGGCGCTACTGACAATTTTGTACCTCAAATTGCTGTCTGCATATTTCTGGCGTTGATGCTATGGCGTTAAAAAGGTACTTTGCATATTTCACTAGTCGATGGTGATAAATACTTCGTAAGATAAAGCAGTAATTTCCCACTAAATTGAGCAATGAAATAAAGAAAATGATCGTGAAAAATTACGATTCGTTTTAATGTTCTAGATGATGTTAATGATAAGCACGCATTTTTAACTTCCACGTAACTGCATTTGAAACTAGTGTTATTTGATAGTGCTTTATGTATTTTAGGACACACGGTGTCTTTTGTCATTATCATTAGCCTGTATTTAGATGGACTGCGCAAGGTTATCCGGCCGGTTTGGCCGTGCGGTTCTAGGGGCTTCAGTCTGGAACCGCGTGACCGCTACGGTCGCAGGTTTGAATCCTGCCTCGGGCTTGGATGTGTGCAATGTCCTTAGGTTATTTAGGTTTAAGTAGTTCTAAGTTCTAGGGAACTGATGACCACAGATGTTAAGTCCCATAGTGCTCAGAGCCATGTGAACCATTTTACGCAAGGTTACAGCGAAATGTGTCAATGTCTGTGCATCTTGCATAGTGGATAAGATAATATTCACTTACATCTCATCGACTTCTACACACTTGCACCGCAAACCAATACGAAGTAGAAAATACTTAGCATGTTACCACGTGCTCCTCCCTGTCCGATAGAGTACGGAGTAGGGCAAAAACGGCCGTTTAGTTCTCAAGAAGCGTCTACCAGTTCAGTGTTTCAACATCTCCGTGGAACTCTTGTGTGATTAACAAATCTCTCACGATCACTATCCTCGGGTATTGACACCCCATTTGGAACTTGTTCCACACAACACTATGCTAGGTTAGGTGGCACGAGTGTTTTATAAGCAGACACGTTCCTATACCTACTGCATTTCCCGAGTATCCTACCAATCAACAGAAACCTGCTAGCTGCCTTCCATACAAATATGTCTACGTGATCATTCCATTGCCTACCCCGACAAATTGTGACACCCAAGTACTACATACATAAAAAAAAAAAGTTTTGCATCATCTCGGTTCCGAGAGTTCCGAAATCTGTACAAAAAATTGGAATAGAGATCAACATAAACATCATTTCCGCCCTTTTTATTGCTCATGAAAACCGCACATTGCATGTTGTGCTACCATACAGAGAGAACTTCAGAGGTGGTGGATCGGATTGCTGTACACACCGGTACCTCTAATACCCAGTAGCACGTTCTCTTCCATTGATGCATGCCTGTATTCGTCGTGGCATAATATTCACAAGTTCATCAAGGCACCGTTGGTCCATATTGTCCCACTCCTCAACGGCGTTTCGACGTAGATCCTGTTTTGTTGGCGGAAGAGCCAACACCGTGTTACGAGAGGAGGCCAAAATGCACGAGTTTTAGCTCACGCAGGCTGGTGTGGTGAGGAGGGAAGGAACATGACAAGGAATTAGAATTCAGAAAGCGGACGTAATTTGTTTGATACTTTAATCCATTAATGATGAACGTCGCTCTTGACGGTACATGATTCACAATATTATCTGTTCAGATCTTAAAGTACTTATAGTAACTGAATATGGCGCCTTGCTAGGTCGTAGCAAATGACGTAGCTGAAGGCTATGCTAAACTGTCGCCTCTGCAAATGAGAGCGTATGTAGACAGTGAACCATCGCTTGCAAAGTCGGCTGTACAACTGTGGCTCGTGCTAGTGAGTCTCTCTAGACTAGAACTGCCGTGTGGCGGCGCTCGGTCTGCAATCACTGATAGTGGCGACACGCGGGTCCGACGTATACTAACGGACCGCGGCCAATTTAAAGGCTACCACCTAGCAAGTGTGGTGTCTGGCGGTGACACCACAGATCCCTCAGAGTGGATGGTGGGTCACGTCGTCCATAAACAGCCCTTTTAAATCAATCCCAGGCATATTCGATAGTGTTCATGTCTGGAGGACATGCTGACTAGTCGAGCGATATCGTTATCCTGAAGGAAGTCACTCACAAGATGTGCATGTTGGGTCGTACATGAAGACGAATGCCTTGCCAATACGGTGCCAATATGGTTGCACTACGTATCGTACAGCCGCTACGGCGCCTTCTATGACCACCAGCGGCATACGTCGGCCCCACATAACGTGACCCAAAAACAGGAAATAATCTCCACATCACTGCACTCGCTGGACAGTGTATCTAAGGCGTTCAGTCTGACAGGGCTGCCTCCAGACGTCTGCAACGATTTTCTGGTTGAAGGCATATGCGACACTCATCGGTGAAGAGAACGTTATGCTAATCCTGAGCGGTTCATTCGGCATGTTGCTGCGCCCATCTGTACCGCACTGTATGGTTTTGTTGGTTGCAAAGATGGACCTCGGCAAGGACGTCGGGAGTAAAGTTGCGCATCATGCAGCCTATTGCGCACAGTTTGAGTCGTAATACGACGTCCTGTGGCTGTACGAAAAGCATTATTCAACATGGTGGCGTTGCTGTCAGGGTTCCTCCGAACCATAATCCGTAGGTAGCGGTCATCCACTGCCGTAGTAGCCCTTGGGTGGCCTGACCGAGGCATGTCATCGACAGTTCCTGTCTCTCTGTACGTCCTTGATGTCCGAACAACGTCGCTTTGGTTCACTCCGAGACGGCTGGACACTTCCCTTGTTAAGAACCCTTGCTGGCACAAAGTAATAATGCGGACGCGTTCGAACCGCAGGTTTGACCTTCTAGGCATGGTTGAACTACAGACGAGCCGTGTACCTCCTTCCTGGTGGAATGATTGGATCTGATTGGCTCTCGGACGGAGCCCCTTCCTCTAATAGGCGCTGCTTACATCTTTGGGCGGGTTTAGTGACATCTCTGAGTAGTCAAAGGTACTGTATCTGTGATACAATATCCACAGTCTACGTCCATCTTCAGGAGTTCTTGGAACTGGGCTGATGCTAAACTTTTTTTGATGTGTGTTATGAGTTTACTAATTCCAATTACGATGAACCCCAAGAAGGTTAGGTCAATCATCTTGGAGAGCAAGTTATAGGCTGGGCTCTACCTATCTATCTTTATCATCACAGATAATCCGTTGGCCACCACAGTGTGCATGGCGGAGGGAACTCTCTGCCAGTGTTAGACGTGACCTCTCCTCCACTCTCGTAAGGACCGAGGGAATGTCGACACACTACATGCTTCAGCACGATCCTTGATTTCTGTTACTTTTCCGGCGTGGTTGTTAAGCGAGATGTACAGCCCAAAAGACAAAACTGTTCGTACGGAAAATGGCCACGTCCCACACCAGGTATTCACGGAGTGTATGTTTGGTTATAACGGTAACGTATTACCATACCAGCGTGACGTACGCTCTGCAACACTATAAATTAATACCAATTAAACATTATACACGGAATTATAGGACGTCGACAGTGATCGAAAAATATGTAGTGACTTGACAGCCGCCATCATATGCGGTCCTGAGGAGGTGCTTAAGCCACTGCTACAGCAGCTCACGGTCGAGTTGCCTAATACTCGATCCATGAATCAACGTTCGGTTTTGCCACTTGCTCAATTCATTTTGTGTCCCCGTCGTGATAGTTTCCAACGACCTTTCTGTGCTTGTCTTCACTTAACGAGTACAGCATTAGTGCACATTATTTGTAGTCTTTAAGAGGACTATTGTAATACGGGCTAACAAATCTTAGAAGCCCATAAAATTTTAAACAAATTCACAGATATTGTAAAGGCATTCGTTTTGTTGGAGTGTAAGAATATTGTTATTCTGAAGACTAAGTGATATATTAATCAAACGTCTACCAAAATTTTATCTCTTATGAAGGTCATAGTTCAAAATGTACGAGAGAGTAACCAGTAAACAATTATTTATTTCTTTGGCACAAATGAAACTGCTATCGATATTATTATTTTCAAATTACGCAGTCAGATGTAAGCACCATGCTCAACAGTGACTCTTTCGCCCTCTCATCCGGGAACACTCTCAATTTTGAACACTATCACTATTCTCGGGTATTGACACCCCATTTGGTACTGGTTCTATACATTTGATCACTATTTGTCGAAGATGAAGTTTTATCTGTATGTACAAAACTATTCACAGACGTGAGAGACAGAAGGTGCAACGTCAAAAACCTTTAAGATACTATTGAGTGAGAGAGGGTAAATATTTAACGATGAGTTTATAAAGTTTGGTCTCGAAGTGAAATCAGAAAAATATGCTGGGATAGGTAAGTTCAGTTGTCAAGCATAATGGGTCTGAATAAGTCGTTTCTGTTAGACAGAATTTATTAAAATCCTGTTGGACGTGCATGACAATCCGAAAGAGATAAACATATACGAAATTGCACGACTTTTCAGTTAACAGGACAAGCGCAGAATATGGTTTTCCAACAGAAATTATGCCTCGCTTCTTTCTAATTTTTAACTGAACTCAGAAATTCCGGTGGTCTGCGGACGTGAAACTTCAGACGACAGATGACAAAAGAAAAAATAATTACAAAGCTTGTGCCCATTACCTTCGTTTCTGACTTATGCGGATATCTAATGAATTTCCTTCCTTTCGGAATTTGCGCTGTCGATCTCTTGGAACCCAGAAGCACCTATAATATTTGTATTGTTGTATTAGAGACATTACATGCTCTTCTCTCGCTTCCCACGCCCGGGTTCCCGGGTTCGATTCCCGGCGGGATCAGGGATTTTCTCTGCCTCGTGATGGCTGGGTGTTGTGTGCTGTCCTTAGGTTAGTTAGGTTTAAGTAGTTCTAAGTTCTAGGGGACTTATGACCACAGCAGTTGAGTCCCATAGTGCTCAGAGCCATTTGAACCATTTTTGAACATTCTCTTCGAAATATTCTCGCGGAACTCACCTCAACAACACAAAAAAGCAGAGCAGGTAGCATACGAGAGCTTTCTGCTCTGCAAACGGCGAAACTTCCTCCGATGACAATTGACAAGCAGCAGAAAACGAATGAAATGCTAACGAATGCAAAGTTATCACGAACGAGTGGCGTTTGCTGACGCGCGCCTGGCGTACACACAACAGATAAATGTCGTGAGCTGATGCATGTTCGCTTGTGTTCGCTTCGACGTAAAGTTTGCAGCCATGTTTCCCGGAACGTTTTTATTCCGTTGCCACATGGCTCCACCCGCGTCGGTTACCGATTTTAACCGTTGTCTCACGCGGTGACTTCTGTACAACATATCCTACAAGGTGGGCTCTATGGATACCCATGTTTAAGCCGAGAATTAAGCCACAAATTGTTTCAAAATCATAATTTAAGTTATACGATTTTTATTTTTACAACCACGTAAGAGTTGTTTACGTAATCCTTGTTGGCATTCTTGCACTAAATAAACGCTGCAGCATTTTAATTTTTATCACATAAAATTATATGCTCTTGTGCAGTTATTTAAATGGTGCACGTAAATGAAATTTCAGAGACCTGAGTTTTGCGTTCTGAAAAATTGTAGTACCTCTTTATCAAGTAGACATTCACATAAAACCGAATTCCACGAATTAAACTTGCACATGGAAATTGCCCTAGGTACGTACAAGAAGACTGTCTACAAATTGACGGTCAGTGCTGCGATCAACATTTTTCTTTATCATCATTTAGAACACATTTGATCTTTACTAACACTTCAAGTATTTTCTTGGAGAAACATAAAGGTCCGACCCTCCCCCCCCCCCTCCCCTCCACATATACCCTGAAGTTCTTCCTCTGAACGATTCCCCGCTCCCAGAAATGTGAACACTAGCTATTGTCAAACCGTCTTTTTTCTTCTATTTCTTGATTTACGCCAGTGACTTCTTCCTCCATTCTCATACTAACAATTTCATTAGACTTACGACCGCTGAAATTGACACGTTCCTGCGAATCATTTTGTACGATAGGCGAAAGTCCTGCAGTATGGGCCAGTTCAAGGCTTTTGACATCACTGTGTAACTGTGATGGTTAATCGGAATACCAGTATATTGTATCCCTATCTCAAGACATGTTCTACGAACAGCACAGCATAACGATTTTTATTTTTTATGCATAATAGTTCATTATACCGGAACTAATGGAGCTACAATCATAAGGCTTGTACAAAGTGTCTTCATGTGCAAGCCACTGAATATTCTGTGATAATATCGGTTATAATTATGATAGTATTCGATACGTAATAGAACACATAAGCATAGCAACTTATTGTTACTGTTTCAACTCACTTCACCAATGTTTTATTCACTGTTTATAAGGATCGCAAATAAAACCCAAAATATTCTTCTTTTTCACACATCTAACACATACCCAGTTCCTACACATAGTACACAGCCTCCAGTTTATTTCAGATGACTCCAAACACGTAACGCACATCAAATGGCTCTAAGCACTATGGGACTTAACATCTGAGATCATCAGTCCCCTAGACTTAGAACTACTTAAACCTAACTAACCTATGGACATCACACACATCCATGCCCGAGGCAGGGTTCGAACCTGCGACCGCAGCAGCCGCGCGGTTCCGGACCGAAGCGTCTAGAACCGCTCGACCACAGCGGCCAGCGTAACGCACTTCCCAGGCTCCTACGTTGACCCATTATTTCCAGAAAATACCTTTTTCCTTCACCGGTTTGCAGTTGGCGTTCCATGGCCAGCCTTAATATGTTTATCTTATTTTGGAACACGCAACGTAATTTCGGCTTTCTTCATTTTCCCACTTAATTTTTTGTGCTTTCCGTCTCTTCTCTTCGGCGGAGGTATTTTTCTTTTCTAATTACTGAAAACGATTCAGATGTGACCTTTTGTCTCTTTGCTAGGCATTATCTTGCTCACTAGCATCTTCATGCACTCTCCATTCCATGTTCCTCTTTTTTTTTTCAATTTTCCGCAATTTGAATCCTAAAAGAAGTGCGAATAAAAAAGTATAATTTAAAAATTCAAATTACTTCCGGCCCACACTGAAAGACAATCGGGTGGCCCATACTGCACGACAGACACGGTGTAGGTTCTAGTCATATTGTACATTCTTCTATAGAAATTTTCATGAAATGTATTTTAGACATTATTCCTTCCGTAACGTAGAAACACAGCGATGAATTAATCTCTTACCTTAAAAACAGATACCACGGGCCTCATGTGTGCGGTAAGAGCTACAGCAACGCCATCTGGTAGTTAGAGCAGACGTACACTAAAGAGACGAAGACAATACGAGGCTCCAGTGCACGTGGATACTCAAGATTGCTCCTGCTTACTGTACATTTCAGTGACTTGGAGGCTGATAGGGAAATCACAGTAGTGGCCGCTACTTTCACAGGGCCGGGCGATACTGCACAGCTCTCCCCTACTGCAGAAAATACACTGACCAGCTAGAACACTATAACTACCTAATAGCCGATACGTTCACCTTTCGCACGGGTAACAGCGACGACGCGTCTCGGCATGGAAGCAAAGACGACTAAGTAGGTCGCTGGAGGGAGTTCACATCTGCACACACTGGCACCTACTTCCCGTAACTTTCGGAGAGGAGGGTGATAAGCTCTGACGCCACGTTCAATCGTATCCCAGATGTGTTAGATCGGCTTCAGATCTGGCGAGTGGGGGAACTCACCACTGTGTTCCCCGAACCGCTCCTCGCCTTGCAACATGGCGCTTTATCTTGTTTAAAAATGCCACTGCTGTCGGGAAACATCGTCCTGAAGAGGTGTGCGTAGTCTGCAGCTATCCTTGGCCGTCATGGTGCCTCGCACGAGTCCACTGGAGCCATGGATGCCCAGGTGAATGTGCCCCAGAGCACAATGCAGTCGGCGCCACCTTGTCTCCCTCCCGCGGTACAGTGTGAAGGACGTGTTCCCCTGGAAGACAACAATTTCACCACCCCCCCGCCCCCTGCAATGGCATGCTGAAGAAGGTGTCGGGATTCATCAGACCTTACAACTCTGCTGCTACTACTCTCTGCTACTACACCAAAGTCCAGTGACGATAGTCACATGCCCATTTCAAATGGTTCAAATGGCCCTGAGCACTATGGGACTTAACTACTGTGGTCATCAGTCCCCTAGAACTTAGAACTACTTAAACCTAACTAACCTAAGGACATCACACACATCCATGCCCGAGGCAGTATTCGAACCTGCGACCGTAGCAGTCCCGCGGTTCCGGACTGAGCGGCTTAACCGCGAGACCACCGCGGCCGGCACATGCCCATTTCAGCAGTCATAGCTGCCCACATCGTTACCATTGGCACATAAATGGGTTGTCTGGGGTGGAGTCTCGTCGTTAGTAGTGTTCGGTGCACTGTGTGTTTAGGCACACTTGCACTTTACGCAGAATTAAAGTCTGATGTTAGTTCGGCCACAGTTTGTATCCTCTCTTGTATTACCAGTCTGCCGAGCGTACGATATCTAACATTTGTTATATTTTGACTAAAGTTCAGTCTTGATCACACCATTTATGTTTCAATGACATAGGTAACCGGTTTCGGTCATTTTTACACAACCATCATCAGACTGATGATGGTTGTGTAAAAATAACCGAAACCGGTTACCTATGTCATTGAAACATAAATGGTGTGATCAAGACTGAACTTTAGTCAAAATATAATAATATATCGATCACTGTATTCCAAAAATGTTTACCAAAATCTAATATTTGTAATGAGGGTTGACCGCCCAACCCTACCACATCTGGACGTGGTTTCACTTTGATTTCGCCACGTGCTGAAGACACTAATCACAGCACTCCTCGAACACCTTACAAGTCGTGCAGTTTCCGAAATGCTCGTACCGAGCATCCGGACCATCACAATCTGCCCTCAATCAGACTGAGATTGATTCTACACAGGGACAACACACTGACTGATGGCACATGCACCGTGCGGGTGTATGACCAGCAACGATTCGTCTTCAGGTTACGCTGCTATAGCCTGGACGGATTTATATCGACATTAGGTCGCTGGTGTTGATGATGTTTGGTTTGTGGGGCGCTCAACTGCATGGTTATCAGCGCCCGTACAATTTCCCAACCTTTGCTCAGTCGAATTTCGCCACTTTCCTGGATGATGATGAAATGATGAGGACAGCACAAACACCCAGTCATCTCGAGGCAGGTGAAAATCCCTGACCCCGCCGGGAATCGAGCCCGGGACCCCGGGCTCGGGAAGCGAGAACGCTACCGCGAGACCACGAGCGGCGGACAAGGTCGCTGGTCTTTAAGTTATAGCTGGTGTAGGAAAGTAGATCAAGATGTGTGGTCTAGGTTGCCCCAGCACATGTCACTAATAGGTGTCAACAACAAACGAAAGAGGAGATAAGTCGGCCGAAAACAAAATTTAAGTAAGGTACGGAGGTGAGGTCGCGATCACGGTAGCATTTCACAAGTACTGACCTCGGAAAGCGAGTATGAATGCTATCGGGCGTTCTGGGGAACCACTGCTCGTAAGGATTTATGTAAATGCTGTATAGCACACAACAGCGAGAGCCGACGCTCAGCTCTCGCGCTGGGTTTTGTGTAAGGAGCAGTAGGAGAGGCGGCGATGGCGGGGCGCCTTGCAACAGCGCGGAAGCCTCGCCCGCCACCTCGCAGCGGCGGACACGCCCCTCGCAGCCCGTGAACAAGTGTGTTAACGGCGACGGGCCTCGTGGCTGATGGGCGGCTGGCACCGCTCCAGACCGCTTTGATCTGCCGCGCGTGTGTTGTGTGTGTGTGTGAGAGAGTGTGTGTGAGAGCGAGAGGCGCGAAAGAGCGCTGCGCGCTTGTTACGAGCGCCTCTGATCTCGACAGGAGAGGACGGCGTGTTGAGCTTCGATAGGCGCTCTCTGCCGCCGATAGTGTTGTGAATTTGTAAACCATTAGAGACCCTCGTCGGTTCGCCTTCCTCTCTTTCTGAAGAGCTCCCGTTGTAAAGGCGAAATAGGGCGGCCTTTGTTAGGTGCTCCCCGACAGGCAAACTGAAATAGATCCTCGCAGAAACAGACTGGCCCAACTGAAGGGCACAATTTCAGTACTTCCAGCGCCTATCGTTGTCAAAGGCAAGTAGTCTACTTCGTAACCGTTCTACAGAACCCAAGGCAAAGGCCGGCCAGGTTGGCCGAGCGGTTCTAGGCGCTACAGTCTGGAACCGCGCGACCGCTACGGTCGCAGGTTCGAATCCTGCCTCGGGCTTGGATGTGTGTGATGTCCTTAGGTTAGTTAGGTTTAAGTAGTTCTAAGCTCTAGGGGACTGATGACCTCAGAAGTTAAGTCCCATAGCGCTCAGAGCCATTTCAGAGCCCAAGGCAAAGTGAATCAGTAACCAGTTTTCATAATACCATAATGGTATCTTAAACCGACCGGTTACACTGAATTGCCAGAACAATATGATATTAAAGGTTTATAATTTATATAAAAAACAGCTACCAGCCACATGTATGGTTTAAAAAGGTTTATTATCTTCAGACCATGACCGGATCGGATTTATCTTTACAAATCCATCTTCAGACGGCAGATTACAAGCAGCAAATGAATAACATAAACAAAACTAGGTCTAACTAAGGACGCTTGTAATCTGCCATCTGAAGATGGATTTGTAAAGATAAATCCGAAACCGGTCATTGTCTGAAGATAATAAACCTTTTTAAACCATACATGTGGCTGGTAGCTGTTTTTTATATAAATTATAAACCTTAAGTACAACAGCCACGTTTCTTAACATGTCGACTTTCGACAAAATAGCGTTAAGCTATTACCTAGCCAGGTAATGAGAATGTTACATGCGTTCAAAAAATGTAAGATTGATGTAATGAAAACAATTAACAACATAACTGTAAGCTCTTTGCAAATATTGTTCTCGTTTGTAATGTGAAGCTGGGCCACGTTTTGTAAACGTTATTCGTGTGTGCTGCGTGTGTAATTAAGACGATGAAAATACCATTACCGATATGACAACAAAAATATTTCTTTTCTTTCCCAGTGCAGCAAATGAATAACATAAACAAAACTAGGTCCAACTAAGAACGCTTGTAATCTGCCATCTGAAGATGGATTTGTAAAGATAAATCCGAAACCGGTCATGGTCTGAAGATAATAAACCTTTTTAAACCATGCATGTGGCTGGTAGCTGTTTTTTATATAAATTATAAACCTTAAGTACAACAGCCACGTTTCTTAACATGTCGACTTTCGACAAAATAGCAATATGATATTCGATTTACTATCTATATAAACACGTCCAGGCGATAGCGTGCTGTGAGCGTGCTGTCCGTAAGTAGGATAGTTTGATCGAGGGCAGAGCCAGAATCTCGGCACGAACATTTCGGAAACTGCACTACTTGTCAGGCAAAATAAAGGTGCACCACGGCTTGGGGTTAGGCAGCCGTCCCTCATGACATATTTCGGACGTCTTAGGCTGGGCAGACTGATAAAACAGGACAGGCGGTGAATTGTGACGGAACCAGCATGATACTCCAGTGTCGGAAAGAGTAAAGTGTGTCTGGACACACAGTGCACCAAACACTACTAACGACGCTTATCCGCAGCCTACGACCCATGCATGTGACAATGTTAACACCACGGCATCGACAACTGCGACTGAAATGAGCACGTCACCATTGGCACTGGACGTCGGCACTCTGGCAAAGCGTTACATGCTCTGATGAACTCCGATAATTTCTCCATCACGCCGATAGGAGGGTGCGAGTCCATTGTCTTCCAGGACAATTTCTCCTTCACACCTGTACAGCGCAACGGAGACAACCTGGCGGCTGCGCCATTATGCTGTGGGGAACACTCACGTGGGCGTCCGTGTGTCCAGTGGAGCATCCAGGCACCATGACGGCCAAGTTGTACACTGGTTTACGTACATCCCTTCATGACGACCGTATTTCCCGACGACCCACCATGTCATTAGGGCAGCAGTGCTATGCAGTGGTTGTTGTCCGTCGCCTTATCTCTTCCTCTGTGGCCGGCCGCGGTGGTCTAGCGGTTCTAGGCGCTCAGTCCGGAACCGCGCGACTGCTACGGTCGCAGGTTCGAATCCTGCCTCGGGCATGGATGTGTGTGATGTCCTTAGGTTAGTTAGGTTTAAGTAGTTCTAAGTTCTAGGGGACTGATGACCACAGATGTTAAGTCCCATAGTGCTCAGAGCCATTTGAACCATTTGAATCTTCCTCTGTTCGTTGTTGACACCTATTACTTCCGTGTGTTGGTGTAACCCAGACCGCGCCTCGTGATCTACGTTCCTACACTGACCACTATCAGTGAGGGTGCTTTGCGTATGTAGATTGGGAAAGGCGCGCCAACGATCTGACTTTGACTAAGGGCAGTTTGTGATGGTCTGGTGGCTCGGTACGAGAATTTCGGAAACTGCATGACTTGTAGAGTGTTCGAGGAGTGCTGTGGTGGGTGCCTTCAACACGTGGCGAAATCAAGTTGAAACTATATCCAGGAGTTGTGGATACTCAGTTCCTACACTGACCACTATCAGTGAGGGTGCTGTGCGTATGTACATTAGGAAAGGCGCGCCAACGATCTGACTTTGACTAAGCGCAGTTTGTGATGGTCTGGAGGCTCGGTACGAGAATTTCGGAAACTGCATGACTTGTAGAGTGTTTGAGGAGTGCTGTGGTGGGTGCCTTCAACACGTGGCGAAATCGAATTGAAACTATATCCAGAAGTCGTGGGGTTGGGCGGTCAACCCTCATTACAACTATCAGATATCGTAGACTGGGCAGACAGGTAAGACAGAATGCAAACGTTGGCGAGTCTAACATCATACTTTAATGCTGGGTAGACAACACAGTGAGGTGTTCCTATTGGTGTGCTGCCTTATTAACTCGTCAGATATGAACCCGATAGAACACATCTGGGATATGATTGAACGTAGCATCACAGATGCTGGAACTAGGTGACTTGTGTGTGCAGATACGGTGCCAACCGCCTCCAGCCGTCTACCAATGCTTCATCGCTTCAGTGCCAGGACACGTCGCCCTTATAATCCGTGGCAAAGTTGGAAATAACTGCTATTAGGCAACTGGTAATAATTTTCTGGCTGATCAGCGTATATAGTTAGTAGAGGTGTCTAAAATAATGACTCTGAAATTAGGAAACGTAATTCCATTTATCTTTGTCTATGTAACATCACGTAACTAACTAAATGGATCGTTTTCTGCATTATACTTTTGTAATAAATTGTATAAAACGTTTTTAATGTGTCTTATTATACAATTACTATGCTGACAAATAAATAAAAGAGACTGAAGCTGAGAAACAACTTTATATTTAAAAAAACTTGAAGCATTTAATATTATTTTTGTGTAAAGGGGAAAAAGAAAAGAAAGCGATTCCACATGGGACGGCCTTGTTAGCAGCTCTAGCCAACGAGCACTACTGTCTAATCATGTTGGTTGACCTACTTTATGGAAATACCTCCGAATTAACGTGTGGTCAATGCTGTGAGTCTGTCCAGCATGCTGTTCTATTCTATTTTCTGCTCAGCGGTCTTGTAATGTAATCTCAGTATTTGTATTATTCTGCTCGTGTGGTTAGTGTTATACACGATGTAGTGATCCTTTTCTACTAATTTGCTACTATAGATATTACATGTCTAACTTGCCTCTTTAGAGAACATCCTTGCAGGGTTACAGCTATCCATAGTCTTCTAGTGTTAGGTCTTTCTGTCTCCTGATTTGGGAGGTTTTAACTGTCATATCGTCAGTTTTTAATGTGATGTGTGCCCCAATTTGGTTCTCATTCGTCACACATTAGTTGTGATTTCTCATTGTTATTGTCGGTGTCTGTATTTTCGTTCTGTTCCGAGTCGGATAGTTCCCATGGGTCAGGTTCATCTCGAGTTTGTGCCTGTGTGGTTCGGCTGTACGCTCTTGTCCCTGTGTTTGGTGTATACTCTACGTGATGTAGTGTTCATGGCTCCCTTTTTATCTTTCCACTTGTCTGAGTCTCTTATGGATTTTTAGATATCGTCATGCGCGGAATCTGTTTGTCAGGTACGCACATGTAGAAGTATAGGCTCCTGGGTTACAGGTTCCACAGAGGATCACACTGCTTCGTAAACTAGATCCACCACACCACCTGGTCTGCAGGCTTGCGCTGACCCTGGTGAAGCCACACGCTGACGACGGAGTCTGTATCAGGCTGCGCAGTGACGCATGCGTCATGTATAGGGACTTGAAGAGTTCCAGATGTGGAAGTGCTTCGGTTTTTCTAGGTTTTCGTTTCCTACTTAGCCTTGTAATAAAACAACGGTAATTTTTACCGTCACGTAACGTAGCTGAACATAACTGCTCTACGATATTTGATCATGTACTTTTTCCTGCACAGCAGAGACCTATCGATCTTTCAGCTTTTCATATCTGAGATATCGGAAAATATGCAGTTTCATTCCTATTTTGGGTTTATAATTTCCCTGGCAATAGGAAATACAGCACATGTATCCCATACTGTAAGCAAGAATTACAGGTGTATACTGAATGAGGTGTACCACTT
This sequence comes from Schistocerca cancellata, assembly GCF_023864275.1. Taxonomy (NCBI): domain Eukaryota; kingdom Metazoa; phylum Arthropoda; class Insecta; order Orthoptera; family Acrididae; genus Schistocerca; species Schistocerca cancellata. Next base: position 481,546,309 of record NC_064634.1, read on the forward strand.
TGAAGCGGAAGAGACACTCAATAAAACACACCCGCGAAGTGAAGCTGCGTACAACAAACGGTCGCCGCGGTGGAAGCAGCGTGGTCTTTAGCGCCTTGCCACGGTTCGCACGGCTCTTCCCGTCGGAGATTCGAGTCCTCCCTCGGGCATGTGTGTGTGTGTGAGTGTGTGTGTGTGTGTGTGTGTGTGTGTGTGTGTGTGTTGTCCTTAACATAAGTTAGAGTAAATATTGTGTAAGCCTGGGGACCGATGACCTCAGCAATTTGGTCCCACAGGAACTCACCACAAATTTCCAGACAGATGGTAAACAGTTTGTCAAGTCGCGTTCCAGCATGGCTGGTATGCGTAGCCTCGTATATCTAGAAGGGTCCAATCCATGAAGGTGCATTGGCCGAGGGTCGTGCACTATTCACAACTGTTTGGAAAGTGCACCATATCTCGAATGGGGTCTCCGTGACTCATTTTCAAGCGCTCCCGGAGCTCTGCGCCTTTAACACAGATTTGCCATTCACACTGCCAAGTATTCTCTCGCCACTGTATGAGTCGAAGTTCGCCAGTTACAGTCTCTCCTGTAAGTTCCAGTTTTATGTCTAGTCTGTCCATATTAACCGTATGGCACAGCTCGCTGTCGGACTGACAGGTGAGTCGGTCACATTCCGAGCTCCATGCACAGTGTTCCCACTGGCGTTGTACTGAGAGCGTCTGATACTCTCAGCACAAAACTTGTTTCAGATCGCTTAGCGACGGTCCTGGTCGCCGAGGGAGAGTCTGTGTGTCTACGTGCTCGTACAATACTTATTCGACGAAGTCACACTGATATGTTCGAATAATCTGTAGTGGAAGTCTGCAAGTTAGTCTAGTGATACATGCGAGTTGGTGTACAAGTTTTATACTTTATCAGTTGCATGATTTACGTGTTGGTTAAACGCCAGCCAGTCGTCCATCACTCGCTAAGGTTCTGGTTACGTATTCTTTGCGAATATTTACGCTGTGCAGTTTTACGATCAGGTCCCTGTGCAGTTTTCGTTTTAATAGTACGTAGAGTGTACGGTTCGAATGCACAGTGAGCTTGCTTTCCGGGCTCCATCTACCTGTGTTTCGTATAATGCCGTTAGCTTTGGTTTCCAGTTCCCTGACTGAGTCTGATGACATGACAACCAACAGATCACAATGCCAGTGTGTGTATCCCCACCCATTTCTGTTACGAGGGGCTCCATGGGACAATCCCAAATCATGGGACTAGACATTAAATTATTTCGAACACTTTCACTTTACCCACTCAGCATTCAACCATTCTGTTATTACGACAATCTAGCAGGAAGTTGTACTGACAAGGGAATCTCCCCGTCGCAACCCTCAGACAGTGGTAAGATGGCCCAGTGGATTGCCTGTCAGAAACTGAACACAGATCAAGCATGAAAGCAGAAAGAAGGTGTACTGAACTGTGAGAAAAAAGCAAAATAGTGAACTATCCAAAGTGCAATAAAGAGCAGTTTGAAACAACAACGGTGCCGTGGGGGTGTTTATGGTATTGGGCTACGGAGCGGGAGAACCGTGTTCGAAACTCGCTCATGCAATTTACTCTTTTTTTCACAATATTAGGAACTAAATTAGAATTATATATTAATACCTTCAGCTGCTGACTGGCGTTGATATATATCAACGGGGACAGGTAAAAATGTGTGCCCCGATCGGGACTCGAACTCGGCATCTCCTGCTTACATGGCAGTCGCTCTATCCATCTTTATTTTTTTTTATTGGCAAGTGCTCTACCAACTTCTTTTTTTTTTTTTTTTTTTTTTTTACTCGGGACCTTTGCCTCACGCGGGCAAGTCCTCTACCGACTTTTTTTTTTTTGTAATATTCACTAATAGCATGAAATTATGGGAACACATATGCGAAAGAGAAAATGAAATATAAATTCTGGGTAAAGAAAAAGAAATGAAAAAGGAAAAGCAAAAAGAAATAAAATCCGCGCAATCTGCGACGCGCTCTCCCATCCGCGGAGGTCAGAAGTAGAATAGATCGTAGGCGGTTGAAACTCAGACACCGCCGGGGGAGGAGGGGTGGGTGCCCTCTGTGCCAGGCAACTCAGTGGAGGTCAAACAAAGACCGCTCGAAGATAGTTAGCAAATAATGTTCGGTAACGTGGCGTGTTTTCGAGAGCTGCATGGGCTGTTCGTAAATAGGTCCAGAAGTCGAGGCGGGATTTAGGTTCCTCATGAAAGAGATAAGCGACCGCCCACCCTTTGACCCACGTAATAGCATGACATTTGCCGGCGGGAAAATGTCGGTCCTCCGGGTATAGAAACATTCGAGGCTCGACTGTGTCTGGTGGCACCCGGAGATAGCAGGCAATGATTTGCTGCACGAAGCGCCATACATCTCGCGATGAGGCGCATGTCAGACGGTGTTCATCAGTGTCCAGTTGCTGGCAAAGGAGACAAAGAGGGGATTCTGACAAGCCGATGTTGTGCAGGCGCTGCTTCGTGGCAAATTTCCTGTTGACTATGTGATACCACAGTGCCCGGACGTTTGTAGGGACGAAGGGCTGATGGACGGTAGTCCATACTATGTGCCACTGGATGGAGGGGTGTTTGGTCTCCATCACATTCCGGGGAACACAGCGCAGCAACAGGTTGTAAAAATCCTTAGTCCTAGGTGGGCGTGTATCTGGGAGACTGGTATGTATGTATCTGTAGTCGACGAAAAAGGTCGAAATATGGGACAAATGAGGCACGATATGGCCGACAGACACCGGTGGTGAGGTGGAAGCAGGTAGGAGGACCTCAAGCAAGCTGCGTGTTAGAGATGTACCCTGGCCCATCCACTGTCTTCTCATGGTACACATGTACAAGGCTTCAGCTCGCATACGGACATTGACGAGCCCGATGCCACCATACGGTGAGGGCAGGGTAAGTGTCTCATAACGGACTTTAAACATTGAACCAGCCGTGAGATAATAGCCAAAAGCCGCCTGAAGGTTGCGCCCAATTGCAGTTGGCAGAGGGAGAACTTGCGCGATGTGAACCAATTTTGATACCACATAAAGATTAATAAACGCAACCCGTTGAAGTGTGTCCTGGCGGCGCAAGAGGTTCTGGCGGACGTCGTTGCGGATGACATCCATCTGAGCTACCGATTGCACAGAGGATAGTGCGACTGCAGGGACTATCTCTTGCACGCCTCTCGCGAGATCCTCTCACTTTATATGTCCACACACTAAATTTGTAGTGTCCCTACCCAACATACTCATTTTTCTTGGAAGACATTCTTACCAAGTCCCGCAAAAGTTCGGGTAAAATGTGTGCATCCGCACGGAAGCAGTAGGTCATGCCAGAACTATATACTTCATATAGATGTGGTGTCTATTCTTTCGGACATGTCTACATAAACTATATTAGGAACAGTCCCTCCAGCCATTGAAATGTTTGTTCTTTTTCTGTAGTCTTGGTAGCTATCATACTATACACTAGTTACATCATATAAATCAAGCGGTAAGAAAATGTTGCCGTCACGAGTAAATGTGATGAATAGTGAAAGCAGGTAAGGTACCACATAGACATCTCACATAAATGGAAACAAAAAATAAAGGAGTGTGAACTATGTTACAACAAAGGAATTAAGACTTCCAAAACGGAACGCAGTTTCAGAAACGTCAAAAACATACGTTTTGGCAGAACACAGACAATCTGTGTGATTGTGAAACTGTTGTGATCATTTGTTGCAGCTTATGTGACAAACTATTACGTTTTAATGATTTCCTTGGGAATGATCACATTCACACTCATACGAACGCCCCAGAAGTCATATCTCACTCGCTTATCAGTAGTACAAATTAGGTGCGTCGATAAGAGATTCGTATCACATGACGCGCGTACTGCTACTAAAGCCGTGTATATAACACAGACGTAGTTTTCGGTGGAGATTTCTGTTGACTTATCGCCTTGTCATCAAACGTTTGCGGTTCCCATTCGAAAGTCACTTCCTTTAGGCTGCTGACAGAGTGAACTGTCATTATGAGTTCCTACTTTGCATCTCGCTGTTGCAAACGAACGTTACACCACGATACAGCAAAAATGTAAATAAAACGAAGAGTGAAAAGAAAGAAACAAATAGCAAAAAGAAAAGAAAAACTGGCGCCGTTCAAGTTCTTTTTTCTCCACAGTCCGATACACCTTCTTCCTGTTTTTGTGCTTGATCTGTGTTCAGTATTTGACGGGCTGTCTACTGCGCTCTCTTATCACTAAACCTGCGGGGGGGGGGGGGGAGGTTCGATAGGGTGTTTCCCTTGTGAGTGTTTGTTGCCCGTAGTTTTCGGAGTCACAATAAAATCGCACACCATTAGAGTTTATTAAACGGAGACACGTTGGAAACGTATCAGGAGGACACGCATATTAAATTAATTAAGGTTAAACAACAGAGAAATTAAACTTCCTGGCAGATTAAAACTGTGTGCCGGACGGAGACTCGAATTCGGGACCTTTGCCTTTCGCGGGAAAGTGCTCTACCAACTGAGCTACCCATGCACGACACACCCCATCCTCACAGCTTTACTTCTGCCAGTATCTCGTCTCCTACCTTCCAAACTTCACGGAGTCTCGGTCGGGCACACAGTTTTAATCCGCCAGGAAGTTTCACATCAGCGCACACTCCGCTGCAGAGTGAAAATCTCTTTCTGGAAACATCCCCCACGCTGTGGCTAAGCCATGTCTCCGCAATATCCTTTCTTTCAGGAGTGCTAGTTCTGCAAGGTTCGCAGGAGAGCTTCTGTAAAGTTTGGAAGGTAGGAGACGAGGTACTGGCAGAAGTAAAGCTGTGAGTACCGGGCGTGAGTCGTGCTTCGGTAGCTCAGTTGGTAGAGCACTTGCCCGTGAAAGGCAAAGGTCCCGAGTTCGAGTCTCGGTCGGGCACACAGTTTTAATCTGCCAGGAAGTTTCATATCAGCGCACACTCCGCTGCAGAGTGAAAATCTCATTCTGGAAACATCCCCCAGGCTGTGGCTAAGCCATGTCTCCGCAATATCCTCTCTTTCAGGAGTGCTAGTTCTGCATGGTTCGCAGGAGAGCTTCTGTAAAGTTTGGAAGGTAGGAGACGAGGTACTGGCAGAAGTAAAGCTGTGAATACTGGGCGTGAGTCGTGCTTCGGTAGCTCAGTTGGTAGAGCACTTGCCCGTGAAAGGCAAAGGTCCCGAGTTCGAGTCTCGGTCGAGCACACAGTTTTAATCTGCCAGGAAGTTTCATATCAGCGCACACTCCGCTGCAGAGTGAAAATCTCATTCTGGAAACATCCCCCAGGCTGTGGCTAAGCCATGTCTCCGCAGCATCCTTTCTTTCAGGAGTGCTAGTTCTGCAAGGTTCGCAGGAGAGCATCTGTAAAGTTTGGAAGGTAGGAGACGAGATTCTGGCAGAAGTACGGCTGTGAGGACGAGGCGTGAGTCGTGCTTGGGTAGCGCAGTTGGTAGAGAACTTGCCCGCGAAAGGCAAAGGTCCCGAGTTCGAGTCTCGGTCCGGCACACAGTTTTAATCTGCCAGGAAGTTTCATATCAGCACACACTCCGCTGCAGAGTGAAAATCTCATTCTGGGAACAGAGAAATTGTATTTATGTTCTACTAATGTTTGCTTATTTTGAATTAGTTTTCGGATTATTGGGCCAACGTCAGGAGACATGTGACTTGTGCATACAGGGCACTCTAGAGCGTAGGAAACTAATTACAGATATACCCACAGAATCTTTCATCATTGCAGCAGGTGACAAATGTGCAAACGGACGCTCATCATTCGTGTTATGCAACACAAATGTTAAATTACAGTGTTAAATTGCAGATAATGCAGAATGAAATGCAATATATAATGAAAAAATACAATATTAAAGTGTACAAGTTGTACGAATGGAATATTAACGGTTGTAAGAAAATACAAAGTCAGACGCACTATGTGATCTACAGTACCCCGACACCGACCACATTAATATGAGGTTTGTACACCGCTTTGTCTTGACGGTTTCAACTCTGCTGGGGACACTTTCAGTGGGGTGTCTGAATGTCTGTGGAGGAGTGGCAGACCATTCTTCCTCAACAGACGAAACCAGAGGAGGTAGTGGTGTTGGAGGAGGCAGCGGTCTTGAGCGAAGTCGATGTTGTAACTCGTCGCAGAGGTGTTCCATTCGGCTCAGGTCGGGATTCTCGGTAGACCAGCCCATTTCCAGAATCCGTAAACTATTGCCTGAAAGATGCTAGGATACAAAAGGGGGCAACGTCATGTTGACGCAAGTAGTCATCACGTTCGAACCGTTCCTCCATTCTCTGCTGAACACAACACTGTAACACGTGTTCATATCCTTCCGAAAGCAGTGATTTCTTAAGTTCAGTTAGGCGACCACACCCTGATTACGGAAAAGCGTAACACCACCGCTCCGCATGTCGCGGTTAGCGCTACACACGAAGGAGGTAATGTTCTCCAGGCTTTCGCCACACGTGAACCCTTCCACCAGATTGCCACAGCGAATCTCGTTTCCAGCCATCCACTGTACAATGACGTCACTCTATACACTATCTCAGATGTCGGTTTGCATTGACTACGGTAGTGTGTGGTTTATCACAAGCTACTCGACCATTGTATCACATTGGTTTTAACTCCCATCAATGAGCTAGCTGGACTGCTGGTAGCACATTAGAACTGATGACTGAGTCAATTTGCTGATCTCATTCGATTTTTTACAGACACCCTCTGCAGTGTTTGACGCTCCTTGCGCCTCAGTATTTGTGGTGTGCCTGGTCTTAATTTAACAGTAGTGCTTCCTTCGCTTTTCCACCTAAAAGTGTCACCACCAGTTCCCGAGTTGGGCAGCGTTAGAAGGGTTTAAATGACTCTCATAAGACTGTTACTCAGGTAGCGGCCAGTGAGCATTCCGCGTTCAGAGTCACTGACCGATCCACTCTGTTGTTTCTGCTTGTTCGCTGGCAACACAGTAGTCTCCGCCTTCCTTTGTGCTGACGGCTCCGCCTCTCGTGAAATCTAGTTGTCAGTTCCATGTTATACACATGACGAAAATCTCCCGAGCTTTCCTGCTGGGTTACTTGACAGTAACGACAAAAAACGTGTAGACGGTGCAATTTTCTGGAGTCATGCACTGTGTGAAAAGTTTTGGAAAGGACGATGTTAAGGTTTTACACAAGTGCAAAGACTGGCGATTGGGTTTCTTAAGGGAGGTAGGACGTCAAACGGGCCGACTTGGAGCAGGACAAGCACCATAGGACATTTTAAGTTCCACTGTCTCTATTTTTACAAATAAATTGATAAGACTTTGCCAGCAAGACCAGGAAGGATTCAGGATTCACGTTCATAGCAGTGGAAGCTGATATACGTAACAATTTTATTTACATGTGAAATTTCATCATTTTTTCACTTACTATTGGCAGCATCTTTTGCTGTAGGTACACTTTTCTTCATAAGTAAGAGAGATTCTTCGTTGAATTTTGCACCGCATACAACTCATAATTACAGCTGTATGAAACTCTAGAATTTATTTAATTTATGAAAAACTGAATGACCTGTTATATTTTAAACTTCATGTTTAGAATAAATTACAATTTTAAAATTATTTATCTCAATTTTTACCACAGTTTTAATTATATTCGGAAAATTCAAGTGTTCTGCATTTATCGAAGAATCTCTCTTACTTATAAAGAAAACTGTACCTATAGCAACAAATGCAGCCAATAGTGAGCGAAAAAGTGATGAAATTCCACATGTAAAAAACAAATTATATTGATATGTGTCTGAACTTCTACTGTTATGACTGTGAATCCTGAATCATTCATTGGTCATGCTGACAAAGTTTTATCAATTCATTTGGAAAAGTGAAAATTAAAATGTCCTATGGTGCTTCTCCTGCTCCAAGTCGGCCCTTTTGCCGTCCTACCCCATTTAAAAACAGAAGTGTAAAACGGCAGCATCTTGTGTTATCTACGAATACTGATTAATTAGAATCAGTCACGTCATATAATTCAGAAGGCTATGAAATTCGACGATCAAATAGGCTCAGTCACAGAGACAGTTTCGTTGGTCGATTATTGGAAAAACGCAGGCAGTTTAGTAAAGAGATTGGTTACAAATCATTTGTGGGAGCTATCGTGTAACATTGTTCGCGCGTGTGGTACCCCTACCAAATATGACTATTTGGGATATCGTACCTGTAGAAAGACGGGCACCACAAATGGACGCAAATTTGGCTTATGGGGATGTGTTACGGAGATGCTGTAGAAACTGACCTGGCAGAACCTTTAAGACAGACTCCAACCACCCAACTGATGACTATTTACAAAGATCCAAAACGTCAAGAAACAAGGAATATAAATCAAGCCCATAGCTACTGCTCCCACAGGGACTACGGGAACCGGACTAAATACAGCTTGCACATGGACACTTGAGTAGCTATTGTTGCCCTGCTCCATAAGCCACTGAAACGGGAGGAAACCCTAATGTATCATACAGTACTAGCAAGCAGACATGTATCCGCCGCTGGTGGGCACACGTAAACAACCCAGGTGCAGGGAACAAACAAAAGTTTATTGAACAACGCTTCCACAAGAACTCTGTCCTCAGTGAAACAAAGTAGGAATGGTTCACCATTAAGTGGAATTAACGCTAGTCCTTCAAAAAATGAAGCAAAGTAAAAGATTGTTCCTAAATAACGGACCAACTTAACCTTTCAGAATTACAAAGTAAATAAATAAGTTCTGTCACATCTCATAGAGACAGACACACTTCAGCGAACACAGTCCAAAAAGCTTTATGTTAAAACAGTGCATTAAACATCTGTAGTCACATGCTCTCTAATGAGCAGAGTCTTGAAATCCTAATAACTTCAGGATTAAAACCAAAGTGCAAATCCAACCTTAAGTCGAAGAGGGTAAACTCTTCATCTACATCAACATGGATCACAGCAAGTACTCCACTCTCGAACATCGCGTGGAAGAGACAAACGGCTATATATTTCCGTGTGAGCTCTGATTTCCCTTATTGTCTTAGTGTAATCGTTTCTCCCTATGTAGGTCTGCGTCAACACAATCTTTTCGCATTCGATGGAGAAAGTTTGTGACTGAAACTTCGTGAGAAGATCTCGTCGCAACGAGAAGCGCCTTTGTGTCGACGATGTCCACCCCAAATCCTTTATCATTTTCGCTGAAGAAGTATTAAGAGCCAGCAGTACAGAAAATGTATAAGTCCGACAAGGATAGAAACTCCTAGTCTGATACCATATTGTCGGTTAGAACAGCAACACTTATAAGGAAATGTCTTGTGACTAGGGCCTCCCGTCGGGTAGACCGTTCGCCGGGTGCAAGTCTTTCGGTCTGACGCCAATTTGGCGACTTGCGCGTCGATGGGGATGAAACGATGATACTTAGGACAACACAACACCCAGTCCCTGAGCGGAGAAAATCTCTGACCCAGCCGGGAATCGAGCCCGGGTCCTTAGGATTGACATTCTGTCTCGCTGACCACTCAGATACCGGGGGCGGACACTACAGTTATACCAAATCTTAATGAAAGCGTCCCTGGACACTTAGAGCCGCAGCTGAGGAGGCGGTGTGCTGTCCAGAAGTCGATGGCCCAGTCCTGGCGCCGCGTAGTGGAGGTCTCCAGGTTGCTGGCTGCAAGGGAACTCCTATCGCATCTTCGGCGCCGGCCACAATAGCCGCCTCGCAGGCGGATACTTGCGGTCCTATTCTCGGCACGCTAGACGACGGACGCATGAAGAGGTGCGGTTTTCCTACCACCTCTGCCGTCGCCACGTTCTCCGCCTGCTGACCTCAGTGCTGTCGACGTCTTTTGCTGGTCTGGCCGCAGAGTTGAGGGCGTGACAAGTTCCATCCCGTCTGCACTGTAGGGGCTGAGCTGGTTGCAACCCGCAAGACGAACTCGTTGTTCGTCGCCGCGCGATGCCTGAGGCACCACACGGGAATGGGATTTTTGTATCTTTTAGGGTGCGTGTCTCAGTCGGTTAAAACGGAACCCTTGTAGAATTGCTTTTATCGGCTTTCTGTCTGTCCAACTGTTTAGATCCCTTATTGACAGGAACGTTTGGAGGTATCAAGTTGAAATTTATCACAAATACTAAGGTCCACGGTCCCTTAGCAGTGTAAAAAAATCAACCTTGTAAGTCAAAGCAGTCGAAAGATACGGCCCTTAAGTCACATATTTTAATACTCGGAAACTTACTAATCAGAGGCTACAGACGAACTATCTGTATACGTGATTAAGTATGTAAGGAACCCATAAATTTCGAGTCCTATTCCCACCTGCCCATTTTATATCTATTGGTATAATCCGTGCTACTTTCTAGTATTTAAGTACAAATCTTTCATCGTGCCAGCGACAGCTGATAGCTGCCTTCTTACTAAACTGTGAAACCTTACTAAAACATAATTTTTTTTGTGTAGCTACATACCGTTGTCATGCTCACGCTCCAAACATTCAACTACAGCCGGCTGTGCATCACTTATGTCGTGACTCTAGAGACCCCAAATGACACGTCTCTGATCGCAATTATTGATTTCTCAAGTATCCCCTTCGTTATTTAATGAAACTATTTACTCCATTTATGTTTCCAAGATTGCTTCACTCAACCAAGCTTCTTCCACGATGAGATACGAATGATCGACTGGTTTCTTCCTGCCGTCATTGTTTCCTAATAGCTCTTTTGTTTGATGAAGGCCTCGTCTGCAGAATGTAATTTTTTATATTGTAATTCCTAGTGACGTAATGTTTAATTTTGACCTATATCAATTTTGTTTGGTTGAAATATCTGTGTTAATGTGGCGGCTGCAGGTCTGTACGCACGTTTTTCCCATTCTGTTCACTTGTTTCTGATTAGCCTCGATATGGAAAGAGGGAGTTTACTTTCATAAGCTACGCGTTTCTAAAACTCTCAGGTCAGATTTGCGACACTAAATCCACCGTTTCGCCTCTTCCTTTCGCTCTTCGTTGGTATGTCAAGTATTGTTGATAGTATATGTATATTTTATGTCTACTGAAATAGTCCACGTTTCATCAAGTCGTACCACTTTGTAAGTTTTCATCACACAGATCTGACTTACAAAACGGTATCGACATGTAACTATAACTTCAGTCCAAAAATTCCTCATGGCATCAGGAAGGGCTATGGTGAAACTCACCGTTGTGAATTGCCACTGACTGTGGACCGCTGTCTTGAAAAAGACAGGCTAGCTAATGGGTGACCAGTAATTTGGTCCAGCACAGATATTCCTTTCCCGAAAGATAATTACGAACTTGACTACGTGTCGCATCTTCGTCCGATGAATCTTTTCGTAATACAACTGTACATGAAACATACTTTCCTGTTTCTGGAAAGTAATGTTTACTCTGCAGCTGGGTGTGCGCTCATATGAATCTTCCTGGCAGATTAAAACTATGTGCCAGTCCGAGATTCGAATTTGGGACCTTTGCCTTTTGACGGCTAGTAGTCCACCGACGTTAAAAGAGAAAAAGACACATACTCGCCTGCGTCAAAATAAGCGGTGTGGACTTGATCAGATTTAACATGGAATGTATCGACAAGTCAATCGTGGATTTCTAGAGACTCATGTCGTTTTGTTTTATCGGAAGTAAAGCTCACAGTATCTCTACACCTACATGTACGTGCTCACTCCCTGGCAGAGGATTCAGTGAACTACCTTCAAGCTGTCTCTCTACCGTTCCATTCTGGAATGGCGCGCGGGAAAAACGTGCACTCAAATTATTCTGTGCGAGCCCTGATTTCTCTTATTTTATCGTGATCATAATTTCTCCCTTTGTACGTGGGAGCCAATAGAATGTTTTCATAATCGGAGGAGAAAATTGGTGATTGAAATTTCATGTGAAGATCCTGTCGCAACGAAACACCCCTTAGTTTTAATAATTCCAGTCCAATTCACGTATCATGTCTGTAGCACTATCTCCCCTATTTCGCTATAATGCAAAACGAGCTGCCCATCTTTGTACTTTTTCAATGTCATCCGTCAGTCCCACTTGATGCAGATACCACACCGCACAGCAATACTCCAGAATAGGGCGGACAAGCGTGGTGTAAACAGTGTCTTTAGTAGTGTTCTGTCAATGAATTGCAGTCTTTGGTCTGCTCTACCTGTTGTAAACTATTGTAACTGCGATCGGAACGGTCGCGGGGTGGCCTAGAAAGCGCGGCAGGACCAACCGGAGAGCGCCCCATGCACAAACAACTAACGGAAAGGACGGACATGAAACAACGACGGACGATCGAGAGAGACATTATGGCGACAACACGCAAGAAGCAATGGGGTGACAGAGACAACCAAACAGATCAAAGACTTCCGCTAGTAATGAAAAAAAGATCGGGAAACACGCTGTATGTTGTCGAGGCGATGTGTCAAGACTCACGCTACGATTAGACTCTCTAGCTGAGCATTTTTTTATATTTATTGTGATTTCATTCCTCTGCACAATATGGGTAGGGGAGGGCTGTCAGCGGCACAATCCGCCGCTCTTCAGCCGAGTGACATGACAACTTAAAATAAGAATAAAATGTTATACATATAAGGCGATAAAGGGGAACTTAAAACAGAATAATGGGAGAAAATGGAGTTAAAAAAATAGACTAACATGGAGACGTTCATGTAGGATAGTTAAATAAAATCACTGAAAAGTTAGAAAACACAGTTGGCGATTCTTCAAAACTCACAGAAGACACTGAATGGACATGCACACATTAAAAGTCGGCCACAGTAGTAAAAACACTCCGGAACAACACACTTAAAACCCACTTGGAGCACACACGACGATGAATAAAACTGCAAGGCGGGACCTGCCGAGCGAAAGAGCAGAGAGTATGGAAAAGGAGGGGAGAGCAAGGGCAGCAGGGGAAGCGGCGGGATGAAGAGAGGAGGGTCGTCAGGGGGTACACGAAGAGGCAGGAGACACGTGGGGTGAGAGATGCAGAGGGAAGACAGGGCAGGAGGGAGTGCAGAGACACTGAAAGGAGGCACAAGGGATGGAGTAGGAGGGGGAAGCCACTCAGGAGGAGGGAGGGGGATGAGAGGGAGCCCTGAGGAGGAGGCAGGAGGATGGGATTAGAGTTGGTAGGAAGGGTAGATGTCAGGGCGAAGCTCATCATCCGGAAGGGGTAGACGGTGGAAGTGCTAGCTGACCTTTTTTTTTTTCTTTATTGTCATTTTGAAACCTGGATACAGGCAGGCCTGCAGTAGCATACTACACCGCTCTTTGGCCGCAGAGAAACACAAAGATACACTGAAGACAATTAGAGAAAAAAGATGGTGGACATATAAACGGAGACAAACAATTTTTAAAATACAAGGTGCCGTTCACAGGCGTAGATTCCAAGATAAAATTGTTCAGACACTTGGACACAGACATAAACGAAAATTGTCACACGTGAACATAGGTGCACAAAACGAATAACACTGAACCACTTAAGCACAAAACGACGGCACACACAGAACACGAGGCGTTGATCTCCGGCGCACGAATGTTCACTAACCGTGTATGAGTCCGGGGACCTGCCAAGAGAGGTGGAGGGGGGGTGGGAGAGGGGAGAGCAGATGCCATGGGCAGGGGAGACAGAGGGAAGGGAGGAAGCAGGAGGGGAAGCCCGGGGGAAGAGGGGTGGAGGGAGGGGACGGGGAAAAAGGAAATGGAAGGGAGGGAGGGTGCCTAAAGGAAAGGACACAGGAAGTGTGGGGGAGGATCAAAATTGATAGGAGGGGTAGATGGAGGGGAGGAGGACATCATCAGGGAGGGGGAAGCCACCTTGGGAGAGGGTGTGGAGGGTGGAGAGATGGAGACAGGGTGGGACGTGGAAATACAGGTGCAGCAGTGGGCGGGGGTGGGAGAGGATGGGTGAGACAAGCAGGTGAGGAGGATCGAGTTTGCGGGAGGTGTACAGGATCCGTATCCTTTCAAGGAAAAGGTGGGGGAAGAGGATGAAATCATACAGGATCTGCGTGGGGGAGGGGATACGGATGTGATAGGTGAGGCGGAGAGCAACGATTTGGAGGGATTTATAAAAGGTAGGGGGGGGGGGCGGAGATCCAGGCCGGATGGGCATAACAAAGAATAGGGTGGATGAAGGATTTATAGGTGTGGAGGATGGTGGAGCGGTCCCGACCCCACGTACGGCCGGAGAGGAACTTGAGGAGACGAAGTCGGGAGCGTGCCTTGGCTAGGAGTGTCCGGACATGGAGAGTCCAGGAGAGGCGACGGTCGAGGGTGACGCCAAGGTACTTAAGGGTGGGAGTGAGGGCGATAGGACGATCATAGATGGTAAGATAGAAATCAAGGAGGCGGAAGGAAGGGGTGGCTTTGCCTACAATGATCGCCTGGGTTATGGAGGGATTGACCTTGAGCAACCACTGGTTGCACCGAGCAGTGAACCGGTCAAGATGGGATTGGAGAAGGTGTTGGGAGCGCTGCAGGGTGGGGGCAAGGGCAAGGAAGGTAATGTCATCGGCAAACTGGAGGAGGTGGACGGGGGGTGACGGCGGCGGCATGTCCACCGTATACAAAAGGTACAGAAGGGGAGAGAGGACGGAGAGGACGGAGCCTTGGGGCACACCGGCGGAGGGGAAAAAGGTGTAGGAGTCGGTGTTATGGATGGTGGCGTAGGAAGGACGGTGGGAGAGAAAGGAACTGATCAGACGGACGTAGTTAATGGGAAGGGCAAAGGTTTGGAGCTTGAAGAGGAGACCGGAATGCCATACACGGTCATAAGCTCGTTCGAGGTCCAGGGAGAGGAAGATTGCGGAGCGACAGGAATTAAGCTGGTCAGAAAGGAGATGAGTGAGGTGAAGGAGAAGATCGTCGGAAGAGAAGGACGGCCGAAATCCACACTGGGTAACAGGAAGCAGGCAGTGCTGGCGGAGATGCTGGTGGATGCGTCGGGTGAGGATAGATTCCAGGACCTTGCTGAAGACCGAGGTAAGGCTGATGGGGACGGTAGGAGGAGACGGCGAACGGCGGTTTGCCAGGTTTAAGGAACATGAGGATATGGGAGGTTTTCCACAGGTCGGGGTAGTAACTGGTGGACAGGACTACATTGTAGAGCCTGGTCAGGGTGGAGGGGAAAGAGACAGGAGCTTCACGAAGGTGACGGTAGGTGATACGATCGTGACCAGGAGCGGTGTTGCGTTTCGTGCGGAGTGTAGCAATGAGATCCTTTGTAGTGATAGGGGCATTGAGTTCCGGGTGTGCAATGTTGTCCAAGTACTGGAAACCAGGTGCGAGGGGAGGGACAGAGGTGTCAGTTCGATCGCGGACATCCGGGAAGAGGGAGTAATCGAACTGGGGATCATCGGGGATGGAAAAGACATCGGAGAGGTAAGAGGCAAAGTGATTGGCCTTACTAAGGGAGTCAGGGAAGGGGTGATCATCATGGAGAAGAGGATAATAAGGGGAAGGTTTAGTTCCGGTAAGGCGACGGAAGGCTGACCAGAACTTGGACGAGTTGATAGGGAGGGTAGCATTTAAACGGGTGCATGTCTGTCGCCAGTCTCGGCGTTTCTTAGCAGCGAGCAAATTACGAATGTGTCGCTGGAGTTGCCGGTGGCGTCGTAGTGTGTCCGGGTCACGCGTGCGGAGGAAGGCACGGTAGAGACGGCGGGTTAGCTGAGCGAGAGGCAGGCGCTTAAGTACGCTCTCGGGGGCGCCGTTATTGGTCACTGCAACCACGTGTTCCACTGCGGCGCCCTCACTCTAAATGCGGGCCAGGACGCGCGCGCCGCCACAGCTTACGGCGCGATGGTGCAGAGACCTCTATGGGTCATGGACGTCCATGACGTCTGGCGGGGATTCAAATTCCGAGGCGCGCGGTGCCAGACTACCCACAACATTTTCTATGTGACCGTTCCAATTTAGATTATTTGTAATTGTAATCCCTAAGTATTAAGTTGAATTTACAACTTTCAGGTTTATGTGACTTATCGCATAATCGAAATTTAGCTGATTTCTTTTAGTACTCATGTGAATAATTTCACACTGTTTTTTATTCAGGGTCAATTGCCATTTTTCGCACCATACAGATATCTTATCTAAATCATTTTGCAATTCGTTTTGGTCGTCTGATGACTTTACAAGATGGTAAATGACAGCATTATCTGCAAACAATATAAGACGGCTACTAAGATGGTCTTTTAAATCGCTAATATAGATGAGGATATAAAAGACCATATTAGTAGCCGTCTTTTATATCGCTAATATAGATGAGGACCCCCCCCCATGAACCATGGACCTTGCCGTTGGTGGGGAGGCTTGCGTGCCTCAGCGATACAGATAGCCGTACCGTAGGTGCAACCACAACGGAGGGGAACCTGTTGAGCGGCCAGACAAACGTATGTTTTCTGAAGAGCGGCAGCAGCCTTTTCAGTAGTTGCAAGGGCAACAGTCTGGATGATTGACTGATCTGGCCTTGTAATAATAACCAAAACGGCCTTGCTGTGCTGGTACTGCGAACGGCTGAAAGCAAGGGGAAACTACGGCCGTAATTTTTCCCGAGGACATACAGCTTTACTGTATGATTAAACGATGATGGCATCCTCTTGGGTAAAATATTCCGGAGGTAAAATAGTCCTCCATTCGGATCTCCGGGCGGGGACTACTCAAGAGGATGTCGTTATCAGGAGAAAGAAAACTGGCGTTCTACGGATCGGAGCGTGGAATGTCAGATCCCTTAATCGGGCAGGTAGGTTAGAAAATTTAAAAAGGGAAATGGATAGGTTAAAGTTAGATATAGTGGGAATTAGTGAAGTTCGGTGGCAGGAGGAACAAGACTTCTGGTCAGGTGACTACAGGGTTATAAACACAAAGTCAAATAGGGGTAATGCAGGAGTAGGTTTAATAATGAATAGGAAAATAGGAATGCGGGTAAGCTACTACAAACAGCATAGTGAACGCATTATTGTGGCCAAGATAGATACGAAGCCCACACCTACTACAGTAGTACAAGTTTATATGCCAACTAGCTCTGCAGATGACGAAGAAATTGATGAAATGTATGATGAGATAAAATAAATTATTCAGATAGTGAAGGGAGACGAAAATTTAATAGTCATGGGTGACTGGAATTCGAGTGTAGGAAAAGGGAGAGAAGGAAATGTAGTAGGTGAATATGGATTGGGGCTACGAAATGAAAGAAGAAGCCGCCTGATAGAATTTTGCACAGAGCACAACTTAATCATAGCTAACACTTGGTTTAAGAATCATGATAGAAGGTTGTATACATGGAAGAACCCTGGAGATACTAAAAGATATCAGATAGATTATATAATGGTAAGACAGAGACTTAGAAACCAGGTTTTAAATTGTAAGACATTTCCAGGGGCAGATGTGGACTCTGACCACAATCTATTGGTTATGACCTGTAGATTAAAACTGAAGAAACTGCAAAAAGGTGGCAATTTAAGGAGATGGGACCTGGATAAACTGAAAGAACCAGAGGTTGTGCAGAGTTTCAGGGAGAGCATAAGGGAACAATTGACAGGAATGGGGGAAAGAAATACAGTAGAAGAAGAATGGGTAGCTTTGAGGGATGAAGTAGTGAAGGCAGCAGAGGATCAAGTAGGTAAAAAGACGAGGGCTAGTAGAAATCCTTGGGTAACAGAAGAAATTTTGAATTTAATTGATGAAAGGAGAAAATATAAAAATGCAGTAAATGAAGCAGGCAAAAAGGAATACAAACGTCTTAAAAATGAGATCGACAGGAAGTGCAAAATGGCTAAGCAGGCATGGCTAGAAGACAAATGCAAGGATGTAGAGGCTTATCTCACTAGGGGTAAGATAGATACTGCCTACAGGAAAATTAAGGAGACCTTTGGAGATAAGAGAACCACTTGTATGAACATCAAGAGCTCAGATGGAAACCCAGTTCTAAGCAAAGAAGGGAAAGCAGAAAGGTGGAAGGAGTATATAGAGGGTCTATACAAGGGCGATGTACTTGAGGACAATATTATGGAAATGGATGAGGATGTAGATGAAGATGAAATGGGAGATACGATACTGCGTGAAGAGTTTGACAGAGCACTGAAAGACCTGAGTCGAAACAAGGCCCCCGGAGTAGACAACATTCCACTGGAACTTCTGACGGCCTTGGGAGAGCCAGTCCTGACAAAACTCTACCATCTGGTGAGCAAGATGTATGAGACAGGTGAAATACCCTCAGACTTCAAGAAGAATATAATAATTCCAATCCCAAAGAAATCAGGTGTTGACAGATGTGAAAATTACCGAACAATCAGTTTAATAAGCCACAGCTGCAAAATACTAACACGAATTCTTTACAGACGAATGGAAAAACTAGTAAGTCGACCTCGGGGAAGATCAGTTTGGATTCCGTAGAAATACTGGAACACGTGAGGCAATACTGACCTTACGACTTATCTTAGAAGAAAGATTAAGGAAAGGCAAACCTACGTTTCTAGCATTTGTAGACTTAAAGAAAGCTTTTCACAATGTTGACTGGAATACTCTCTTTCAAATTCTAAAGGTCGCAGGGGTAAAATACAGGGAGCGAAAGGCTATTTACAATTTGTACAGAAACCAGATGGCAGTTATAAGAGTCGAGGGACATGAAAGGGAAGCAGCGGTGGGGAAGGGAGTAAGACAGGGTTGTAGCCTCTCCCCGATGTTATTCAATCTGTATATTGAGCAAGCAGTAAAGGAAACAAAAGAAAAATTCGAAGTAGGTATTAAAATCCATGGAGAAGAAATAAAAACTTTGAGGTTCGCCGATGACATTGTAATTCTGTCAGAGACTTAGAAGGACTTAGAAGAGCAGTTGAACGGAATGGATGGTATCTTGAAGGGGGGATATAAGATGAACATCAACAAAAGCAAAACGAGGATAATGGAATGTAGTCTAATTAAGTCAGGTGATGATGAGGGAATTAGATTAGGAAATGAGACACTTGAAGTAGTAAAGGAGTTTTGCTATTTGGGGAGCAAAATAACTGATGATGGTCGAAGTAGAGAGGATATAAAATGTAGACTGGCAATGGCAAGGAAAGCGTTTCTGAAGAAGAAAAATTTGTTAACATCGAGTATGGATTTAAGTATCAGGAAGTCATTTCTGAAAGTATTTGTATGGAGTGTAGCCATGTATGGAAGTGAAACATGGACGGTAAATAGTTTGGACAAGAAGAGAATAGAAGCTTTCGAAATGTGGTGCTACAGAAGAATGCTGAAGATCAGATGGGTAGATCACATAACTAATGAGGAAGTATTGAATAGGATTGGGGAGAAGAGAAGTTTGTGGCACACCTTGACCAGAAGAAGGGATCGGTTGGTAGGACATGTTCTGAGGCACCAAAGGATCACCAATTTGGTATTGGAGGGCAGCGTGGAGGGTAAAAATCGTAGGGGGAGACCAAGAGATGAATACACTAAGCAGATTCTGAAGGATGTAGGTTGCAGTAGGTACTGGGAGATGAAGAAGCTTGCACAGGATAGAGTAGCATGGAGAGCTGCATCAAACCAGTCTCAGGACTGAAGACCACAACAACAACAACATAGATGAGGAACAACAGAGGGCCTATAACACTTCCTTGGGGAACGCCGGGTATTACTTCCGTTTTACTCGATGACTTTCTGTCTATTACTACGAACTGTGACCTTTCTGACGGGAAATCACGAATCCAGTCGCACAACTCTGGCGATATTCCATAGGCACGCAGTTTGGTTAAAAGACGCTTTTGAGGAACGGTGTCGAGAGCCTTCTGGAAATCTAAAAATATGGAATCAATTTGACATCCCCTATCGATAGCACTCATTACTTCATGAATATAAAGAGCTAGTTGTGTTTCGCAAGAATGATATTTTTTGAATCCGTGTTGACTATGTGCCAATAAATCATTTTCTTCGAGTTACTTCATGATGTTCGAATAGAGTATATGTTCCAAAACCCTACTGCAAATCGACGTTAGTGATATGGGCCTGTAATACAACGGATTACTCCTACTTCCTTTTTTGAATATTGGTGTGACTTGAGAAATTTTCCAGTCTTTAGGTACTGATCTTTCTGTGAATGAGCGGTTGTATATAACTGCTAAATATATAGCCATTGTCCTTGCCTTTATTAAGTAATTTAAGCTGATTTGCGATACCGCGGATATCTACTTCTGTGTTTCTCATCTTTGCGGTTATTCTTGATTGAAATTTAGGAATATTTACTTCGTCTCCTTTGAAGAAGGAGTTTCGGAAAACCGTGTTTAATAACTCTGCTTTAGTGGCATGGTCATTAGTGACTGCCCCGTTGTTATCGCGCAGGGAAGGTATTGATTGCGTCTTGCCACTGGTGTGGTTTACATATGACCAGAATCTCATTGGGTTTTCTGTCAGATTTTGAGACAGAGTTTCGTTATGGAAATTATTAAAAGCAACTCACACTGAAGTACGCATTATATTTCGAACTTCTGTAAAACTTTTCCAATCTTGGAAATTTTGCGTTTTTCTAATTGGCATGCATTTTTCGCTCCTTTGCAACAGAGATCTGCTCCGTTTTGTGTACCATGGGGGATCAGAACCATCGCTTATTAATTTATGTGGTATATATCTCTCAACTACTGTAGAAACTATCATTTCACGACTCTTCTACACTTACATGACCAGATCGGAAGGAGTGAACACTGTCTCTTAACACGGCGTTAAGAGCATTTTTATCAGCAGTTTTAAATAGATATACTTTGCGTTTGTCTTTGTTGTTTGCAGGGGTTACGACATTCAGCATAGCAGCAACTGCCTTGTGGTCGCTAATCCCTGTATTGTCACGATACTATTTGTCCAGGATTATTTGTTGCTAAGAGGTAAAGTACGCATGCGCAATCATTTACTCTTCGAGTGGGCTCATGAACTAATTGTACAAAATAAATTTCTGAGAAAGCATTCAGTACAATTTCGGATGATGTTTTATGCTTGCCGCCGATTGTAAACGTATAATTTTTCCAGCATATCGAGGGTAGTTTGAAGTCACCACCGACTATAACTGTATGAGTGGTGTAACTATTTGAAATGAGACCTAGGCTTTCTTTGAACTGCAGTTGGCTGCACCCGTACTCTTCATGGCATCCGGAAGGACACTTTCCACATCCAGAATGACTGCCTGCTGCATGCACTCGGATCTCTGTCTTCCTTCTTGGCAGCCATGTTCCTAAGGGTCCGCATTACGCGCCTAGCGGTGGAGCTCCCAACTACCAGTTTTCTTTGATCTTCTGAGTCGGGGGGGGGGGGGGGGGGTGTCGGTAGAACGATCCAATTCATAGTTTAGGGGGTGTCGGTAGAACGATCCAATTCATAGTTTAGTCCGATTGTCAGGTATAAACTCTACCCATAGTATTTCTCATTAACTATCTTCTTCAATTTGACAACAGGGCAAACTACTTCTGACAGCTAAAAATACTCCACCACCAACTGCATTTAAACTATACTTTCTGTACACAGTTAGAACGTTTTAAAAAAAATTCGGCTGAATTTATTTCCGGCTTTTGTCAGCATTCTGTACCTATAACTATTTTAGCTTCAGCGTTTTCTCTTAGGGCTTGGAGCTCTGGTTCTTTCCCAACTCAACTACGACAATTTAAAACTACAATACCGACGTTTCTACAACTAACTTACTGTGTTTTACCTGTCCCCTTCTAGACGGACGCCCTTTCTGTGGTTCCCTGAGACCCTCTAACCTAAAAAACCGCCCTGTCCCTTCCACACAGCCCCCGCTACCCATATAACCGCTTCCTGTGTGTAGTGGACTCCTCACCTACGAGGGTGAGTCAAATGAAAACTTTAAATTTGTAATAACAAATTGAAATTTCGCGCCATTATCCTCTACGTTGGTAAGCGTGTTATAAACAGCGTGCAGAATGACCTGTAGGTGGCAGCATAGTGCAGATGCACACTTACCGACGCAGTATCAGTATAAAGATGGCCGCCCCACTTGCGATTTGCAACAGGGAAGAACAGCGTTCTTTTATTTGGTTTTTGCGTAGTGAAGGTGTGAAACCTGTTGAAATTCATGGACGAATGAAGGTTCAGTACGATCATGCATGTCTGTCACAGCAGCAA
Source organism: Schistocerca cancellata (assembly GCF_023864275.1). NCBI lineage: Eukaryota > Metazoa > Arthropoda > Insecta > Orthoptera > Acrididae > Schistocerca > Schistocerca cancellata. The sequence goes on from NC_064634.1 coordinate 481,568,407, forward strand.
GTCTACGAATGGAGTAAGACGTTCGCAAATGGTGTGACTTCAGTGGAAGATGCTCCTCGTCCAGGTCAGGCACAACGAGTTGTGACTCCACAGAACATTGCAGCAGTTGCAGCCATAGTGACGGAAAACCGCCGAGTGACACTGAATGACAATGCAGCATGTTTACAGATTAGTCATGGGTCAGCACAGCACATTGTGCATGATCTGCTCCAGTTTCACAAAGTGTCTGCAAGATGGGTGCCACGACAGCTGACTCCTGAAATGACAGAATGACCTGTTGATGGTTGTGAAGAGCTTCTTCGGCGCTTTGAACGAGAAGGTGATGGCTTCCTTGCAAGAATCGTTACTGGGGACGAAACCTGGGTTCACTTCCACCAACCGGAAACGAAGGAGCGAGCAAGGAATGGCGCCATTCCTCATCACCAAAAGCAAAGAAGCTTCGACCAGAATCATCAGCAGAGAAGGTTATGCTGACTCTCTCTTGGGACGAAAAAGGCGTCGTTTTGAAGCATTACACGCCTAGAGAGACCACTGTCACCAGTGCATCATACACAGATCTCCTAAAAAAATTATCTGCGGCCTGCTGTCAAATCAAAGCGATGAGGATTGCTGTCAGCAGGTGTCCTTTGGAACATTACAATGCAAAGCATCACACTGCCCGTACAACAGTTGCAACAATCACAGACCTGCATTTTGAGTGTCTTCCTCATCCACCATACTCACCAGACCTTGCCCCAAATGATTTCCATATGTATGGACCACTGAAAGAGGCAATGGGAGGAAAGAAGTTCCGTTCTGATGAAGAGGTAGGCCACTTGGTGCATGAGTGGTTGCGCGGACTACTAAAAGAATTCTTTTCTAATGGAATTAATGCACTTTGTAAGCGCTGGAGGACTTGCATTGAGCGTGAGGGAGATTATGTTGAAAAGAGATACAGCTTTGTACCACTTCTGCACAATAAATAATATTTAAAAATATATTTAAAGTTTTCATTTGACTCACCCTCGTATTAAGCGGAACTCAGAAACCCACCACCGGATAGCGCAAGGAATCTGCAGCCTGAGTCTCTGATTCAGGCCCTTCACTCGGTTCTGCACCAAAGGACAAAGGACCACCGTCGGTTCTATCGACGATGCTCCAGATGGCGAGCTCCACCTTAATCTCGCAGGCAAGACTGGAGGTCTTTACCATTTCTGATAGCCGCATGAAACCAGAGAGAATCTCCTCCGATCCAAAGCGACACGCGTCATTGGTGTCGACATGAGCCACCACCTGCAGTTAGCTGCACCTGTACTCTTCTTGGCATCCGGAAGGACCCTTTCCACATCCATAATGACTCCCTTGGGGCATGCACCCGGTGTGTACACTCCCTTCCCCTCCTCGGCAACCATGTTCCTAAGGGGCCCCATTACGCGCCTAACGGTGGCTCCCAACTACCAGGAAACCCACCCTCTGTGAATGTCCAGACGTTTTGGGCCAAGAAGCTTCCTCTGGAACAAAGTGAACTACTGCATCCGGCTCAGAGATGTCGTCACAGACAACGCGAAAAACCTGTTCGTCAAACGAACTGGGAGGCCCTACGATGGGCCTCACGGTACGTCTTTCGCTGCCTGCCAGAATTCGGAATGATCTCCCACTCGACCACAGGTGAGGGGTCAGCCTCAGTGCAGGCAGTACCCGGGGCGGCCACATCAGTGGACCGATCGGAGGACACGTGGGACGTGCTCGACGTCCCTCACATCCCCGCGTCCGACACCCCACAGTGATGCAACTTGGCAGCAGCCGAAAACTGTGTGACAGAAGCCAACACAGCCTGGAGCTGTGAGCGAAGTGTCGCCAACTCAGCTCGCATCTGTACACAGCAACTACAGTTCCTGTCCATTACTGCAGTCGCTCCTATTTGAAGCTCGTAAAAATATGTAACAAACCAACGATGTACTCGGCTTATTAGCAGCAGAAATTCGAAGTGCTCTCTCACTAACGGTCTAAACGACACTGAGCTACACTAACCAAAACAAAAGAAAGTCATTACAGTACGAGAGTCGATAACAACAGCGGTACTGTATGCTATGCTGTCATTAAAATAAAAGCTTCCGCCTAATAAGCACTCGAACACGCAAGAATTTACAAAAATAATCCATTAACTACACAGGTATCTGTAAATAAGTCGCTCCTGTTGGAAGCTCGTAATAATATGTAACAAACGAACGGTGTAATCGCCTTATTATTTAGCAGCAGGAACACGAGGTGCTCTGTCTCTGACGGTCTATCCAATACGTGTTTTAGTGGAAAACACGTGGAAACCGTGATAGCCATAGTAGAGCGGCAGACGACGCTACAAGTAGAGGAACACAAACGGACTCGGCAGACAGAATAACACTAACAAGGGAAACACACAATCGATGCTGCAGCGCCGGCCGCGGTGGCCGTGCGGTTCTGGCGCTGCAGTCCGGAACCACGAGGCTGCTACGGTCGCAGGTTCGAATCCTGCCTCGGGCATGGGTGTGTGTGATGTCCTTAGGTTAGTTAGGTTTAAGGAGTTCTAAGTTCTAGGGGACTTATGACCTAAGATGTTGAGTCCCATAGTGCTCAGAGCCATTTGAACCATTTTTTTTTTCTTTTTTGATGCTGCAGCAAGTGAGATAAACAGGAACCTTCCCTCTCTGCACTCGAAGCGGAACTACCAAATCGATTTAGCTACCCATACACGGCTCACTATCTGCCCTTACATACTGTGGCTCTGGCTAATCCGTGTCTCCGGAATATTCTTTCTTCGAGGAGTCCTAATCCTTCTGTGAAGGTAGGACTCCGCCTGTTTATCTGAGAGGTAACGTGCTCGCCTCCCATGCAGCGGCCCCAGGTTCGATTCCCAGCCGGGTTGGAGATTTTCTCCACTCATGGATGGTTTCGTGTTGTCCTCATCACCATTTCATCCACATCACCGGCACGCGAGTCGCCCAGTGTGGTGTCGACTGAAATAAGACTCTCACCCGGCGGCCGAACTTCCCCAGATGGGGCCTCTCTGCCAGCAATGCCACACCCTCAGTTCACTTTTTTAGAAAGGTAGAAGATACTGGTGGAAGTAAGGCTGTGAGGATGGATGCTGTGCCGTGTTTGCCTAGCTCCGTTGATAGAGCGAATGACAAAGGTCGCGAGTGTCGGTGCAGCACACGGTTTTAATATGCTACAAAGTTTCATACTTTGTGTTCTTTCTATCTTCTATTTTCCAACTGTCTCTTCTTTCTCGAACATTTCTTTGCCAACATTCACTAGAGTGTTCCCATCCGCGTTTAAATCTGCAACAGATGTTACGATCGCCATGTTGAGACAGAAGCTGGATCGATACTTCTGTCGACTGACCTTGTGCAACATTTCCTTAGTCACGTACGACGTCCAAGTTTCCCACTGAATAACATTTGAGGAATTGATTTTCACATAGTTCCCTATTAGCAAACACGATAAACCCAATTGAGCCGTAGTAAAGTTAGCTTTGGAAAACGCGCCGCAGCGCGTAGCGTGAAGCAGTCCGTTTTCTGGCGGTGGCGCCGATGTCGCAATTGTAGGCTTCGGTGTCTCCCTCTAGCGGGAAAGGGGAAAAGTGGGCTGTTCGCGTGGGTTTAAGAAGTGGCTGTATGGGCTGTCGGCTGAGTTGTCAGCCGGGGCATCAAGAAGCGACTTCTCCGCCGCTGCTAGAGGGACAGCGCGCAGACCGCGGCATCAGCGTAAAGCGACGCGAGCAGCGGCTCCGTGGTATGGGGCGTTAACAGCTAGTCGCGAAAGGAATCTTCATGAGCTTAGGTTTGCGAGGGGCCTGATCTGCAGTTCGGCCGTGTGCTGTCGACCGGCGAGGAGGTTCTGAAAATCGGCGCGCCTTTCTGCGTCCGTTGAAACGGCTGGCAGCGGGCGGCTCGGCAGAGCATTTGCAGGCGCTGCGTCGGTTCAGTCCCGGGAGTCGTAACGCACCAGAAGTTGATTCTTATCAGATTTTATGAAGTTTAATTGAATTGAATTTACTTCTTCTTTTTAATTATACCAGCCGTGGTTTTTGGGGGTTTCCTGCCATTCATTCTCGTCTGCGCACCCGCGTGAAGGTGGTAATATTAGAAAGGGTGGTCCGTTTGTCCCCTTTTGAGGACGAAAGGGAGAGGGGGGGGGGAGTCAGAGTAAATCTGTGGTTCGGATTGCTTCTTTTCCCTCCCAGCTTACCTACGGGTTTATTCGGCTGTTAGCCTCTGCCATGTCTGTGAAAGTCTAAGGCACCAATGACTGAACTCGACATAAAAGTTTTCTGGGTTTGGTACCGCGTCATAATGTAAAAAACTACTGCTGCTATAGAAAAGCCAACGTTTCGGCCACGATTGCAGCGGCCTTCTTCTGGGTCTGGGTCTAGACCCAGAAGAAGGCCGCTGCAATCGTGGCCGAAACGTTGGCTTTTCTATAGCAGCAGTAGTTTTTTACATTATGACGCGGTACCAAACCCAGAAAACTTTTATGTCGACTGACTCTGGCCGCGGAAGCCTACGCAATTATAATGACTGAACTGTTTAAAATGCAAGGCACTAAGACCTGATCCATTCTCTCGCCTGCCATAACTAGTATTACTAGACTCACGTGTAAAAGGTACTCTAAGAAAGAAGAAAAATTTCATTTTCCCTCGTGGTAAGAACTAGTCAATTGCGTAATGAATTCCTGCTCATCTGGAAGCTGAGACTTACGTAAATTTGTATTTATGTATATTTGACTATAATCAAGCAAGGTTGTTAATGTATATTGTACAGGATTTTTTTTATATTGTTTCTAGTCAGCAAAAACTGTTGTGTATTTTTCCAATCCAATACCTTTTAAGGCATTTACTCAACGTGCTTATGTGTTATATACAGGTAGTTGGTTATTAGTGTGTTTTCTTGGCATGCAAAAGTTTCCAATTTCAGTACGGGTAGAAATTGTTGCCTTGAAAGGAGAATGTTGTAAAGGTTCGCAAGTCCTATCTTGCGAGCGTGTGTGTTTGCCGCCGTATGTTAACTGGCAGAAATTTGTAAAATTTGTTTCTTTATATATTTTGGAAATGTTAATGTTATTAACTGCGAGTGTCCCCCCCCCCCCACATGATTCATGCGTTTTGGTTTTCTATTTTGAGAACTTTTGTAAATAGGATTGTCTTTATATGTTGCAGACAAGTTAGATTCTATGCCATTTAATGAGGCTGAGTGAGGCTGTTGTGGGCGGCCGTAGCTACGGTTGTTGTAACCAAATGGGAAATTTGTCTGCCCAAAAGTGAAGCCATATATTCAAAGTATATTTATTTATTAATGGAGTGCAATTCACCTGTAATTTAGCCCAGCTTGAAATATTATACAGCGTCGAGTTGTATACGTTAAATTGCTTTCCTGTACTTGCCTTTTACCGGCGTGAAATTTTTTTTAATTATTTAAAAGTCCTTTCCTATCGTAAATTGTGACTTATTCGTTAAATGATTGTAGGTTTTTTTAAAATATCATAAAGTCTTGCACCAAATTTGAATAAAGAGTGTTACTGATAATTGTGAGTAATTTCACCAGTTATTCTTTGGCACCTACTTCCACTTTACATTTTGTGTATTCATTGTAATTAATAACCTTTGGTGAACCAGTACTAATTTTACGGTTCACCAGTATTTAAAAAAGTGTTCAAATGTTTGTGAATTCGTAAAGGGCGAAACTGCTGAGGTCATCGGTCCCTACACAACACTTAAACTAACTTATGCTAAGAACAACACAAACAATGCCCGAGGGAGAACTCGAACCTCGAACCTCCGGTGGGAGCGGCCGCGCAATCCGTAGCATGTCGCCTCAAACCACGCGACCACGAAATATTAATTCTCACTCTCGTAAGAATCGTAAAAAAATTAAAATCATCCCGTACGATCACACAGGACAGCAGGCTGTATGAGACTGAAGCATAGCACATTGCAAGTTGGAAGTGTTGTTCCTCTAGCTTCGTAGCCGTCAGTTGTAAAGCAGTTTTAGTATAGATAGGTTTGAGCACCTCGAAAAGAAATGTACCGACGCACTGGAAAAGGACGACATATGTGACTGCTGTGGGAAAGTGGGGAACACACGTCACTAAGGTTATAAGGTCTGGAGGTGTGTGGAAATGCCTTTGCGAGTATTGCTGTGCGGTAATAGAACACATTAGCTCTAAGTACAGACTTAGTCAACGAAAGTAAACGTCCGTTCTCATCTCTTACTGACAAATTATCGGCAAGTTTTTCTAATACAGTGAACGCTAAAGGCTCGCTAATCACAATCTTTACGTAACTATATGTTCTTAGGGAAACGATATCACATAGCTGGGAGATATGATAAAAGTGAACACGAGGTACTGACTTCTCCAATGACACGTAAATACAACATGGTGGAGCTGGAAAAGAGACAGGAAATCTGTACTGGACTTAGCTACGTAGTCTCTGTCAAAGTGGTTCTACAACTTGTTAGGAAGTAGTTTATCACTAGGCATAGCTCTGTATTTTTGAAAGGGAAAGGAGACGAATGCAAACTTCTTGTTGTTGGCGCATCACGACAGTGTGACAGCTTAAGTGATAAAATATTTTTTTAATGTAAAACGTCTTACTTTTTCGTATGTATTTACATTTTCAAGAATTACGAACTGCTACGTATCAATAAAAATGCTATTTCGGTCTGTCTTAGGCTTCAGTTGCGATTGTTTACTTTTAAAAAGTATTTATTGGGTGGAACTTAGTAAAGTCTTAAAGCATTTTTCGACTGGTAACTGAGTTAACGAACTTCATACTGTACCTAATATTTGTGAAATAAAATATTTCCGAAACTATTATGGAGGGAAGAACACAGCATATTTACAACGAAGTAGTCAGTACTAGGTTGTGATTTGGGTATATATGAGACACGTTAAAATCGTAAATGATGTAATCATTATGGTTAATAGAAGTGAGATATTCAGTTTCAACAATTTTACGACAATCCACGTGTTACTACAAGACGGCTCGAAAGCGAGGGTGGAATCTCTCGGCAAAGATTTCTCCGAACACTAAATTCCAACAAATGTCACACATCTCACTTCATCAGAAGCTCCAGGGCGGCGACTTTAGACGAAGGGTAAAATTCTCCGAATGGGAGTTACAGAAACTGCGAACAGACGACATGCTGTTGACCATGATGTTATTTACAGATGAACCAACATTTACAAACCGAGGGCACGTTAACTCTCGCGATATGCTCTATCGGTTCTCTGAAACCACACACTGCAGAGAGAAGTGGACAAATAAAGACCTTGTGCAGTCAACATGTGGTGCTGTTTTCTAAATAACAGAATTATTTTTCGATATTTTTTGGACAGGAACTCAAATAGAGCGTGGTATTTCGATTTCTTAATAGCGGTACTGCCCCTATAACTGGAAGATATCCCACTGGACAAAGGCCAAGTCAGATGCCACCGACAAAATGGATGTCCTGCACATCCTGCAAGGAGAATTACAGAGGCTGTAAGCAAAGATCATACGATAGGTCAGTCCGGTAACATAAAATGGCCTGCACGTTGGTCGGACCTAACGCATTTGGACTTTCATTTGTGTGGTAAATTGAAACAACAAGTTTACAATGGAATTCCAACCACTCGCGAAGATGTGAAAGATCGTATTACACGACCTTGTGTGGCGTATCACCAACATGGACAAATGCAATGAATATGGATGATACGATACTCTATGGTATACTGCGGTTTGAATCCACTCTGTTTTTTTTATCAGTTGCACTGATTTGATGTGTAAATGATACTGACAATATTATACACATGTATAATGCATTATTCATACTACATCTTCTCCCGGATATTTATTTTGTTCAAATTGCACAAGAATTCCACCTGACGTAGTAGAATAATGTTGACTGTAAGTTGTGTTCATATCACTAAAATTACAGATCGTACATCAGAGCTTTTATAAATTTTTTGTCTTCGATTTAATTATTCTTACCAAATTGATCATGAAAAGGAACCACAGAATACCACCCGCACACAACACTGACGTATGCTACCAGAAATATTTTTCTCCGTGATTCGTGCGTAGTTCAATTTTGGCCTCACACATCAGCAATGAAAACTTGTTCAACAATAAATACAATCAGCACTGTTCTTAGAAAATGCAATCTGATTCGATTAATTTTTTCTTTTATAAATAGAGTTCAGTACCACCGCTGCACATTTATTTCTTACACATCGGAATATTGAAAGTTTGCAGTTTCAAATAATTTAAAATTGCCGCTGTGATAAAAGTTAAGATGGCGGCCAACAAAAGATAGAGGATTTCTTTTTTGATCAAGATTTTCCTTTGCTCAATAAATAATTAATCATTTAAATTGATGCCACCAATAAAAAAATATTAAATTGTTTTGCAAATTAGTTTAACACAAACCCATGCTATTTTCAACTAGAGGTATAGACGAAGTTGCTATATAATCGCAACTAATAATGGCTGCGCTTCTTGCAGCTATGATAAAACAATTAATACAAAATTGTAATTAAAAGAGGAAGTGAATTTTCAATAACTAATCATAAATAGTTTTAACGCATTTGGCTCTATTTGTTTTTACCAGCAAATGAACATAAAAGTACAATAATTTTACATTAAATGTTTTTCATTTAACAGACCTCAAATTGATTCGCGTCTTGCGTCGGCGATGTACATCAGAAGAAGACGACAAAAGGGTACAAACCAAAAGAAAAGAATGACATACATTAACAAAGAATGTGAAACAAATATTGTCTCTGTTTTACATAATTATCATCTTTTTAAGAAATAATTACATAGTTGAATGAATATTATTGAGCTACGTGATTTTCCACACGTTCATATTCCATTCGTAATAAAAACATATATATATATATATATATATATATATATATATATATATATATCGTGGATGTTATACTTGATCTGTCAGCTCGAAAGAAATTCAATGTGCAGTACTATCCACACACAATCATTTTACATCTTGTATGACTGCAAATGGTCGCAATATTGTAACGTCGTTATGTGATGCCACTAAATTACGTAACGAATTTTTCATCCTCATCTCGTTATATACGTTTGCAAAAGCACTTGTGAAAGATCAACGCCATGATCTAATGTACGATATTAATGTACAATATAATGCACTGTACGTGTCTTTAGTCGTGTTATTAAGGGGTAAATAATATGAAATTTCAATTCTTTTAAAATAAAGAAGTTGAGTATCATATCCCCTCTACTCTTCCACCTCCGAACAAATGATGAACATCAAACTATGTTCTCCATCAAGCTAACCAGCTTTTGTTTGAAAGATTTTCTGTACAAATGACTGCGTTATTCAGGCTGCCTGTCTAAAGTGCCTCGCGCTGTACAGACTATACAAAGGAACCTGTAGGTACTTTCAATCTACCATTTCCCGAAGAGCCGTGCTAAATATATATGTGTTAGTATGGTTCTGCGAAACTCAACTTTCGTCCAAACCACAGACCTATTGTAACCTGCAAACACTAAATGCACACGCCGCAAAAATGTAGCTTTCGAGGAGACAGCATCCACTTGTTCCTTACCAAATTTGTGTCCAGGATTAAATTTCCAGAACTTAAAACTTTTTGATGGCTAATGAGAAATTTTTCCTAGATCCCATAGAGTTGGTGGGGGGGGGGGTGGAGCCGTAAAATTTTCAGCATTTCTAATATTGTGGACAATCAGTGGCATATTTTTCCACAATTTAAAATTGCAGTCATCCGATGACTTGTTATCAGTCACGTACATCAATTTTAGCTCTGTCTGATGATTAATTAGACAGAAATTTATAAATTGGCTGAAACACAATTGCTGTGTTTTACCCCACAGACAGTGGTAAAGCACCGCAGTGTGAACCTTTGCCCCATTTAAGATAAACATGGATAAAAATTGATGACTGCATATTAAACCACTTGAAATAACCCTTTGTAACGTTGTTGTACTGCAGCCACATTATCTAACACTCTACTGAACTTAAATGTCTAGTAAATTTGAACGTAATGTGGAACATGGCAGGTCAGTTCTACGCGCCTCGCTTCCACCCAACTTACTGAACTGAACAGACAATTATAGGATCTATGGTGAATCAGTATATTAGAGAGGCGACAGTGGCTCTCATGTTGAATTTAATGGTAGCAGGATACATGAAGTCATTATCGGTGGAGGAGCCGACCGTTTTGAGGGTCGTTATATCAGAAAATGTAAAGGTGTATGCTTGTTCGATGCCTCAAGATGTGTTAAAGTTGGAGGAACATTTTCTTCCTGTCTTACGAATGGAATCAGTACGGTACAATTGGCACAAGAGTGCTTTAACAGCTTTAAATTGGTGGTTGTAGCCATTTGGCGCACATTCCACGTAGCACTTTTGGAGGATTTGGATGTAATCTGTGGAAGCCAAGAGGCTCGATTGTGGACCACAGATGAGAGTAATCAGTTCGGTCTTGGGGATGGGATTTGGTTTTGAACTCGGAGCGTGGGTAAAAAGGCGGATTAGCACCGGAGAAGGAAGTGGCAGTCCGCCATTCAACCCAACGCTGAGACACACGCCCTCCGGAGATTTCTGCCTGCACATTCCGATCGTTTCGCAGAACCGGCAGTAGGAACCTTTGGAGCGGTTTTCTCTTACTTCATCGCGCTCTCACAGCGGCAGCGGCAGCAGCCACTGTCCGAATTAGGTGCATAGTGGTAGTTTGTTTCAGGATGCAGTTCACAATCACTATATTAATTACAACGAGACTGCGTTATCCACGTTGAAAGTCAGAAGCAGTCAAGTCACCACTCTTTGTTCAACTTTTGTTAATTGCCTATCAGAACACTTTACATCATGAACTAGATGAAAAATGTAGTGGGTGCATTATGTAGAGATATGTCGCATTTAATTAATTTGTTTCATAAATAAATCTGTCGTTGTACTGAATTCCATTCGTTATTCAAGTAGACAAAATACCATCATCACCTCTAATACAATAGGAGTACTCTTGGAATAAAAATACAATTTCTCATCCTCAGTTCAACTAGACATGATCGCATTTTTGTCATTCGTGTTCAAAATCCATTACGTATAATATTCTCTGTAGTGTCACTGATAATGTGGTTCTGTGTCTTAGAGATATCAAGAAACATAGCTTCGTTACAGGTAATTACGTACCTGCTTACCAGAGAGACATTTTGTAAGTGTATAAAACACTCGTACAAAAATAATATTTTGCCTTCCATGAAAATAGGACTAGTAGGGTAGCCTAAAAGACATCAGTTATTGAGACTAAGCTATTCAGGTACCTAGTAAATAGTGTAGTTTAGTAGGTCGTAAAATTGTTCCTTGAAGTCTCAGGCTCATGAGTTTTTTCCTCTTCAGCATCGCCAACTACTGTCCATATCTGAGTTACTGTCACGTTGTGAGGAGTCTGCATTTCAATCTGAAGAATAATCATCTCTTTGTTCGATCTGTTTTCTTCCTCTTTTGGCACTGACTGAATGATATCTAGATTATCTCCCTTTGTTTCTGTAGCACACACTTTTTTTCCTTGTCACGTCTTTCCTTCTGAGTAGAAATTTTTTCTTTTCTCATGCGTTCTTCTTCTAGTCGACCTTTATTGGGTGTCAAGTTCAGAAGCTCACATTTCAATGCTTTGACAGAAGGTTTCTCCAAAATCTTAATTTTAGGTAGCGGGATTACATCTTCAGGTGAGATTTATCATGCAGTGTATGATGATCGTCGTATTTTGCGGGGGTTATCATTAAAGAATTGTCATCACACTGTTGGAGCTGTAGTGATCTACCCCAAAACATCAGCCGGGATTTGCCCTTTTCACCATTTTCTAACAAACGTGACACTGTTCAATTTGGGGACCAAGTGAAACAATTATTTCCACGTGAATGGAAGCTTAAAAGCAGTAGTGTCAACGACTAATTTATTGATTTTTGGTTTAAGACACTGCTACAGTCTGGAACCGCGCGACCGCTACGATCGCAGGTTCTAATCTTGCCTCGGGCATGGATGTGTGTGATGTCCTTAGATTAGTTAGGTTTAAGTAGTTCTAAGTTCTTCATTACACAACGCTAACATACAACATCAGTAAAGTTACATGTAAGTAGTAAAAAGCACTTACCTCATTTTCTCACCTCTCCAGTCACCTGCCGGCACGAACATTCATGGAACAATAAATTACACTAAGATAAACCTGCCACCTGGTGGGAAACACATGAATCGATGTCAGTCAATACATAAACTCGATGCAGGTTTTTCCCCGCGTCGGGATTTAGCCCCTCCTATCTTACTCAGATTCTTGTTTGTAGCCGAAGATGGACGTTATACATGTACATCTACATCCATACTCCGTAAGCCACCTGACGGTGTGTGGTGGAGGGTACTTTGTGTACTTCTATCAGTTCTCCCTTCTATTCCAGTCTCGTATTGTTTGTGGAAAGAAAGATTGTCGGTATGCCTCTGTGTGGGCTCTAATCTCTCTGATTTTATCCTCATGGTCTCTTCGCGAGATATACCTAGGAGGGAGCAGTATACTGCTTGATTCCTCGGTGAAGGTATGTTCTCGAAACTTCAACAAAACCCGGTACCGAGCTACTGAGCGTCTCTCCTGCAAAGTTTTCCACTGGAGTTTATCTACCATTTCCGTAACACTTTCGCGATTACTAAATGATCCTGTAACGAAGCGCCTTGCTCTCCGTTGGATCTTCTCTAACTCTTCTATCAACCCTATCTGGTACGGATCCCACACTACTGAGCAGTATTCAAGCAGTGGGCGGACAAGTCTACTGTAACCTACTTACTTTGTTTTTGGGCCGGCCGGAGTGGCCGAGCGGTTCTAGGCGCTACAGTCTGGAACCGCGCGACCGCTACGGTCGCAGGTTCGAATCTTGCCTCGGGCATGGATGTGTGTGATGTCCTTAGGTTAGTTAGGTTTAAGTAGTTCTAAGTTCTGCATTACGCAACGCTAACATACAACACCAGTAAAGTTACATGTAAGTAGTAAAAGGCACTTAGTTCTAACCTCAGAGGTTAAGTCCCATAGTGCTCAGAGCCATTTGAATCATTTTTTTGTTTGTTTCCGGATCGCATTTCCTTAGGATTCTTCCAATGAATGTCAGTCTGGCATCTGCTTTACCGACGATCAACTTTATATGATCATTCCATTTTAAATCACTCCTAATGCCTGCTCCCAGATAATTTATGGAATTAACTGCTTCCAGTTGCTGACCCGCTATATTGTAGCTAAATGATAAAGGATCTTTCTTTCTATGTACTCGCAGCACATTACACTTGTCTACACTGAGATTAAATTATGGCAGAAGAAGACTCTCCGCTACTGTAATATTCTAAGATACTCCTGCAGATCTCTTCTTAATTGAAATGATGCTTTTGAGTAAGTATAATTTCCCGTTGGTATACCTGTCGTCCCGAACTGAAGACAGCGCCACACATACAGCCTCAGAAGAAGTTAAAATAGTGCTAGATCCTGATACTGGTCTTTCTGAGACCTCACATGCTTTTCCCTTCAATTTTAATGCATAGGAAGAGTTAGTGTTCCGCCTCGACTGTTTACCGGAAATTAGATTTTATATAGGGAATGTTCCGCTGAAATTAAAAACCATAGTGTTTCTAAGTTGTTGTTGCTTCATAGACCATGATGTTAAATAAAATTCACATCAGAACCGTACCTCACTCACGTGTAAGTTACGCTTGGTGCCGTGTTTTCAAATTAATATAAACCGTATGCTTTTGGCATTCTTCTAAAAAGGGAATAATATGTCACTGTAAACCGATGTCATGGTAAAATGACTTAGTGGTTAGGAAATGTAAGAAATTCAAACAATAGATTTTTGGTATATTTAATAGATTTGTTAATAAAGACTATTCCTGAAACAATTATTCAACAATATCAATCACGTTCCTCTGTACAGTCGTACGAAACATGAAGATTAAAAGTTGAATGTCGAATAGTAATCCATGAAACAACAAAATTAGTTCTGTTGTTGAGAAATAATTCTCACCGATGCTATCTAATTGCAGACATCACAAATAAGGTTTTTTATTCCGTGTCTTACTCCAGAACATACAGGATGTGCCCACAAATTACATTGTTGACATCTTCACCAGTGTTCTCTGGGATTTCAGTGTGAGTATTGTTCCAAGCAGTACGAACAGTGACAATCTTCGGAAGCATTACTGTTGTCACCTGAAATGTCTTTTTTGTACGATATTTCTTTTCCTCGACTAAGTTTCCTCTTTTCTTTCCTCGGCTATTTGGAGCGCAAGTTGCCCCACCTCCTTCATAGTAATACCAAACATGCGCAACTCCAAGAATTTCAGGTTTTGTACAAGTTCACACCCCAATGCAGTGTTGAAAGTTGGATGGATTCTACCCAATCCTTTCTGAACACCATTAAAGATTTTGTCCGTGTTCCTAGTTCGTGTTCTAAGCGTAGTGTATGCCTTTGACGCCTGCAGCCATCCCATCTCGTCTCTGGTAACAGAGCCTGCCACATCTGCACCACATCCCAAAACTGTCTTATCTATTTCATTACTTTTTTGCCTGCCCTCTAAGGGGAAATTCACGTTCTTGTAACTGGACCACGTAAAGTCATTGTACTGCTGACCTACTGCTATACGCATTAACAGATACGTAAAATAGATAGTTTAATTAATATCAAAGATCACACGGAATAAAACTAAAGTCCACATTGGGGACACTGACACATGGTATGTCATTGTAGCCTGAAACGCCTTCTTTGATTCATTCGAGAAACGTTCAACTACTGCGTCGTCTATCAGAATTTTCTACCTCTCAAAACGTAGCTGTAAATATGCTTTACAAAATAACTTATACTTTTCTGAGACGTCCAATTACCTACAATACTAATGGATAAATACACTCCTGGAAATTGAAATAAGAACACCGTGAATTCATTGTCCCAGGAAGGGGAAACTTTATTGACACATTCCTGGGGTCAGATACATCACATGATCACACTGACAGAACCACAGTCACATAGACACGGGCAACAGAGCATGCACAATGTCGGCACTAGTACAGTGTATATCCACCTTTCGCAGCAATGCAGGCTGCTATTCTCCCATGGAGACGATCGTAGAGATGCTGGATGTAGTTCTGTGGAACGGCTTGCCATGCCATTTCCACCTGGCGCCTCAGTTGGACCAGCGTTCGTGCTGGACGTGCAGACCGCGTGAGACGACGCTTCATCCAGTCCCAAACATGCTCAATGGGGGACAGATCCGGAGATCTTGCTGGCCAGGGTAGTTGACTTACACCTTCTAGAGCACGTTGGGTGGCACGGGATACATGCGGACGTGCATTGTCCTGTTGGAACAGCAAGTTCCCTTGCCGGTCTAGGAATGGTAGAACGATGGGTTCGATGACGGTTTGGATGTACCGTGCACTATTCAGTGTCCCCTCGACGATCACCAGTGGTGTACGGCCAGTGTAGGAGATCGCTCCCCACACCATGATGCCGGGTGTTGGCCCTGTGTGCCTTGGTCGTATGCAGTCCTGATTGTGGCGCTCACCTGCACGGCGCCAAACACGCATACGACCATCATTGGCACCAAGGCAGAAGCGACTCTCATCGCTGAAGACGACACGTCTCCATTCGTCCCTCCATCCACGCCTGTCGCGACACCACTGGAGACGGGCTGCACGATGTTGGGGCGTGAGCGGAAGACGGCCTAACGGTGTGCGGGACCGTAGCCCAGCTTCATGGAAACGGTTGCGAATGGTCCTCGCCGATACCCCAGGAGCAACAGTGTCCCTAATTTGCTGGGAAGTGGCGGTGCGGTCCCCTACGGCACTGCGTAGGATCCTACGGTCTTGGCGTGCATCCGTGCGTCGCTGCGGTCCGGTCCCAGGTCGACGGGCACGTGCACCTTCCGCCGACCACTGGCGACAACATCGATGTACTGTGGAGACCTCACGCCCCACGTGTTGAGCAATTCGGCGGTACGTCCACCCGGCCTCCCGCATGCCCACTATACGCCCTCGCTCAAAGTCCGTCAACTGCACATACGGTTCACGTCCACGCTGTCGCGGCATGCTACCAGTGTTAAAGACTGCGATGGAGCTCCGTATGCCACGGCAAACTGGCTGACACTGACGGCGGCGGTGCACAAATGCTGCGCAGCTAGCGCCATTCGACGGCCAACACCGCGGTTCCTGGTGTGTCCGCTGTGCCGTGCGTGTGATCATTGCTTGTAGAGCCCTCTCGCAGTGTCCGGAGCAAGTATGGTGGGTCTGACACACCGGTGTCAATGTGTTCTTTTTTCCATTTCCAGGAGTGTACATGTGAACAAAACAGATAAGTTGTAGGCTCACTTATTAGTTTTTCGTTCACAGTACCAAGACGGAAGCTGACAGTTCGTCGCCATATACTTAGGGACAGAGTAGTCAATCGACGTTTCTGTACAGCTTACTGCAGGTGACACCACTCACCTGGTTTCGTCCATAGCGTGACTTCTGCTATTTACAATGTGGGATTGTGGATAAGACTTGATGCAAACACTTCGTGTCTATTTACATCCCCAAACTAGTTTCAGAGAAATACTGCCATCATCAGCGGTTCCTTTATTCTTTTTAACTTAAACTCACTGCAAAAGTTCCTTTTTTTCTGCATAGAGTATGTTACGTTAGTTGGTAGGCTTTTGGTTGCTCTGAAATCACTGAAAAATCCTAAATTTTCACATAGGCAGTAATTCAAATATTACGCTCTTTTTACGATTCCCTACCTGAACACGTAAAAAACGTAACAGTTATAAGACCAATTTTTTGGCTGACTGTTAAGACTCTTTTTCCCCTCAGGAACGGATAGAGGTATCAAGGCGAAATTCACGTCAAATACTGAGATCGATGAGATGAGAAATTTAAGCAATGTAATCGAAAGATACAAAACACCGTTTATGTCACATCTTTTGGTACTTGTAAACTCGCTCATCAAAGCCTACAGATGACCTGTCTTATATACATAATTAAGTTTGTACAGAAGCCACATGGCGCGAATTCTACTCACAGTCATCCGCTTTTTATTTTCTTTCTTTTTGCAAATATGAATTAATGAAAGCAGTTCAATGCTACGCCCAAAAATTCTCGATAAAAGAGACTTTGAATTTTTCTTAGCGATTTAAATATAATAAAGTAAGGTCGGCTTTTCAACAGGCTGTACGGTTGGTTGGTTGGTTCGGGGAAGGAGACCAGACAGCGAGGTCATCAGTCTCATCGGATTAGGGAAGGACGGGGAAGAAAGTCGGCCGTGCCATTTGAAAGGAACCATCCCGGCATTTGCCTGGAGCGATTTAGGGAAATCACGGAAAACCTAAATCAGGACGGCCGGACGCGGTATTGAACCGTCGTCCTCCCGAATGCGAGTCCAGTGTCTAACCACTGCGCCACCTCGCTCGGTAACAGTCTGTACGGCTCTGTGGCAAAACGCTCGCTTGGCCTGAGAGGGGCCTCCGTTTGATTCCTAGCCGTGGTAAGTTTTCAAAAAACTGTTAACATTCTACAAGAACTTCTGTGACACGTAAAATACGTTAAGAGTGCAAAAGTATATTTTTAATGTTTTCTTTAATTTAAACAGTGTTTATTAACAATTTTTATAAAAGATCGGTAATTAGTATTTTACATTTACAATTAACTATGGTTTTCTTTGTGCAATGTGTAATTACAGATAGGGAGCAGTGGAATTTTATTCTCGAACGCTCCCGATTTTTTTCCCTTTTTATGTACAGAGTGGTTATAAGTAAACCTTCGCAACTTTGGGCAGTGTAGACGTAAAACTACAGTACGAATACCCAATTATGATTATTATTATTATGATTACGGCTCTGTGCAATGCAGGATTTGCGTTGTTAGTTGCGTTAGTGTCATGACCTAGGTACAGTTGGGCGCAGGTGCTGGTACGGTGAGGTATGGTGAGTGCGAATTACAGCTGCAGACAGTCAACACGGTTTGGGCAAGGTGTGCGGGGCTTCCCTCGTGAAGGTGTTTTATCAAAACAACGGCAGTATTGCAGCTGCTCTTTGCGAATAACGTCGCATTAAAGGAATACGGAAAGGTTGAAGAACGTGATTCGGAAGTTCAAATTAACTGGAGATTTGCAAAGTGCTCCAGAGAGAGGACGACGGCCCATTGTGAAACAAATTGGTGGATAAATTACTGTTGCCATAGCTGTGAATGGCAGACGCAGTGTGCGATCCTCCAGCTGTGTCACAACAGCTGGACATTCCATGATCCACCGTTTCTTCGGGCAGCAGTAATGAAACCTCTAGTGCCATCCCAGGCCGTCGTGAATGCAGATGGCCTATACGCTGAGCAACGATCGTCACCTGGAACATAACATGGACGTAATTAACAAATGTTACTCTCTCATATGGAAACGGAAATGTCTCTCTTACAGCAGTTTCTTCTTATTTCTCTTCTGCACGTCCTTATGAATGTTTCCACAAAGTTTTATTGACCTACGATCACTGTATTTCGAATTGGGAATTACCAGGATCAGGAAATGACATCATTTACCCTTCGACAACATTATTAACTTTTACATATTTTAAGAGTAACAGAAGGTTCCCTTTGAAAAACAGGTAGAAAAATTGCAGTTTATTTGCCATTACAGACACGAAGGCGTACAAAATGGTGAATGAGACAGTCGTTGAATTGCAATAATAATAAACAAATTCAGGAAATGAGACCTTAACAATAATAATCTTTTAAAATTTTTAAATGAAACGATTTTGAATAAACCAGCCAGTTACAACAATCTAAACAGTTCTTCAAGCTAATTCTAATACAAGATATTAGACAGACCCCGGAGAGATAACCATTAGCCTTTAG
This sequence comes from Schistocerca cancellata, assembly GCF_023864275.1. Classification (NCBI taxonomy): domain Eukaryota; kingdom Metazoa; phylum Arthropoda; class Insecta; order Orthoptera; family Acrididae; genus Schistocerca; species Schistocerca cancellata. The sequence goes on from NC_064634.1 coordinate 481,587,307, forward strand.
GAATTACCCAGAAGCTTTACACCAAAAAATTTACTATATAACTTAGAACAAGGGTACAATGTACAGGGTGAAGAAAAATTCGCGCACTCAGGCTTCGCAGCGCGATTCCTCACGTACTAGCTGTAAAGATATGTGTCTCACAAAATTTCATCCTGCGCATATTTCCGGCAGTCAATGGAAGTTAATGATAAGCGATCTGGCAACACTATAATCACATGTACGGTAACTACTGCTGTCAACGTATAGCGATAGTTTCATGCAATTGATAGCGGTTTGGGTTAACATGCAGGAATTCAAGGGGTTCGATTCTGAGTCGAGGCACATTTGTTTCTATTTGTCAATTTCATTCTGCCATATAATGCTGCAATATAAACCGTTTCATAACCCGCAGGTATTCGACATTCGCGTTGTTTCCATAACGGTAGCGGACGCAGTGTTTCCACATTTCCATCGACTATAATAACAATAATGTTGAACGGCATAATTAGTGGTTCCATGGTGATAATACATACAAATGGTAACCGAGTTTGGAAATTATTTACAAAGCATGTTGCTAATAGATGGGACCATTGCTGGGAGGGGGAGAGAAACACAGGAAACAGGTTGGATTCCTGGCGGGGTCGGGATTTTCTCTGCCTCGTGATGACTGGGTGGTGTGTGATGTCCTTGGGTTAGTTAGGTTTAAGTAGTTCTAAGTTCTAGGGGAATGATAACCATAGCTGTTAAGTGCCATAGTGCTCAGAGCCATTTGAACCAGGTTTGGAATCTAGTAGATGCTGTGGTGCGAAACAGTCCGCGTCCACGACGTGTAAAACGCTTCTTTAAAAGCTGGCCAACGAAAACGATTGTACTTCCATTTCTGTGCTCGTAATACGTAAGTGCAAATGCTTTGTATAAGACCCACTGTAATAGGTGTACAAAGATTAAGACACCATGTACCATAGAGAGTACATTTAGCAAATAAAAACAAACACGCCCCGACGCAGAATCGAACCCTCGACCTTTTTCGTGATAGTCCAAAACCGCTATCCACTGCACCAACAGCAAAGGAGTAATAAATACTATGTCCTAATATAGGTAGCTGCCGTACGTGTGATTCCAGTGTTGCCAGATTACCAATCTTTAACGTCCGTTTCTTACCGGATGTATGGGCAGCACGAAATTTTGTGACTGTCATTTTTGTATTGTTAGTTCCTGAGGAATCGCGCTGCAAAATCCGATTGCCCGAATTTTTCTTCTCCCTGTGTATTAAATATTGAAGAGAGAAATTCCTGTGAGGAGCCAGTTAATCAAAGGCCTTGTGGCCGACTGCAAAATTTCGTTTACAGTGCAAGTCACATAACGCAAGATACACAGTTTGAGCACAGACAGCCAGAACGCGCGACGCACGACTGCAAGCAAACAGCAAGCCGCGCTAGGGAATGCCCGAGAGCCGTGTACACGGCCGCAAGTAAGCCAGGCCCACGCGCCAAGAAGCCGCCGACGCGGAACACCCTCCCAGCGGCCTAGTAGGTGCTGTTAACAAACAAGGAAGTTAAGTGACTGAATTATACTACAAGTAAAAGTTACGGTTAAACCACGGTTGCTCTTATAGAACCTTTCTAATAAGTAAATCCGCCTTAGGAAGTAAGCTTCGCTAACAGAGAAATTCTGGAAGGGAACTGTAATTTCTTTCTAGGAAGGAATATAAATAACAACCCGCTAGGGTCTTTCAGTTAGCTGGAGCACACAACATGATAATGGATAATAGTTATACCAGGGAGCGCCCAGCTTATAAGACGTAAGACCCTGTTATAGGTACCCCTGACAGCTAGGCAAATTACGTAACTATAACAACATTAATCACGGTAAATTCATTGTGAGAAAACGATGGCCAGCATATTAACACAAGTTACTTTAAAGTCACACAGAGCAGTCACAGTCCAGTAACGGAGTACTTTTTACATGCAAAAAACGATGTAGAAGATTTTATATTTTTATCTAGTGTATATACTTGAGAGTATGTTGAATAAAAGTTTTCGACCTCCAAAAGCCTCTGGACAACCTTCTGTGGCCAAAAAACCAAGAAAATTCATTTTGTTGTTTTTATTTTAAGTAAAAGTTATTCAAGGAAATGAAATTTCCCGTGGGAATACTGCTCTCCAATGAGCATATGTGTGTTCTCTATTTATTATTTCTTTAATTTCCTTTACTCGTGTGTATTTTTATTAGTTTTTATGCATGACTTACTTAGTAATAGCGGGTCGCTAAAATGAAAACCAAGTGCATTGTAATGGCCAATACGTATTTACGTTTGAGTACTATACAAATGTTTACAAGTGAACAAATGAAATGAAATTTCGTGTGGCTAGGGCCTCCCGTCAGGTGGGCCGTTGCCTGGTGCAAGCCTTTTTAGGTGACGCCACTTCGGCGACTCGTGCGTCGATGACGATGAAATGATGATGATAAAGACGATACAAACACCCAGACCCAGAAAATCTCCAACGCCGTGGGTAATCGAACCCGGGCCCCCAGGCATGACAAGCTGGTGCGCTGTCCACTCAGCAACGGGACCGGACTAGTGAACAAATAAAAAGGCACGGCAACTTTAAAAACAGATTTAAATATCAGAGATACGCATACTACCAAATTTCAATTTCATCGAGGTAGTTAGACTGCGGCAGGTCCCGGTCCAACATCCGATCTTCAGGATCCATTGCGACAGCTTCACCAAGTTCATCATCCTCGAACATATCTTCTATCCCTTCCTAATCCTTTTCGAGCCCAGTTTCTGGGGCGTTCTCCCAAGATAAACCACAACAGCGTTTGCCCGTCGAGGGCCAGTTCAGTCCTGATTTTCGACGTCCACACACTGCTATGTATCCTGTTTTGCACGCGCAGGTAACGATATTCAATAGCTGTGTGGTGCCGCGTCTTCCACCATTGACACAAGCCTGTTAAGTTTTTCTTCCAGCCTCACTGTCATGGATTAGTTTTCTTCCCCAGCCAAGATTGCATCTGATGGTAGGATCGTAATGAGTGCCACCTATCTGCGTCCGATGTTGGTGATACCCTTTCCGCTACAGGCAGAAGATAACGACTCATTAATTGTGGAAACAGCTCTTTCCCAACTTTCTGAGTCTGACAGTGTGGCAATCGTAAGCGAGGACATTGGTGTGCTTATTCTTCTAACGAGTCGAGGCAATAAGTACATCAACTTGTACTTCCATAAACCGGGAAGAGCAAAATCAGAAATTGAAAGACTTCCTCGGCGGAGGTTTCACAAAAAGCTCGTACCCGAGATCGTCCGAAGTCTCGCAGCTGGAATTACAATACAACGCTAATGTCAGCTGTTCTCCTGTCTGTCCTGTTAAGTCTTCGAAGGCTCAGGTTTTAACGAATTCAGTAGCCTGCATTTTCAGATGTGGCTATTGCCGGCCGCGGTGGTCTCGCGGTTCTAGGCGCGCAGTCCGGAACCGCGCGACTGCTACGGTCGCAGGTTCGAATCCTGCCTCGGGCATGGATGTGTATGATGCCCTTAGGTTAGTTAGGTTTAAGTAGTTCTAAGTTCTAGGGGACTGATGACCACAGCTGTTAAGTCACATAGTGCTCAGAGCCATTTGAACCATTTTTTGTGGCTATTGCTCCGTAAGGATCAGTTTTTCCCTGTACCTTGGCAAAAAAAGAGGATGCGGTATAACATCCTGTGAAAGCATCGCCGAGGAGGGTAAATGCAGGATCGAAATTGAAAGAATTTCTGGGATATCACAGCAGCGCGGGGTAGCGGCACGGTCTCAGGTGTCCTGCTCACGGGTGTGTGTGTTGTCCTCAGATTAAGTAGTGTGTAAGCCTACGCACTGATGACCTCAGCGGATTGGTCCCATAGGAACTTACCACAAGTTTTCGATTTTGAGATACCACAGCCCTGCTGATTTTGCTCTTCCCGGTTTATGGAAGTACAAGTTGATGCACTTGTTTCCTCGACTCGTTAGGAGAATAAGCACACCAATGTCCTCGCTTACGATTGCCACACTGTCAGACTCAGAAACTTAGGAAAGAGCTGTTTCCACAATTAATGAGTCGTTATCTTCTGCCTATAGCGCTTGACTGCCCCCATCCTCCACTTTCCCCGCGAGCATAAAAATCGAGTGGTTCTCGCTGCTCTTATTTGCAAGAATGTTCTCCTGTGCGACTGCAGCATTTGCATCTTCATCGACAATGATATCTGATTAACACCTGGTGTCTTTAAGCGCCGGATATTTCAAAAGACTTTTTTCCCGTTTGGGTTGACAAAAATTCAAAAGTTGAATGCCTTCTTTCCCGATCAGTGTTCTTGTCAGACTCCATAGCTATGCAGATAAAGACTGCCATGATTCTTCCCATGGAATTGAAAGTAATTAACCCCACGAGAACGTCTCAGATAGGTAAGCTTCCATATAAGGAGCTGCGAATCCAATTGCACTAACAGCGTCGACAATAAATCTTGATCCGAATTGTACGTGAATGTACTGAGCACAGTCAATAGTGAAGATACAAATTACCGTGGCCTTACTGCACAAATCACTGCATCTGACAAAGCGATACACCATTTTCCATTTATCTAGAGTTCATCGTTTGTTTTTCAAACTCAACCACACAAAGAAATGGAGCAATGTTTCAGGGATCACTGATCTGACGTCTGGCAAGAAATCATCAGGTGGTGGATATCGTGATGTATCATAGACCTGTGTCTATGTGCAGCAGCACGTAAAATTCTCAGATGTTCTTCTCATAATTCTGGATCTCGGGGATCTGCGAATCAAATTATCAGAAAGTATTCTATAGGCCGTACTTTTGAAACACAACATTGTGATGATTTTATGTCTGTCAACAAACATTATTTCTTCAACGTACTTTCGGAAGAGTTGGGTTTTTGTGATCCTTACATGTGCCCCCAGCCATTCCTGACTTGATCCTTTATCTCCTGCAAAGAAAACTGTCACTCTTCTGACTCTTAGATGTAGCAAGAAATCACGTACATTGTTGCATCTACCTGTGTGGATCCAGCACTTCCTTGTTTCCCTTCACCCCTGATTGACCAGCAGAAATCCATCTGTCAAAACCTACGATTCTAAACATTTTTAGCACAAAGATTCTCATCACGGAAATGTTCCATCACTTATCGAGACCAGCATCCCCTCGCCTTTCAGCAACACCAATAGCAGTATCTGTTAATTAAAGTTTCACCACTTTACGAACAATATTTTGCTTTGCATAGCAAAGTCTGCTAAATTTCCCTCAATTACACTACTGGCCATTAAAATTGATACACCAAGAAGATGACGTGCTACAGACCCTAAATTTAATCGACAGGAAGAAGATGCTGTGATATGCAAATGATTAGCTCTTCAGAGCATTCACACAAGGTTGGCGCCGGTGGCGATACCTACAACGTGCTGATATGAGGGAAGTTTCCAACCGATTTCTCATACACAAACAGCATTTGACCGGCGTTGCCTGGTGAAACGTTGTTGTGATGCCTCATGTAAGGAGGAGAAATGCGTACCATCACGTTTCCGACTTTGATAAAGGTCGTATTGTACACTCTTTGACATAAAACTTGACCGGCGACCGGCCGCTTCAGAGGCTAAGTCCGCGCCGATCGCGACATGGGACAAAGAAACTGGCCAACTCGCTAATTCTCTAAGTCCGGTTATCTGCACAATCTGGCAACACTGTAGACTGCGGCACTTCCTGGAGGAAAACTTGTCCCAAGATAGAGAGACTCTAGGCTGATTACGCCTGTGGTCTAGCGGTAGCGTGCGTTGTTTCTGTTCATAATGTCAGTGGATCGAGAGCAGCTGGCATAAAATATTTTTATAGCCTCTTCTGTCTGAATGCTGAAGACGTGAATGTAATGGTAGCGCAGATTCAATCTATTTCGCTTTGTGACACACCGATATCAAAATTTTATCTAGTAACGATTTTGCGGCAGATTTCCTGCAGACTGTCCTCCTCTGGACGCCGTATGCGGCAAAGCTCCGGGATCCATTTGCTGGCTACTGGCAGCGGCCGTGGCGACAGCAGCGGCGCTGCACTCCCCCGTTCTTTATCGAAAGCGCCTGCTACCGCTCATCGCTTTTGATGATTTGAAACGCTTTATTATTAAATGTTGCTCCACAGAAAATTTCTACAATTTCCATTCACGCTCAAAAGCATAGGAGACAGACGCCCTGATTAGTAGGCGGGTAATCGGCAAGAGCTGAGTATGGCCCGAAATTAATTTTATAGACTGGAACGAAATTAAACCACCTCACTACATTCGATGAATTTATAAATGCTCATACCTCGTTTCTTTTCCTTTCAAACTTAATTATTTGTGCAACTTTTGGTCAATGATTGGATGTTTTCGTCAAGCCAGAGTGAGCGTCTGTGGTGTAAAATGTATTACAGTTCTTGTTTCATTCCTTATGGTAAGTCTATGCGATAAACTGTGTGAATACCTTGCAATGCATGCTCTGTAGCAGTGCAGGCACACTGCACATTTGGAGTTCCATGTATGGGTTCATGAAGTATTTATTGTTGATCGGAAGTGATAGTTAATGTCATCAGATTTAAACCAGAAAAATTTGTCGTTTTGAAGGTTTCAGAGAACGGAAAGGAATTGCTAACGCCGGTGTTAGAAAACGTCTACAGTTAAACGCTATTGCAAAAATTTAGAAGATGTGAACTATATTAATGAACATGTGCACTTCATAAACAACCTTCTGACATGTTAGACCTATATGACGAACAAAGCTCAAATTTATATCGTTGACAGTCGGTTTGAGTCTTTTCAGGACCTATTTTACAGTGAAGCACCTTGGAATTTGCAAAGCAGAAATCCATGATATTAACTTAATTTACTAAGTCGAAATCGGACGAAGATTGATGTTTAAAGGCATTCTTCAGATTTCGCATAAGAAATGTTTACTAGCAGTTTGCAACTCCATTAATTAAAATGGAAAATAAAATGTTTTAGTCAGCGGCTTCTACCGTGATTCGAACTTATAGTACAAGCACTGCAACGCACAAGGGAACCTCTGAGCTAACGACACACTGGCGGCCAGAGGCGGACTATAGTCACTGCGATGTTGCCTGAGCCTCAAAACGCAACCTTAAACACAGAAACAGAGGAGGTGGAGATTACTGTTTTAACGTCCCGTCGACAACGATGTCATTAGAGACGGATCACAAGCTCGGATTAGGGAAGGATGGGGAAGGAAATCGGCCGTGCCCTTCCTAAGGAACCATCCCGGCATTTGCCTGAAGCGATTTAGGGAAATCATTGAAAACCTAAATCAGGATGGCCGGGCGCGGGATTGCACCATCGTCCTCCCGAATGCACACACAAACAGGTGTTACTTATGTGAAGAACGCCGTTCTTGGAGTCCAGAAATTAAATATACTTTCTAATTGTGTCATCTTGCAGTGGATTATATCGTACGAGTCTTCGATGTGGAAAACGAATGTTAAGTGAATTTAGCGAGGTAACGCCGACCTACACCCGGAAGTAAATGCACTATCAGAGTGTTGACAAATACTTGCTACGACGCTGCCATTTCTCGGCTCTCTGACGAGGCAGCTCTTCAGCGAAATGCTTGCCGTGATTCTCCGATACGGTTCTTCAGAGTGGAGACGCGCGCGCACGTTTGGTTTTTATGCGGCGTTCTCCCCTGGTGGTTTCTGACGTCGCCTTGTGGGCTATGTATACATATGAGACATTCAATTATCATTAATCCAGAATGATACAAGTTTCAGCTTCCGGCGTGGAAGAAGGCTGTTGACGCCGACATTATATCATTTCAACGTAGGGAAAGCAAAACGGATCATTGAATGTTTCTCATTCAACATAAAGCATGTGAGATAAATTTCCGTAACGTTCATAATCATCTAAAAATACAAACGAAGTAAAAATACACCGGAATCTTATTCGAATTGAATATAATGTAAGATACCAAACGCTTTGCACCTCGATGTCGAATTTGTCCACTTGCAATCGTTTGCAGCATGCACATAGATTGTCATGATTACCACGAGAATGAAGAAATATGTTGGTAAGGATGGAAGCAAGAAGAGACGCAGTCAACAAATATTCTATTCCTCATGGCATTCATTTCATTTGACACGTAAGAAGAGGTAAAGCGGGAATTTACTTTCGTTAACACGAAAGATATGCCGCACATATTGATAACGAGGAAGTCTGCGTCTTCATACGTTTCCTCCTTGAAATCTGTATGCTCTATTATATACTAAGTAGCCCGATCATTGTTTCAGTAATGTTACCCTCTTGTTTGACCCCGTAACGATGAACAGATTCCAAATGCATGTCTCTGCGTGAAAGTAGCTGTTCGAACCCTTCCTGGGTTGTTTTTTGTGTTTTATTGCTTGGAATTCCTGAAGCAGACCACTGTGCCTTCCCCCCTCGTGGGTTAGGTCTCAAAACTAAACCGCTTTGTGTCCAATGGCATAATTTATTCATACAGCATCAGCATAAGACTCTTGCGAGTGAGAGAATGACAATAACAATCGTAACAAGAACAAGCAAATAATGAATGATGTTTATTCCAACGCAGAAAGAGAATGGCTTTAAATATAAAAATCTATATCTATATCCATATCTATTGATCTTTGAGTTGGCACAATGAAAATATATTCTTAGCATTTAGTTACTGAATTTAGTTCTGGATGTTTGCAGAGAAAAGGAAAAGTCGGTACTTCTCGCTAGTGTAATATAATGTGAACCAGCAACTACCCTTTCCTTAGAACACGACTCAAGCAGGTCCTCAAGTAGGCACTGCTGCACTCTGTTCCCTGACATTGCTCTGATGACGGTTAATGCAGATAGTTCCGATTATGAAATACAAAACGTATTGCAGGTTAGTTCCTAGGATAGTAACATTAAATTTGCGTTGTAGACGGCACATGAACGTGACGACTATCCATATTACTCATCAATATAAAAAGACAGTATTTTGGGAATTTAGCAGGATTACTCAAAATGAATTCTGAAATTGGGTGACTGACCGCACAGGTGCTAAACGTCGTCAAGAGTATACGATGTCCTAATCGCATTAGGAATATGAAGATCGTCTTCGACAGCTCGCAACTTTCACATAGCTAACCCCACCCTACTCCAGACAGCTCTCGGTGGAGTTGCACTACGTTGCCGATGTTATGGAAGGCCTTCAAACCGACAACAGACCACATATTGAAAAATACAAGCGAATTCTCTTGCAGCGTAAGCTTATTGTAACTAATCTAAAAATTATTGGAGAGGAACATTGTCCTATTCAAAAAAGTAAAATGTTACACACTGTTGACGTCAAACGGACATTATCTATGTCCTGTCTTGTGTCCTACTCATCTATAATATCAAGTGTACTATGAAAATGATTATATATAATGGATTATAAGGTAATGCATTGATACCAGATGGTGGGGGCCGGTCGATGTGGCCGTGCGGTTCTAGGCGCTTCAGTCTGGAACCGCGTGACCGCTATGGTCGCAGGTTCGAATCCTGTCTCGGGCATTGATGTGTGTGATGTCCTTAGGTTAGTTAGGTTTAAGTAGTTCTAAGTTCTAGGGGACTGATGACCTTAGAAGTTAAGTCCCATGGTGCTCAGAGCCATTTGATCTATTTACCACAAAATGACATTAAAAATTTAAGTTATTCACGAGCAGCTAGTTGAGAATATGTATGAACATTAAATGACACGACGAACCGTCATGTTCTGCATATGGATTCAAACCCAGCTCATGCAGACTAAGCAAAGATTTCGTGACTGACGGAAACTAACAGTCATTCCTGATTAGGCATACAGAGAGTGATATACCTCGATTTTAGACAGTATCAGTTAGCAAATATCAACTTTAAATTGCATAACGCAAACATTTTTAACAGACGCGAATTCCTACCCAGCATCTATTGTCCCTGTTAACGAACTACGAGAGATGTTAAATATTGCTTCTTCACAAGTAACTTACTTGAAATGCCGTGAGGTAAAGCTGTGTGTTGGACACGGATTCGAACCCGGAACCTAATCGGATTGCTATCGAAGCACAGTCAAATGTGACATATCGGAATTTCGCGGCAGTAACTAGATGTTATAACTGAAATGACGAGACGAAAAATTAATTTTTTCCTTCCCAGGACTCCAACCCGGCACCTATCGCTGTTATATTCTAGAGAAAACTAACGTTAAATATGGGTTTGTTGCACCAGCAGTGACATGTGAGCATGTTTGAACTGAAATAATATGACGAAGAGTTCAGCGCTCACTGGGAATAGAGCCCCACACATATCGTTGTTGACTACACACAAAGAGACGTCAGCTACCGAATTTTTCTCCACCAGCTGCTCAGAATAGCATCTTGAACTTACAGTCATCTCGCAAATAGTTCTGTGTCTCACTGGGAGTTAAAAACGTCAGATATCGTTAGTGTGACAGCGAATGAAAATACATTAAAAATCAAAATTATTATCCACCAGCAGACAGGTGTTCTCATGCTAGAGCTTGATAATACATAATTAAATCTTTAGTGCCGGGCCAGGATTCGATCCCATTCACGCATAATATGTGAAGGTGTTGAGGAATCTGCAGTTTTGAACAAACAACAAATTTTAGCCGAGCTGTATTGCCACGAAGGGATCAAATTCCGCGTTAAGGGCGGTCTGAGTTGCATTCCCAGTTCAGAACCAATTTTATCGACATACAGAAGCTCAAATAAAAGATGGAATAAGTGTCCTGTGACCATACATAGCGTTTGTGTCGTCACTTGAAATAAATAACTAGTATAAGAAAGGTTACTGGTGGTAGAGTTTCTACATGTCGCCACTCCAGACTTTATTGTGGTTCAACCTACCGTCTACTTGGTAAAGAAGGAATATCATCTTTAATGTGAATTTTCTGACCACGCAGCCATTATATCTCCTTCACTTGGTGTAGCCAGGAGAGAATGGAATCTGTCTCTCCCTATCTAAAATCATTGACAGAAGTGGGAATCGAACCCAGACCATAGGTATAACAACCTACCATCCGTCCAACAGACCACGAAATCCTCTTCTCTGCGAGTCATTTTTCTATCGTAACGAAGTTGTGCCACACTGGATGAGAATTCTGACACACAGGCTCCCTGTAGTAATTTGCAGCATGTTCAGTAAATTCATTTACTTGGTTGACCGAATCACCATGAACTAGCTGCCTCGGCTACCCAGTGCATACATTCGACTATTTTGTAATCACAGAAATAAAATCACGTTACTGCCACCTACACACAACTGCCAACATTGTAGGATGCAGAAGTTTAAATAAGAAGTGTTCCTTTTCACTTGAGCTATTCTATTGCGCTATCTGTTACTAGAAAACGTCGTTCAGTCCAAAAGAAAAGCTGTAACTGTTTGTCTCTCAGAAGTCAAGACATGGCCATATGCATAATCTCACAGTGCTGTGGAATCCAAAAGTTCTGAAGGAATAGTTGCCGAGCTCTGGAGCTGTTGTAGTTCCGTGTCAGCTTGTAGCATAGATAAGATGTCGCGAGTTCGAATACATTCAGTGCTACATTTTTTAAAACGCAATTCTGCTCTCTGCTGAAGTTATCAATCTAATGGAACTTTGAACAAATTCCCTTCACTTCTCAACCCAAAGTAGTCGCATGTGGAAAAAGGACTAACTACTGTGACTTTTGTCCTATTCAGGTTTAATAGACAGCAGGCAGCAGATGCATCTCGAAGATGTGCAGGGAGAGCGCATCGTGCCATAATATGTCAGAAAAGTATTTTCTACATTAGCCGTCGTGTGGTAGTGATATTTTATTCTTCTTCAAACTTTGATTGACAGCTTTAACTCAGAACAAATTTTCTACATGCATGTAATCAATAAACTGCATGTGCATTGTCAGACTGTCATAGGTAACATCAGAGAATTCGCATATATCGTTGATGATTAATTTCTCTCTCATGTTTACTATTGTTTTAACAACACTAAAGGAAACCTTACGAAAATTGTGCACTGTATTATAAGAAATGAAATAAAACTAACGATGATAACCTTACGACGAAAGTATCTGTACACAAGCATGCCTCTATCGACACGAATTAGTAAAATACTACTCACTTAGATTTTGATAGGGTCTGTGTTTAATTGGTATGCTGTGTCATACTCAAGAGGTATGCAAATGTGGCATTTCATAAATATAGTTACGTATTCCTAGAAACCCAAAATTCGCTTGTCAGCAGCGGAAAGAGGCGTTACCTGTTGTGCAGCATTGTAAGTTTTTCAACATTGCACTATGAGCTGAAAGCATTTTCTTGCGATTTCCGTATTGATGTTTGATCTGACTGCTTGTAGCTCTTTCACAGAAGGGATAAAAACGTTTCAGTCAGTGAGACTGGAACTGCGAACCGTAACAGACGCTGTTTCACAGGTCAGCACGTTACCACAGAGCTGGCGAGGGGGTATGGGTCTCAGTTTCCTATTACGACGGCAATAGTAACTAGAACTCGTAAACCGCTATTTAAAGGTCGAGATTAGTTGCGATTTCCACCTGCAACGACTTTCTTGGGCTGAAAACCGTAAATTTTCAATCTTTTGTTACCCTTCAAGCTATAATAACTCAGATTATTCAATGGAAATGACAGGTAAAATCAAGTGAACTTTGAGGCTTAATTCCGTGCACACCAGGAAGTAACTCGTCGATCACAGAGTTGCCAAACATACGTTGCCTTGTTGCCAAATCTCAGTTACAGTACCAGCAGGAAGAAGACGAACCGATGTGATCCTACAGCGGTCTGGGAAGTGACCATAGCTGGTGTCTCCAAGTCGCGGCTGCTACGGCCTGGAATACGTAATGCGTCTGATTCGCTTTCTGTAACTAGGTTTAGGGACTGGAGCGTAGTTACTAATAATACTCAGAACTGACTGCAAACTGAGCATCATAAATCAGTAACTCTCATTGTTGTTTTTATATTTCTTTCGTAAGTGCACTCAAAACTAAGAAAGTCATTCACAGGCGTTTTCCTGCCTCGCCGATAGTCGAGCAGAACATACAAATAAAAATAAAAAAGAATGTGTGTGTGTGTGTGTGTGTGTGTGTGTGTGAGAGAGAGAGAGAGAGAGAGAGAGAGAGAGAAATAAAAAGCAATGAGAGAGTGTGTAAAAAATTGTTGTAAAGAAATTGAATCATGGTATTTAAAGAAATCTTTCATTAAAATGACACGTTCCACATCATTACGAAATGTCGTATTCATGATCTATGGAACAAGAGTTAATCTAATGTAATGTAATCTAATCTAATCACATCATATTGATTATTAGCCATGAAGAGTCATCAACTACCGAAAGTTTTGCCAATACCAGTAACCAAATCTAAACTTGAAAATAAAAGACGACAATTTTTGTAATAAACCGTGACTCCTATCAAGACCCTTTCATCCCTGTTATCTAACCACGAAAGATGTCTGATATACCTCCATTCTGAAGTAACAAAGTGTGCATGCATTTAAAGATGAAGTGCATGATGTGAAGTTCTGTGACGGAGATACGAACCCAACACGTAATCCGATTGTTAACTAAGAAAAATCAAATGTTACGTATCGGTTTTTCTTACGAGCCGCTAGGTGTCTGAATCTAAAATAAGGATACAAACTTTTGTGCCTAAGCGACAATCGAACTGCACACCTACCGCGTATCTACGAATATAGCTTAAGTATCAGTTGCTTACTCATGAACAGTAAGATGTGTGCGTGTTTGACCAGAAATAACGACACCTGTTGCGATTGTTGGCAACACATGAACAGACATTGAAATTGCGCGTTAATTTTCACTAGCAGGTGGGTGTGCACTTGATAAAGCTAGAAATGAAATTATGAATATTTTTGTACTGGATCAGGTTTCAGACCCACATACTTACCTTTGGAAGAGAGCTAGAGAAGATTGCAGTCTTGGGAAAAGGAACGAAATGACTGAACTATACTGTTCCGAGAGATTCAGATCCTCGAAAGAGGAGATACGAATTCGAATCACAGTCCAGCACCAAATTTTTAAACGTCTCTAGTTCAATCAAGTACAAGTAAAATAAGAGCCCTGTCCCTTTAAATGGCTATCGGTTCATCAAATAAAATAAAATTTTCTAATGTAAGTAAGTTTACTGGCGACTTTATTTCTGTTTACCATGACTTCCGCTTTGTCATTTCCCAACGAAAACTGGCTCTGCTCAGTTGGTTATGAAGGAACGTGATGTTTAATGCGGATTCTGGATTATAACGTCTTTCTCTTGAGGTTACCAGAGGTAAAATAAATCTGTTTGTGCCTCTTAAAAGTAAATGCCTGAACCCACGCATTGCATCTGGGATAGCTCGTTCCACCAGACCATTGTGGCCACATTACCCAGCCCCAGGAGTGTGCTGTAACGGATGATGTGCTTAGCTAACAAAATTAGTCACGGTGGAAAAAATGCGAGTCTATTAAATGGTCAAGTAGAAGCAAGCTTCTGACGCAGAGATTATGCTATTCTCATGTCAGCAGGATGTAAAGACTCTTCTAGGCATCATAGGCTGGATGTGAAGCCATTTTGATTTTTCACAAATTCAGCAAATTTCTTAGTTCGAGAAAATCCACTGTGAAGTGTGAAGTTGCCGGATAATTCGATTATTACTGTTATTATTAATATCATTTTATTCATACTGCTGCTGTAACACAAGTGCTTGAACATCATTTAGTATCTTTTGGTCACTATAGAAGTAGTTTCCCAAGAACAGGTTCTTTCCCTGTCTACGGAATCCTTTTCATGTTAATATCAAACACCAGCAATTACTCGTATATTACATTAAAACTAAAGTAATTGACGAAGACGTTACTTGGTAACAAAAACGCACTGCCTTTCTTCATTTACTTTCGCCTAGAAGTGGCTATCGAGTACTGACAAACCAAAAGGCAAGAGATCTTACTGCCTTCCGATATACGTTGCTGTTAGTTCTTCCACATGATTTGATCGACATGACCTGTTTCAAGTAGTGTATGACAGACAGTGTTTTAGAAAATCTATTGTTTCCCTTTGCAATAAACAGAAGTATTTTCATTCTAAGCTGTCCAAGTACAAAATTTTCGCAATATTAGTGCACATTTAATATTCGCTTCTATAATGTATAAAAGTATTTCACAGTCGCAAAACTCGCATCCGAAACGTTGACCTTACACTTAGTCGCTGACCATAAATTTTAGCTCAGAGTGACACCAGTTTAAATAACCTAATGTAGCGAAGACTGTTTGCCAGTGCTCTTTCTCACCGGAAAATACGCAATTGACTCATTTGGCTCCATAAGTACACTGTAACAGTAATTTCTGTGTGAAATTTGTCAATAAGCTTTCGCCTTCCAACCGGCAAAATACGGAAGAGTACAGCCGGTAAACAAATCACAAATCACGATTTAGTGCCGATAAGACGATTTCTTTAAACATTGTCGAAGCTGAGGGAATTTATTTTTTGCTTAAATCGTCTTAAGCAGCAACGTTCACAGATATCTCAAATAGGAAAAAGCTGAATATCCAGGTACGAAGGTTGTAAAACAAACTTCCCACAGTTTGTGTCAGGTTGATCTTTTCGTCTGATAACACTGCTTAAGTATTTTGTCTAAGAGGTATCACAAGTAGTATCCCTGTAGCTGTGGGAATCATTGGTTGAAAACGAGTTTAACACCAATGGGTACAGTGCTGCTATATTTTCAAAATTATTATCAACTTAAGTCTGAGTTCATCCACAAACTGAGGCGTATTTATAATATTGAAGCTAGACTGTGTATCCTTGTCTTTCTTGAGTGGTCACTGGAAGGCGTTTACACACACGTATACAATACTATGAATACTTCGAACGCTATGGTTAACGTTGCTCTCATAAACTACTTTTTTTTTAAATTCTTCTGGGTCTTAAGCGAGCAATATGTGTTGTAGATACAGTCTCAGACCAAAAAATTGACCGCCGAGTCGTTCACGTAAGGTGGACAATACAGTCATGCTCCTCTCAGAATTCTATGTCTGGCAATATGCTCGATCTAGCAACATGTAGACTGCGGCACTTCCCAGAGGAAGTCTTGACACCAGTCTTAGTACATTACTCTAGACTACGACCGTAGTCTTGAGGTTAAACGCGAGACCAGCTAATATGATATTGTAGATTCGCTTGAATTACACTCATAGCTTCAGCACCGAGAGGAAAGGGGCGATAAAAATTCTGTCGATATGTGCTTTCGGTCGCCAGACGTCATATTAGCTGGTCTCGCGTTTTACCTCAAGACTACGGTCGTGTTCCATCAGCGGTACGAATAAAATGATATTAATAATAACAGTAATAATCGAATTATCCGGCAACTTCACACTTCACAGTGGATTTTCTCGAACTAAGAAATTTGCTGGATTTGTGAAAAATCAAAATGGCTTCACATCCAGCCTATGATGCCTAGAAGAGTCTTTACATCCTGCTGACATGAGAATAGCATAATCTCTGCGTCAGAAGCTTGCTTCTACTTGACCATTTAATAGACTCGCATTTTTTCCACCGTGACTAATTTTGTAAGCTAAGCACATCATCCGTTACAGCACACTCCTGGGGCTGGGTAATGTGGCCACAATGGTCTGGTGGAACGAGCTATCACAGGTGCAATGCGTGGGTTCAGGCATTTACTTTTAAGAGGCACAAACAGATTTATTTTACCTCTGGTAACCTCAAGAGAAAGACGTTATAATCCAGAATCCGCATTAAACATCACGTTCCTTCATAACCAACTGAGCAGAGCCAGTTTTCGTTGGGAAATGACAAAGCGGAAGTCATGGTAAACAGAAATACAGTCGCCAGTAAACTTACTTACATTAGAAAATTTTATTTTATTTGATGAACCGATAGCCATTTAAAGGGACAGGGCTCTTATTTTACTTGTACTTGATTGAACTAGAGACGTTTAAAAATTTGGTGCTGGACTGTGATTCGAATTCGTATCTCCTCTTTCGAGGATCTGAATCTCTCGGAACAGTATAGTTCAGTCATTTCGTTCCTTTTCCCAAGACTGCAATCTTCTCTAGCTCTCTTCCAAAGGTAAGTATGTGGGTCTGAAACCTGATCCAGTACAAAAATATTCATAATTTCATTTCTAGCTTTATCAAGTGCACACCCACCTGCTAGTGAAAATTAACGCGCAATTTCAATGTCTGTTCATGTGTTGCCAACAATCGCAACAGGTGTCGTTATTTCTGGTCAAACACGCACACATCTTACTGTTCATGAGTAAGCAACTGATACTTAAGCTATATTCGTGGATGCGCGGTAGGTGTGCAGTTCGATTGTCGCTTAGGCACAAAAGTTTGTATCCTTATTTTAGATTCAGACACCTAGCGGCTCGTAAGAAAAACCGATACGTAACATTTGATTTTTCTTAGTTAACAATCGGATTACGTGTTGGGTTCGTATCTCCGTCACAGAACTTCACATCATGCACTTCATCTTTAAATGCATGCATACTTTGTTACTTCAGAATGGAGGTATATCAGACATCTTTCGTGGTTAGATAACAGGGATGAAAGGGTCTTGATAGGAGTCACGGTTTATTACAAAAATTGTCGTCTTTTATTTTCAAGTTTAGATTTGGTTACTGGTATTGGCAAAACTTTCGGTAGTTGATGACTCTTCATGGCTAATAATCAATATGATGTGATTAGATTAGATTACATTACATTAGATTAACTCTTGTTCCATAGATCATGAATACGACATTTCGTAATGATGTGGAACGTGTCATTTTAATGAAAGATTTCTTTAAATACCATGATTCAATTTCTTTACAACAATTTTTTACACACTCTCTCATTGCTTTTTATTTCTCTCTCTCTCTCTCTCTCTCTCTCTCTCTCTCTCACACACACACACACACACACACACACACATTCTTTTTTATTTTTATTTGTATGTTCTGCTCGACTATCGGCGAGGCAGGAAAACGCCTGTGAATGACTTTCTTAGTTTTGAGTGCACTTACGAAAGAAATATAAAAACAACAATGAGAGTTACTGATTTATGATGCTCAGTTTGCAGTCAGTTCTGAGTATTATTAGTAACTACGCTCCAGTCCCTAAACCTAGTTACAGAAAGCGAATCAGACGCATTACGTATTCCAGGCCGTAGCAGCCGCGACTTGGAGACACCAGCTATGGTCACTTCCCAGACCGCTGTAGGATCACATCGGTTCGTCTTCTTCCTGCTGGTACTGTAACTGAGATTTGGCAACAAGGCAACGTATGTTTGGCAACTCTGTGATCGACGAGTTACTTCCTGGTGTGCACGGAATTAAGCCTCAAAGTTCACTTGATTTTACCTGTCATTTCCATTGAATAATCTGAGTTATTATAGCTTGAAGGGTAACAAAAGATTGAAAATTTACGGTTTTCAGCCCAAGAAAGTCGTTGCAGGTGGAAATCGCAACTAATCTCGACCTTTAAATAGCGGTTTACGAGTTCTAGTTACTATTGCCGTCGTAATAGGAAACTGAGACCCATACCCCCTCGCCAGCTCTGTGGTAACGTGCTGACCTGTGAAACAGCGTCTGTTACGGTTCGCAGTTCCAGTCTCACTGACTGAAACGTTTTTATCCCTTCTGTGAAAGAGCTACAAGCAGTCAGATCAAACATCAATACGGAAATCGCAAGAAAATGCTTTCAGCTCATAGTGCAATGTTGAAAAACTTACAATGCTGCACAACAGGTAACGCCTCTTTCCGCTGCTGACAAGCGAATTTTGGGTTTCTAGGAATACGTAACTATATTTATGAAATGCCACATTTGCATACCTCTTGAGTATGACACAGCGTACCAATTAAACACAGACCCTATCAAAATCTAAGTGAGTAGTATTTTACTAATTCGTGTCGATAGAGGCATGCTTGTGTACAGATACTTTCGTCGTAAGGTTATCATCGTTAGTTTTATTTCATTTCTTATAATACAGTGCACAATTTTCGTAAGGTTTCCTTTAGTGTTGTTAAAACAATAGTAAACATGAGAGAGAAATTAATCATCAACGATATATGCGAATTCTCTGATGTTACCTATGACAGTCTGACAATGCACATGCAGTTTATTGATTACATGCATGTAGAAAATTTGTTCTGAGTTAAAGCTGTCAATCAAAGTTTGAAGAAGAATAAAATATCACTACCACACGACGGCTAATGTAGAAAATACTTTTCTGACATATTATGGCACGATGCGCTCTCCCTGCACATCTTCGAGATGCATCTGCTGCCTGCTGTCTATTAAACCTGAATAGGACAAAAGTCACAGTAGTTAGTCCTTTTTCCACATGCGACTACTTTGGGTTGAGAAGTGAAGGGAATTTGTTCAAAGTTCCATTAGATTAATAACTTCAGCAGAGAGCAGAATTGCGTTTTAAAAAATGTAGCACTGAATGTATTCGAACTCGCGACATCTTATCTATGCTACAAGCTGACACGGAACTACAACAGCTCCAGAGCTCGGCAACTATTCCTTCAGAACTTTTGGATTCCACAGCACTGTGAGATTATGCATATGGCCATGTCTTGACTTCTGAGAGACAAACAGTTACAGCTTTTCTTTTGGACTGAACGACGTTTTCTAGTAACAGATAGCGCAATAGAATAGCTCAAGTGAAAAGGAACACTTCTTATTTAAACTTCTGCATCCTACAATGTTGGCAGTTGTGTGTAGGTGGCAGTAACGTGATTTTATTTCTGTGATTACAAAATAGTCGAATGTATGCACTGGGTAGCCGAGGCAGCTAGTTCATGGTGATTCGGTCAACCAAGTAAATGAATTTACTGAACATGCTGCAAATTACTACAGGGAGCCTGTGTGTCAGAATTCTCATCCAGTGTGGCACAACTTCGTTACGATAGAAAAATGACTCGCAGAGAAGAGGATTTCGTGGTCTGTTGGACGGATGGTAGGTTGTTATGCCTATGGTCTGGGTTCGATTCCCACTTCTGTCAATGATTTTAGATAGGGAGAGACAGATTCCATTCTCTCCTGGCTACACCAAGTGAAGGAGATATAATGGCTGCGTGGTCAGAAAATTCACATTAAAGATGATATTCCTTCTTTACCAAGTAGACGGTAGGTTGAACCACAATAAAGTCTGGAGTGGCGACATGTAGAAACTCTACCACCAGTAACCTTTCTTATACTAGTTATTTATTTCAAGTGACGACACAAACGCTATGTATGGTCACAGGACACTTATTCCATCTTTTATTTGAGCTTCTGTATGTCGATAAAATTGGTTCTGAACTGGGAATGCAACTCAGACCGCCCTTAACGCGGAATTTGATCCCTTCGTGGCAATACAGCTCGGCTAAAATTTGTTGTTTGTTCAAAACTGCAGATTCCTCAACACCTTCACATATTATGCGTGAATGGGATCGAATCCTGGCCCGGCACTAAAGATTTAATTATGTATTATCAAGCTCTAGCATGAGAACACCTGTCTGCTGGTGGATAATAATTTTGATTTTTAATGTATTTTCATTCGCTGTCACACTAACGATATCTGACGTTTTTAACTCCCAGTGAGACACAGAACTATTTGCGAGATGACTGTAAGTTCAAGATGCTATTATGAGCAGCTGGTGGAGAAAAATTCGGTAGCTGACGTCTCTTTGTGTGTAGTCAACAACGATATGTGTGGGGCTCTATTCCCAGTGAGCGCTGAACTCTTCGTCATATTATTTCAGTTCAAACATGCTCACATGTCACTGCTGGTGCAACAAACCCATATTTAACGTTAGTTTTCTCTAGAATATAACAGCGATAGGTGCCGGGTTGGAGTCCTGGGAAGGAAAAAATTAATTTTTCGTCTCGTCATTTCAGTTATAACATCTAGTTACTGCCGCGAAATTCCGATATGTCACATTTGACTGTGCTTCGATAGCAATCCGATTAGGTTCCGGGTTCGAATCCGTGTCCAACACACAGCTTTACCTCACGGCATTTCAAGTAAGTTACTTGTGAAGAAGCAATATTTAACATCTCTCGTAGTTCGTTAACAGGGACAATAGATGCTGGGTAGGAATTCGCGTCTGTTAAAAATGTTTGCGTTATGCAATTTAAAGTTGATATTTGCTAACTGATACTGTCTAAAATCGAGGTATATCACTCTCTGTATGCCTAATCAGGAATGACTGTTAGTTTCCGTCAGTCACGAAATCTTTGCTTAGTCTGCATGAGCTGGGTTTGAATCCATATGCAGAACATGACGGTTCGTCGTGTCATTTAATGTTCATACATATTCTCAACTAGCTGCTCGTGAATAACTTAAATTTTTAATGTCATTTTGTGTTAAATAGTTCAAATGGCTCTGAGCACCATGGGACTTAACTTCTAAGGTCATCAGTCCCCTAGAACTTAGAACTACTTAAACCTAACTAACCTAAGGACATCACACACATCAATGCCCGAGACAGGATTCGAACCTGCGACCATAGCGGTCACGCGGTTCCAGACTGAAGCGCCTAGAACCGCACGGCCACATCGGCCGGCCCCCACCATCTGGTATCAATGCATTACCTTATAATCCATTATATATAATCATTTTCATAGTACACTTGATATTATAGATGAGTAGGACACAAGACAGGACATAGATAATGTCCGTTTGACGTCAACAGTGTGTAACATTTTACTTTTTTGAATAGGACAATGTTCCTCTCCAATAATTTTTAGATTAGTTACAATAAGCTTACGCTGCAAGAGAATTCGCTTGTATTTTTCAATATATGGTCTGTTGTCGGTTTGAAGGCCTTCCATAACATCGGCAACGTAGTGCAACTCCACCGAGAGCTGTCTGGAGTGGGGTGGGGATAGCAATGTGAAAGTTGCGAGCTGTCGAAGACGATCTTCATATTCCTAATGCGATTAGGACATCGTATACTCTTGACGACGTTTAGCACCTGTGCGGTCAGTCACCCAATTTCAGAATTCATTTTGAGTAATCCTGTTAAATTCCCAAAATATTGTCTTTTTATATTGATGAGTAATATGGATAGTCGTCACGTTCATGTGCCGTCTACAACGCAAATTTAATGTTACTATCCTAGGAACTAACCTGCAATACGTTTTGTATTTCATAATCGGAACTATCTGCATTAACCGTCATCAGAGCAATGTCAGGGAACAGAGTGCAGCAGTGCCTACTTGAGGCCCTGATTGAGTCGTGTTCTAAGGAAAGGGTAGTTGCTGGTTCACATTATATTACACTAGCGAGAAGTACCGACTTTTCCTTTTCTCTGCAAACATCCAGAACTAAATTCAGTAACTAAATGCTAAGAATATATTTTCATTGTGCCAACTCAAAGATCAATAGATATGGATATAGATATAGATTTTTATATTTAAAGCCATTCTCGTTCTGCGTTGGAATAAACATCATTCATTATTTGCTTGTTCTTGTTACGATTGTTATTGTCATTCTCTCACTCGCAAGAGTCTTATGCTGATGCTGTATGAATAAATTATGCCATTGGACACAAAGCGGTTTAGTTTTGAGACCTAACCCACGAGGGGGGAAGGCACAGTGGTCTGCTTCAGGAATTCCAAGCAATAAAACACAAAAAACAACCCAGGAAGGGTTCGAACAGCTACTTTCACGCAGAGACATGCATTTGGAATCTGTTCATCGTTACGGGGTCAAACAAGAGGGTAACATTACTGAAACAATGATCGGGCTACTTAGTATATAATAGAGCATACAGATTTCAAGGAGGAAACGTATGAAGACGCAGACTTCCTCGTTATCAATATGTGCGGCATATCTTTCGTGTTAACGAAAGTAAATTCCCGCTTTACCTCTTCTTACGTGTCAAATGAAATGAATGCCATGAGGAATAGAATATTTGTTGACTGCGTCTCTTCTTGCTTCCATCCTTACCAACATATTTCTTCATTCTCGTGGTAATCATGACAATCTATGTGCATGCTGCAAACGATTGCAAGTGGACAAATTCGACATCGAGGTGCAAAGCGTTTGGTATCTTACATTATATTCAATTCGAATAAGATTCCGGTGTATTTTTACTTCGTTTGTATTTTTAGATGATTATGAACGTTACGGAAATTTATCTCACATGCTTTATGTTGAATGAGAAACATTCAATGATCCGTTTTGCTTTCCCTACGTTGAAATGATATAATGTCGGCGTCAACAGCCTTCTTCCACGCCGGAAGCTGAAACTTGTATCATTCTGGATTAATGATAATTGAATGTCTCATATGTATACATAGCCCACAAGGCGACGTCAGAAACCACCAGGGGAGAACGCCGCATAAAAACCAAACGTGCGCGCGCGTCTTCACTCTGAAGAACCGTATCGGAGAATCACGGCAAGCATTTCGCTGAAGAGCTGCCTCGTCAGAGAGCCGAGAAATGGCAGCGTCGTAGCAAGTATTTGTCAACACTCTGATAGTGCATTTACTTCCGGGTGTAGGTCGGCGTTACCTCGCTAAATTCACTTAACATTCGTTTTCCACATCGAAGACTCGTACGATATAATCCGCTGCAAGATGACACAATTAGAAAGTATATTTAATTTCTGGACTCCAAGAACGGCGTTCTTCACATAAGTAACACCTGTTTGTGTGTGCATTCGGGAGGACGATGGTGCAATCCCGCGCCCGGCCATCCTGATTTAGGTTTTCAATGATTTCCCTAAATCGCTTCAGGCAAATGCCGGGATGGTTCCTTAGGAAGGGCACGGCCGATTTCCTTCCCCATCCTTCCCTAATCCGAGCTTGTGATCCGTCTCTAATGACATCGTTGTCGACGGGACGTTAAAACAGTAATCTCCACCTCCTCTGTTTCTGTGTTTAAGGTTGCGTTTTGAGGCTCAGGCAACATCGCAGTGACTATAGTCCGCCTCTGGCCGCCAGTGTGTCGTTAGCTCAGAGGTTCCCTTGTGCGTTGCAGTGCTTGTACTATAAGTTCGAATCACGGTAGAAGCCGCTGACTAAAACATTTTATTTTCCATTTTAATTAATGGAGTTGCAAACTGCTAGTAAACATTTCTTATGCGAAATCTGAAGAATGCCTTTAAACATCAATCTTCGTCCGATTTCGACTTAGTAAATTAAGTTAATATCATGGATTTCTGCTTTGCAAATTCCAAGGTGCTTCACTGTAAAATTGGTCCTGAAAAGATTCAAACCGACTGTCAACGATATAAATTTGAGCTTTGTTCGTCATATAGGTCTAACATGTCAGAAGGTA
Organism: Schistocerca cancellata; assembly: GCF_023864275.1. Classification (NCBI taxonomy): domain Eukaryota; kingdom Metazoa; phylum Arthropoda; class Insecta; order Orthoptera; family Acrididae; genus Schistocerca; species Schistocerca cancellata. The sequence continues at coordinate 481,611,580 of NC_064634.1, forward strand.
GTTTATGAAGTGCACATGTTCATTAATATAGTTCACATCTTCTAAATTTTTGCAATAGCATTTAACTGTAGACGTTTTCTAACACCGGCGTTAGCAATTCCTTTCCGTTCTCTGAAACCTTCAAAACGACAAATTTTTCTGGTTTAAATCTGATGACATTAACTATCACTTCCGATCAACAATAAATACTTCATGAACCCATACATGGAACTCCAAATGTGCAGTGTGCCTGCACTGCTACAGAGCATGCATTGCAAGGTATTCACACAGTTTATCGCATAGACTTACCATAAGGAATGAAACAAGAACTGTAATACATTTTACACCACAGACGCTCACTCTGGCTTGACGAAAACATCCAATCATTGACCAAAAGTTGCACAAATAATTAAGTTTGAAAGGAAAAGAAACGAGGTATGAAGCATTTATAAATTCATCGAATGTAGTGAGGTGGTTTAATTTCGTCCCAGTCTATAAAATTAATTTCGGGCCATACTCAGCTCTTGCCGATTACCCGCCTACTAATCAGGGCGTCTGTCTCCTATGCTTTTGAGCGTGAATGGAAATTGTAGAAATTTTCTGTGGAGCAACATTTAATAATAAAGCGTTTCAAATCATCAAAAGCGATGAGCGGTAGCAGGCGCTTTCGATAAAGAACGGGGGAGTGCAGCGCCGCTGCTGTCGCCACGGCCGCTGCCAGTAGCCAGCAAATGGATCCCGGAGCTTTGCCGCATACGGCGTCCAGAGGAGGACAGTCTGCAGGAAATCTGCCGCAAAATCGTTACTAGATAAAATTTTGATATCGGTGTGTCACAAAGCGAAATAGATTGAATCTGCGCTACCATTACATTCACGTCTTCAGCATTCAGACAGAAGAGGCTATAAAAATATTTTATGCCAGCTGCTCTCGATCCACTGACATTATGAACAGAAACAACGCACGCTACCGCTAGACCACAGGCGTAATCAGCCTAGAGTCTCTCTATCTTGGGACAAGTTTTCCTCCAGGAAGTGCCGCAGTCTACAGTGTTGCCAGATTGTGCAGATAACCGGACTTAGAGAATTAGCGAGTTGGCCAGTTTCTTTGTCCCATGTCGCGATCGGCGCGGATTTAGCCTCTGAAGCGGCCGGCCGCCGGTCAAGTTTTATGTCAAAGAGTGTACCCTGTCGCGGTTGCGGTTTATCGTATCGTGACAATGCTGCTCGCGGGAGATCCAATGACTGTTAGCAGAATATCGAATCGGTGGGTTCAGGAGGGTAATACGGAACGCCGTGCTGGATCTCAACGGCCTCGTACCACTAGCAGTCGAGATGATAGGCATCTTATTTGCATGGATGTTACGGATCGTGCAGCCACGTCTCGATCCCTTACAGATGGGGACGTTTGCAGGACAACAACCATCTGCGCGAACTTCGACGACGTTTGCAGCAGCACTGACTATCAGCTCGGTGACCATGGCTACGGTTACCCCTGACGCTGCATCACAGACAGGAGCGCCTGCGATGGTGTACTCAACGACGAACGTGCCTGCCCGAATGGCAAAACGCCATTTTTTCGGATGAATCCAGGATATGTTTACAGCATCCCGATGGTCGCATCCGTGTTTGGCGACATGTTGGTGAATGCACATTGGAAGCGTGTATTCGTCATCGCCATACTGGCGTATCTCCCGGCGTGATGGTATGGGGTGCCATTGCTTACACGTCTCGGCCACCTCTTGTTCGCATTGACGGCAGTGTGAACGGCTACATTTCAGATGTGTCACGACCCGTGGCTCTACTCTTCATTCGATCCCTGCGAAACGCTACATTTCAGCAGGATAATGCACGTTTCGGATCCTTACGGGCCTATCAGGATACAGAAAATATTCGACTGCTGCCTTGGCCAGCACATTCTCCATATCTCTCACCAATTGAAAACGTATGGTCAATGGTGGCCGAGCAACTGGCTCGTCTCAATACGCCAGTCACTACTTCTCATGTTGAAGCTGCTTGGGCAGCTGTACCTATACACGCCATCCACTCTCTGTTTGACTCAGTACCCAGGCGTATCATGGCTACCGATTCTGAGGAAAACAACAGCGAACGCTCAGTTCTTTTGCTGGTACCGGACGTTCCGTAAACATTGACTGCGTGTATCGCTTGTACCGTGAGTGCCATGCCTCCGGCATTCACTAGGTAACGTATATTGGTGGCTATTAACGCTTCTTTAAGAAGTATTTGGACGCCACTGCCCATATCTGACGCGTGTGATATGCATGTCGTGTATCCGGTGATGTCCTGGAACCCCAGAACGTATACCTCCGGCAATAGGGCCACGTCAATATCGGCCGCATAAAGTGTGTCGCGTAGCAATAACAGCTTCTCGCGCGACCGTATGGTATTTATGTTAATCGTCGCGTAACGACATGATTGTTGTTCTCCCCCGAAGGCATCTGCAGTCGTCAGTGTCGACGGGTTCGGTCACGATCACGCCATCCTGACGTTTCCATTATCACGCTGTCCACAGAAGATGGGGAGGAGTATGTGACTCCCCCCTCTTCTTTATGTGATGTGCGCGGCAAAGAGTCGTCTTCCACGTCGTCCGCTCACGAGTTACTGGACAGAGGCTGTCGGTGTGGTTCATCGGCTACCAAAGAGGCCATTGTTGTGATTCCTCGCAGCTGCGACGGTGTTCCATCGCCCTCTTCATCCCCGCACGGGTGTCCAGGAGAAGAAAAGCCCATCGTCTCAGTTCCTAAAGAGTGTCGGTCGACGCCTGCGGGCACCCACGACACTGTTGAAATCAGTACGATCGTTTGTATCTGTTCGCGAGAGACAGTCGTCAGACGGCGTTTCTTGTGCTTGCGGCGCGATCGCTTCTTCCGGACGTGCGTCTCCGTGTCAGAATGTGAATGTAGATCCGACTCCTCGGCGCCTTTAGAGAGGAAAGCTCAGGTGGGCACCATTCTGTATCAACATCCATCCATTCGTTGTGCGGTGTCAGTTGCTGTTCGCGTCTGTCTGGCGACTCCGTCTGCATATAGCTCATGGCATGTGCCTCATCAATAACGTGTGCCCGCATCTCGTGGTCGTGCGGTAGCGTTCTCGCTTCCCACGCCCGGGTTCCCGGGTTCGATTCCCGGCGGGGTCAGGGATTTTCTCTGCCTCGTGATGGCTGGGTGTTGTGTGCTGTCCTTAGGTTAGTTAGGTTTAACTAGTTCTAAGTTCTAGGGGACTGATGACCATAGATGTTAAGTCCCATAGTGCTCAGAGCCATTTGAACCATCAATAACGTGTCCGTAGCAGCCGCTCCCGATCCCCACCGCCCGACGTCGCAAGCGCCGCCACTTGTGCGTCAGACGTCGTAGATGACGTCACTTGTTTACAAGTAACAGGTAGATGTTTTACCGTTTCTCCTGATGGAATCTGGGTGATCCGCCGCCGCCAACAATCAGAGAGAACGTGACCCTCCTGTGCACATCCTGGGCATGTGCGCGGTTGCCCATCATACGTGGTAACTGCACGGCAACCGGCAATGTTTAAGTATGAAAGAACATGCTTCATCAGTTCAATTGTCAACTTACTCCGTTGAGTACGGGATACGTTCTCAGCCACGTGGCTAATGACAGTCCCGTACGGGTTACGAGCGGAGATAGCGGACTCGGCTGGTAGCTCTAAAGGTAGTTCGAATACCCGAAGAGTCCAGATGCCTGCGCCTGGTAACAGCGCCGATATGTCCACCTGAGCGCCATAACTACGGTTTGCGACTGCGCCAGTAACCACCTTCGTGCACGATGCTTCGTTAATCATCTTAATATTGAAAACGCTGGCCGTGATCTTTAAGTGAATACCAATTATGTCCTGTGGATCTAGGCGTAGTACATCACGCAAGACGTTTTGAACTTCATATGCTCGCGGTCTCGGAGATTCGGCTCGGAACGTAATCTTGATAGTGTTCTTTCTAAAGGGATTCGCCATGTTACTGCAGTGAGCTTGTGAAAAGCGACTCGTGATCGCCGGAAGTAAACAAACTCGCGTCCGTCACCAGACCAGCGGGACGGCAGGCATGCGTCCTCGCCGCTTCTTCGCTAACGGCCAACTACCAACTGAGCTACCCAAGCACGACTCACGACCCGTCCTCACAACTGTACTTCCGCCAGTACTTCGTCTCCTAGCTTCCAAAAATTGAATTGCTTTGACTTTCAATTGTATGAACGCATAATAGTGCCTAAAAGTGAAAAACTGGATGCTTTTTTTAACGTGAAATGTGATGCTCCACAACTTCGATAACTTGACATCTCTCTTTTGAAGTAGCCGTTTTTGAGTTACTAGCGTTATAGCTGACTTTTTAGCTGTTGTTGTTGTGGTCTTCAGTCCTGAGACTGGTTTGATGCAGCTCTCCATGCGACTCTATCCTGTGCAAGCTTCTTCATCTCCCAGTACCTACTGAAACCTACATCCTTCTGAATCTGCTTAGTGTATTCATCTCTTGGTCTCCCCCTACGATTTTACCCTCCATGCTGCCCTCCAATACTTATTCTTATTCTATTTAAGGTTGATTGATTATATCAATACTTTTTGAATGCAACCCAAATGTAATAGTTAACAACAACCCTTTATTCTGCTCATTGTAAGGCTCCTTTGATTTCATTCATGGTATAGTCCACCTAATAGTACTATTAAAAATGAACGAGCTTTGACACCTTATTTCGGCCAAACGGGTGCACCCATTTTGACATTTAAATACGTCATTCGACGCTAAATTAAATGCCCTTTGTTTTTGGTAAGAGAAACATTTTTAGTAGGACGCATAGTTTGGGGGCAATAGGCGAAAACCTGAAATAGTGCCAAAATTGGTTTCTTGGCCCTAGAAAGCTGTTCCGAGGGGTTTGGGGGTCAAAACTTGGATTCAACGTACTGTCAGCTATATAAATGATACAAAAAAATCTTCTACCTCATTGTTTCCAAGCGAAAAGCATTTTTTCTGACGCCATTACAGAGCAGTATACTAGTTCAAATGATTCAAATGGCTCTAAGCACTATGGGACGTAACTGCAGTGGTCATCAGTCCCCTAGAACCTAGAACTACTTAAACCTAAATAACGTAAAGAACATCACACATATCCATGCCCGAGGCAGGATTCGAACCTGCGACCGTAGCGGTCACGCGGCTCCAGACTGTAGCGCCTAGAACCGTTCGGCCACTCCGGCCGGCAGTATACTAGTCCTAGGATCATCTTCTCCTTCTGTAGTGGTCAATCCAAGGATTGGTTTGCAACAGCTACAATGGCAGCTTGTCTCCATTCTGTGCGTCTTTCAGCTTTTCTCTTCATTTCTTTATAGGTGTTATATCCCACATCTTTCACGATTTGATCCATGTACCTCAGTCGTGGTCTTCCTCTTGGTCTTTTTCCCTCGACATATCCCTCTATGATTGTGTTCAGGAGTCCTTTATGTCTTTATGTCCTAGGATCATATACACATAATAAATTCGTGCGTGACGACTCAATGAACATAAACACGAACATCTGCTCAAACAGCTTGCGGAACGGGAAATCGGTGTTCAGAGCTTAACAACCAGATACGCACAACGTAAGCGAACCGGACCTTTGCCTTCGGCCCATTCCTGGGGAAGGAGAGTGAACGACGATCCGGAAAAGAAAAGACGCCGCGCCGTTCAGCAACGCCTGTGTCTGTTGCTGCAAGCACTGGTGCTGCACCCGGTCCCCAACTCTGCGAGACCTACGCGTCAACTGCCTGCGCCGCGCTCTTTGGAGGCCACTCTCTCTATACCCCACTGTAGCGGCCGCTTTTGAAGACTAGGCGAGGCAGCGGTAACGCACAAGGGAGTAAACCACAGACGCCAGCTGAAAGTTATCTATAGTGGGAAGGAGAAATGGGCCGCCACGGCTCAGTATTTTATAATTCATAAGGTTGCTTGTAAAACATGCACCCTTGTTTAAAACTTTCCGTTTGCCGGGTATTGAACCAAAGCCCATCTGCATTCTGCTACAGATCTACTCTGCCAGTTTCAAACATTGACTTAACTTTAAGGTATTAAAGATGCTCGGTAAAATTTCGACTTGAACTTCACACACCATAAAATAATACGAGGTCAGTTCAATAAGTAATGCAACACATTTTTTTCTGAAACAGGGGTTGTTTTATTCAGCATTGAAATACACCAGGTTATTCCCCAATCTTTTAGCTACACAACACTATTTTTCAACGTAATCTCCATTCAATGCTACGGCCTTACGCCACCTTGAAATGAGGGCCTGTATGCCTGCACGGTACCATTCCACTGGTCGATGTCGGAGCCAACGTCGTACTGCATCAATAACTTCTTCATCATCCGCGTAGTGCCTCCCACGGATTGCGTCCTTCATTGGGCCAAACATATGGAAATCCGACGGTGCGAGATCGGGGCTGTAGGGTGCATGAGGAAGAACAGTCCACTGAAGTTTTGTGAGCTCCTCTCGGGTGGGAAGACTTGTGTGAGGTCTTGCGTTGTCATGAAGAAGGAGAAGTTCGTTCAGATTTTTGTGCCTACGAACACGCTGAAGTCGTTTCTTCAATTTCTGAAGAGTAGCACAATACACTTCAGAGTTGATCGTTTGACCATGGGGAAGGACATCGAACAGAATAACCCCTTCAGCGCCCCACAAGACTGTAACCGTGACTTTACCGGCTGAGGGTATGGCTTTAAACTTTTTCTTGGTAGGAGAGTGGGTGTGGCGCCACTCCATTGATTGGCGTTTTGTTTCAGGTTCGAAGTGATGAACCCATGTTTCATCGCCTGTAACAATCTTTGACAAGAAATTGTCACCCTCAGCCACATGACGAGCAAGCAATTCCGCACAGATGGTTCTCCTTTGCTCTTTATGGTGTTCGGTTAGACAACGAGGGACCCAGCGGGAACAAACCTTTGACTATCCCAACTGGTGAACAATTGTGATCGCACTACCAACAGAGATGTCAAGTTGAGCACTGAGTTGTTTGACGGTGATCCGTCGATCATCTCGAACGAGTGTGTGTTCGCACGCTCCGCCATTGCAGGAGTCACAGCTGTGCACGGCCGGCCCGCACGCGGGAGATCAGACAGTCTTGCTTGACCTTGCGGCGATGATGACACACGCTTTGCCCAACGACTCACCGTGCTTTTGTCCACTGCCAGATCGCCGTAGACATTCTGCAAGCGCCTATGAATATCTGAGATGCCCTGGTTTTCCGCCAAAAGAAACTCGAACACTGCCCGTTGTTTGCAACGCACATCCGTTACAGACGCCATTTTAACAGCTCCGAACAGCGCTGCCACCTGTCGGAAGTCAATGAAACTATACGAGACGAAGCGGGAATGTTTGAAAATATTCCACAAGAAATTTCCGGTTTTTTCAACCAAAATTGGCCGAGAAAAAAAATGTGTTGCATTACTTATTGAGCTGCCCTCGTACAAGAAACTAAAAAAAATTCTATTTCCGTGTCGTCCCTTTGTAAGTACACTGTGCCACGCTTTTCGTAGAGGTTTTCTGTGTATACTGGATGTAGCTGTGGTCTACAGCGACACTCGCTCTTCCGTCTCTCTCCGCCCTAGTTTCACGACGGACTCTGACGCAATGCGCTGTTTAATCCCGCATTCCGTCCCCGCTGTCAGTATCGGGCGCCCCAGAGCTCCGCTGCAACTTTGTGCCGTCGTGCGCCGGCCGAACAATTAACAGCGGCCGAGCAGCCGTCGCGAGCACAAACACAAACACAAACAAAGAGTGCGGGCGCTCATCCATCATCCACGCTCTCCCGGCCGTCTGGCCGCGATCGAGCAAAAACCGAAAACCCGCCGGTTGCAGCCACTCCGTCCTTTTGTCGGGAAGCCCCTGTCAGCTTGCCGCTGTCACGCACGTCCGTAATACGAAACAACAAAACGTGGAATTCGCATTCGTCATGCAGAGTGCGCAACGGCGCGGGTTGGATCGCTACAGGCGGTAAGGAAACCCCGCCATACGGAACTAAATGCGCCTTCACTAGCTGGCTATTGATCCTCTGCTCCAGACAAATTTTGTAGTGTGCCGGCATGGTATATGTACAGGATGCATCAAAATGCCTACACGCGGACGCGATAGTACTGTCCCTTGCATGCTAACAGCCCAAAACTACATGTGACGAAATTTCGTATCATGCATGTTTTCTGCAGAAAATCAGACGTAAGCGAAAGCAATTTTTCCACACTGCGATCATACTTCGGACAATTGTCATTATTCAGTACCCTGTCGTAGTTGTGCCCATATAAAGCGCAGTGGGTAGGGCCTCGCATCAGAATAGTCAACTTGGAACGGTCGCATCTGGATGTAAATGTAACTTTCGTAATTTTCTAATTTTACACCGTGTGACGTGTCATTTGTGTCCTTAATCGATATCCAGCAGATGTTATAGAAACATGTGCACTTAATTAACCCAAATGAGAATACCTTGAAACGCCTCCTGTCACTGATAGTGCCTTCAAAACGTTACGTATTACTACAACTGTCCTACCTTACTCAGTGTGGTATGTCCGAGGGTAATCCCAAAAGTAAGATCTCCTATTTTTTATAAGTACATTGACTTGATTATTTCTACAATGGTTTACATCAGTTTACAGCTTGAACATTTAGCTATTTTTCGACATAATCACCATTTCTGTCGATGCATTTTTGTAGACGAGTGGGCAGTATTTGTGTGACCATGTCATACCAAAAAATGGTTCAAATGGCTGTGAGCACTATGCAGCTTAACATCTGAGGTCATCAGTCCCCTAGAACTTAGAACTACTTAAACCTAACTAACCTAAGGAGACCACACACATCCATGCCCGAGGCAGGATTCGAACCTGCGACCGTAGCGGTCGCGCGGTTCCAAACTGAAGCGCCTAGAACCGCTCGGCCACACCGGCCGGCGCATGTCATACCAGCTCTCCGCCATGCTGGTTAGAAAGTTATGTACCTCTTCTTTGATCTCATCGTCGGTGCTGAATCGCTGGAACCACAATTAACGCTGACAAGTACTGTGAGACTCTGAAAAAACTGAAATTCAGAACCGGAGAAGAGAAATGTTGAGCAAGAGCATACACATTCTCCATGACAACGCTCCCCCACACATCGCTCGGCAAACCGTTGCTCTCCTGCTACAGTTTCAGTGTAACATAATCACCTACCCATCCTATAGTCCTGACTTGGTGCCCAGTTCCCTAGGTTAAAAGAACATTTGGGCAGAAAGCTATTCAGCTACGACGACGAGGTGAAAGAAGAGGTTCATAGCTTTCTGAACAGCAAAGCGGCGAGCTGGTATGACATGGAAATACAAAAGTTGCCACAGCGTCTAAAAAAGTGAATCGACAGAAATAGTGATTATGTCTAAAAACAGCTAAATGTTCAAGCACAAAACTGATGAAAACTATTGTAGAAATAAACAGCTCTATGTACTTATCAAAAAATAGGAGTCCTTAGTATTGGGATTAACCCCATATGTTTAACATCTCCTCGTCTATAAGATTTTAGTTATTTCCCTCCTATGACAAGTAATTTATTTTTAACTAATTATTACTGTCCGCGAATATTTTTGTTTACCAAATTGAAATTTCAGATCTTGTTAGCAAGAATACGATTATTGTTTTCCTTTATTACTCAGGCATGTATCACTGCAACTGTGATATCTTCAGTGGGTTTTCCGTTTTACTGTTCCCGAAGTACATACGTAGATATTTTGTGTAAGTTAGGAACATTTTACATCATATTTTGTTGTTGCTTAAATCACAAACGTACTTTGATTTCTCCACATAGTGTGTGCATGTGGGTGCCAGCAGAAATCAGCCGCACGTCTAAATTAACACACCACCTCAACAGCGAACATAGAGATCTTAGGGCAATGTGTGAATTGAATTTTCTTTTAGAATACAACCGTTGAAAATATATATTTCCGTAAAAGCGTGGCATATCTTCCATTTTAGGCTTACCATTGCTATACTTGACTTATTCTCAGCTCTGTCTGGTATTTATGCCCCTATCAAACGTGTTTTTGTATTTAGAGTGACCAGCGCGTATCAGTAAAACATTTTGTGAGGCTTCAGTGTGGAGAACTGTTCGATGCTGTTTGTTACTTACACCACAGACGACACAACTGTCTTGAGAGATTCGGTAACTGTTAAGATATTTATAATAATTCTCATTTATTGTTTCGTCTGAGTTGCACATTTTTAATTAGATTACATATTTCGATCCTCTGGATCATCTTCAGATCTTAACTAGTAGTGACAGAGATCCATTTTCTCAGACATGTCAGAGTACTTTGATATGTGGTTCTGAGTAGACAAGACGGGTTTCTGTGGCAAATACTTAAAATCTGAAGATTAACCAGAGAATAAAAACATATAATCTAATTAAAAATGTGCACCTGAGGTACAACAATATATGAGAATTAGCGTAAATTATTATTTAAAGATTATGGTGTGTATTGTAACAGCCTTATTTATGTTTACTTCTGCTGACTGACAAATTCTGGGTCTCGTTATGTTGCTGCGGCTTTGACACGCATTTCACTACACAGTTTTCGTTTCTCATGCCCTCTTGACAGTCGCTTTACTCCTTTCTTTACTGATGGTGGCTACGGTATTGTGTGTTGTTCGACGGTTCACTTAGACAGTTGAATAAGATTTTATTGATGAGTACTGTTTGGTGACTGATGGCTACTTTGTCCTGTATGAAACTTTTTGAATGTGGTAATTTTCTTCTGCCGTTAAAAAGTGGCACTATGATTACTGTGTTTTAAGATCTTCAGACCTGTTTCTAGGCCTCTAGGATGGTGGTTGTTTATAATTAGATGGTTGGTAAATACTGTGTGTGTGCTATCATTTTTCAGTGATCTTAAATGTTCCAAGTATTTAATTCAGAAATTTGTACATACATGTCCAATATATAGTAACAGTCTTTGGTTAGCTGGTAAATCCTGCCTTTGTATTATCTATGATGCTTTAATACTGTTGTTTGTGTTCAGCATCACTTTCGATTTTATTTTTTGATTCATTTTGTCTCCTGTGTCTATTTCGCAACCATATCTGTCTGATTATATTTAGTTCTTGTGTCTTATAATGCTTGTCCATTGGGATTCTGTTCAGTCTGTGAAGGAGGTTGAGACCTAGTGGTCAAGGAAGCCAGGGTTCGGTTAAGATTGTGGACGGGGCCGTAATCCGTTACCATCGTACAATACTAACAGAGTTAACAAATCAAACCAACAGTAACTGAAATGGCAAATTTCGCTCCTTTACCGTTTGAGACCTAGTGGCCAAGGAAGGCAGGGTTCGGGTAAGATTGTGGACGGGGCCGTAATCCGTTACCATCGTACAAACTAACAGAGTTAGCAAATCAAACCAACAGTAACTGAAATCGCAAATTTCGCTCCTTTACCGTTCGAGACCTAGTGGCCAAGGAAAGCAGGATTCGGTTACGATTGTGGTTGGGGCCGCTATTGGTTGGCTTTTCTTTTAATCATACACAATTTATTTAAAATCAACAACAAATTAAAAAAATGGCTCTGAGCACCATGGGACTTAACATCTGTGGTCATAAGTCCCCTAGAACTTAGAAATACTTAAACCTAACTAACCCTTAGGACATCACACACATCCATGCCTGAGGCAGGATTCGAACCTGCGGCCGTAGCGGTCACGCGGTTCCAGACTGACGCGCCTAGAACCGCACGGCCACACCGGCCGGCAACAACAAATTAAAATAATGACTATAATTTAAGAATTGTTTCGCGGCTGAAGGCCTTAATGGTAATAAATTAGGAGTTGATTAAACTTACAATTACAGTTATTAAAATATAAAAGACAAGGTACCAAGATCTTAAAGCTCACTGGAAAAATACAACTGCCAAATTAAAATTTCAGGACAAGTAACGACATTCACGGCTGAAGGCCTTAATGGTAATAAATTAAGAACTGTTTAACTTGTTGCAACTTACAAACTACAGTTATTAAAATATTGAGAACAAATCACCAAGTTCTTAAAGGTTAACTGCTAAAATACAATTGCCACATTAGAATTTTAAGACAAGTAGCAACAGTCACGGCTGAGGGCCTTTAATGCCGAAAAAGGAAATTATTAAAAAAAATTTAACAAACATACTGTCAAACAGCAAGGAAACAGACAAAGTTAATTTAAAAGACAGGCGACTGATCACCAGACAGCTGAGACAGATGATGGTAACTTAGTAATACAATAACAAAATAATAACACCATAATAAAACACAAGTGCTAGTCACACACTTCACAAGATGGTAACTCAGACTAGTGGCAATCTAACGAATGACATGATAATCTGCTGAAGGTACCTAACGTCTGATAACCAATGCCACGATGGAACACCACGCTAAAGCTGGAACCGATGGTCAGCACTACATCCACAGAATACTGTGTTTAGAGCGTCCAAAAGGAGAAAGGAACCACTACTACCGGTGTAGAAGAAACATCAAATGACCTACAAATCAAGGAAACAATCAAAACTATACGCCTTACCAGACAGAAGCGGCAAGGCGAGGAAACGTACTCTACCGTTACATAAACTAACCCCTAGGGCGTTAGAGGCCACCAGACAGGAAAAATACCGCTGGTTGAAATTAACAGATAGTAACACATAGAATGCAGCAATTAGTAACAAGGAGTCGAGGAAAGCTAATTAGATCCGCTTCCCCAAGCACTCCACTCGCTGCTCTTCGTCTCGGCGACACTGCGAGCAGCAACACGAATCCAAGTCACTGGAGAATTGCAAGATCTCACAATGGTGGAGGTTTCACTACTAGGATTTGAATCCACTCAAAGCTTGTTGGGCCCAGTTGACGACCAGGTCGTGTACCCTCGTCGTTACGGCAGTGCATGCGTGCCGCCAGCAGACCGCACTGCCCTCTTGGCTTCTCCAGAGTCCCCAACCGAACTGCTCACTCACACAGCCCGGAAGAACAACGGCGTCATCCCAAGATAGGACCACAGTTAATAAATATCGATAACGCCGCTGCTGCCACTAGCGGACAGGCAACGCTTGTGAAACCAAGTGGCTCTAGTCAACACAAGAAGAATAAAATCAACATCAACCATGTCAACTGAACGATACAGTCTGGTCTCCAACAGGGGACAGAAACCTACAAACAGCACCAACGCGAGCCTCAGCATGGCTCAGAAGTATCTAAGACAGACATGTTTGTGAACTTCTTGGTGGGTCAACCTGTTGAGTGTTGTACTGATTGATGTAGGTTGGTTGGTTGGTTGTTTCGGGGAAGGAGACCAGACAGCGAGGTCATCGGTCTCATCGGATTAGGGAAGGACGGGGAAGGAAGTCGGTCGTTTCCTTTGAAAGGAACCATCCCGGCATTTGCCTGGAGCGATTTAGGGAAATCACGGAAAACCTAAATCAGGATGGCCGGACGCGGGATTGAACCGTCGTCCTCCCGAATGCGAGTCCAGTGTCTAACCACTGCGCCACCTCGCTCGGTGATTGATGTAGGTTTTCCCTATATTGAGAACCGAAGTTTGTATTAATTTTTCTACTGTGATATCTAAAAAGGAGGTTTTTTGTCTGTTTTTATTTCAAGGTTGAAGAAACAAAATAACTGAATGACAACTAAGTCAGAAAAACTTTATCCCAGAAACACATACCCAAAAAGTCGAAATTACTTTCAAGACGATTTCCACATCCAATGGAAACGACTCTCCATTTACTGTCCTTCTTCACTAATCACAATGAAAATAAAATCCTTAGAGAAATAATAAAATCTAAACAGTAGCAAGTAATATATTTGCACCATTATGTTGATGACATAATTTGCTTAGCAGATGAAACTCATGGCCAGATACTATAGTTACACTGAGATATCAACACAGCCCACCCAAACGTCCACTTTACTTCCAGTCGCCAAATTTCTGTAATATTTGATCGTAACCTCCAATAGGGGAGCGATCTTTTACTAAACAGAAAAGATAGGTACCGCAATTAAATGTGCTATGTGTGCAAAACAGTGCTCTCTGTGATTCAGTAAAATTACACATTCCTCCGTCATTTGCAGCTCGCACATCAACTGTTATAGGCTCACAAAAAAATTGCAGATTCTCGAGAACTTTATCCCTTGGAATCGTTCCCTATTACACACCTGCTTCACTAGTTGTTACTGCTTGAGCTGTTCAAATCCTCATTCTTCATACACTCGACGACCAAAAAATGTCACACCAACCCTTGCACTTCCATGGGACCTGTAGTAGTAATCGAAGACACGAGACACGCTAACAGCTGCGAAACACCTGCATCTACTCATGCCTGATGTCTTCACCGACGGCGATGTCATCTTCCAGCATCATAACAGTCCGTGCCTCGGAGCCAGAACCGTGCTGTAGTGGTCTGAGAAGCATTGTAATGAACTCTCTTTGATTTCTCTGCGACCAGTTTGCCTGTTATAATTCCTACGGAACCCATGTGCGTCACTATATCGCGCCATCACCGTGCACGCAAATCAGCGGCTCGTTTTTTGCGGATGTTACATGACCTGTGCGTAGACACCAAGTGCCACATACCTCCACAATCCTGTCGGATCCCTGACACGCAGAATCGGTGATTTACTTCCTTCCGAGGGTGGAAAAACAAGCTATTAAGCAGGTTATCATAATGTTTCGGCTCATCAGTGTACATTGTTATAGGGACCATTCCTGTAGTTAGACTAAACGTGGATGTACTTTTCTGAACATCGATGTAATAAAATAACTGCAATGAAACGATTTTTATGATTGTCTGTTGTGAAATAATCTCATTTGTTGTTGCAGGTAAGCTGCTCAATCCGTAAACGGCGCTTAATTTGTCGCTCCACTTGCTGAGTAGGTGAGTACGAGAAACAGGCGGCTAAAAGAATGCAGCGTGGCGGTAGTGATGTTCTTGTTGCTGTTGTTGTCTTCAGTTTAAAGACTGATCCGATGCAGCTCTCCATGCCACTCTGTCCTAAGCAAACCTCGTATTCTCCGAATAACTGCAGCAGCCCAGAACCTGCATACTGTTTTCAAGATCCGCTATCACTCTTCAATCTCTACCCCGTCTCTTCCATTCATGACCATACCCTGATAATGTTTTGATGCATGAAGATGTGTCTTATCAAGTCATCCGTCCTTTTCGTCAAACTAAGTTCGATTCCGTTACTCCTCTTAAGTTTTTCGATCTATACATCTGATTTTCAGCATTCTGCTCTAGCATTACAACAGCTTCTGTTCTCGTCTCGTCTGAATTATGATTGTCGTTCACGTTTCACTTCAGTACAAGACTACACTCCAGATAAATACCTTCAAAATAAGATCCTTTAAACGTAAATTTATATTGGATGTTTCGAAATTTCTGTTTCTATAAACATTTTCTTACTCTTCCCATTTTGTGTTTGTATCCTCTCTAGTTAACACATCATTTATTATACTGCTCAAATAGCAATATTCATCTTCTACTTCTAGTCCCTCATTTCCTAATCTAATTCCCTCAGCATCACCTTCTTGATTCATTGACATTCCATTATCCTTATTTTAGATTTGTTGATGTTCATCCTATAACACTATCTATGGTTTACTGCTCATTCAAGTCTTGGGGCGTAATATACAGAGACATATGTCACCCCCAGTCTGTACTTTTCCTAAAGTGTTGTTCAGTCGAAAAGAGGCTCTCTATTCTCTGTCAGGAGCTAGTCAGAAGGCAGATTTTGCTTCACCTTCATACAATGCGAACTGTGGTAGGCCTGAAACCTGTTGCTGTGTGCCTGCCACATCAAGGTCCATGTAAATAGCATGTGACAACGACGCAAAACACTACCCCAAAAGTTCATACTGTCGGGCTCCACGTAGGTAATTCCACGTTCTATCGAGCTGCACAGCTTTCGCATGTTGAACGAAAGCTAAAATGAAAATATTGGACAAATTTTCCTCAGTCAGATGATACGAAATTTTCCTTCGCTTTCCCTTAGTTAATATTATGTGTATTGCCTAAAATATGTACGTTCGTATGTATATGAGTTGCACATTTATACTTTTTGTTGCATGAGCGCTACTTTCGAAGGTATTAATATCTATGCAAAATCAGAGAAGCGAACATTTGAAGAAAAGTGAAAGGGAAAGAGAAAAGAGGGTTGGTGTGACATTTTTTGGTCGCCGAGTGTATGAAGAATGAGGATTTGAACAGCTCAAGCAGTAACAACTAGTGAAGCAGGTGTGTAATAGGGAATGATTCCAAGAGATAAAGTTCTTGAGAATCTGCAATTTTTTTATGAGCCTATAACAGTTGATGTGCGAGCTGCAAATGACGGAGGAATGTGTCATTTTACTGAATCACAGAGAGCACTGTTTTGCACACATAGCACATTTAATTGCGGTACGTATCTTTTCTGTTTAGTAAAAGATCGCTCCCCTATTGGAGGTTACGATCAAATATTACAGAAATTTGGCGACTGGAAGTAAATTGAAAGTGCTAGTCCTACCTGGATAATCCCTTCGTGCAATGCTTACAATTCATTTGCAGTTTCGTGAAAAGCAATTTAAGCCAATTTGTCTCACAAGGCGGTCTGCTGTATATTCGCATAAAATCAAGACTGTCGCTAGGCCATCTTAGCAAAAATCAGCACCACCAGCTAGAAGAGACTTCTTTGCATGTATATCTTGGCCACAACAATCATTTACACTAAAACATTTCCAACAAACAGGAATAATAGAGCTTAAAGACTTTCATCCCTTACGTAGGCATAAGAAAAAAAGTTTATTTAAAAACAAATTTGCGGGAGAAATTAGCTGGACAGTTAATATACCGTCACAATACCTTGTAGTCGGCAGTACGTTTAAAGACAATATTTTGAAACCAGTGAAAACTAATTAGCGTCTCCGTTAATGGTATGCAGTATTGGTATATTAGTTATCAGTAAGGTTTACAAGTGTCCGATGTTGTTTGTAACCGAATATCGACGCAGTTAGATAGCAACATATTTTCCTGCCTTATCAGCTCAATTTCACTGAAGGCTACGAAGGCTAGTATTATTGAGCCATAAATAGACTGGGACGCAAATAGATTGACAACATGTGGTACAGACAGACAGTCTTCTGAAGCACTCGCATTTCTGAACACGTTTCCCGAAAACTGCCTTGAACAATTATTCAGACAACCCACACGTAATGGAAATATTTCATGCTTTACAGCTGCAAACAGGCCTGGCCTCGAGGACTGTGTCAGTACAGAGACTGGGATTAGTTCCCGTGATGTCATTATGGTATCCTTGGTTACTAAAGTTAATGAATCTGTGAAAGAGGCCAGGAGACTGTTTATGTTAGAAAAAGCAGATAAGAAGTTCTTAGCATCCGGCTTAGGAGTGAATAGACAACATCTGGCTCCAGTATGACGGATGCAGAGGGATAATGGGGATGTTTAAATTGATTGTAAACCGCGTTCTGGAGTTGTATATAACAAGTAAGTGGATTACGAATGGAAAGGAGCCTCCGTGGCTTAATAACTGAATTCGGAGAGTGCTGAGGAAACAGGCTGTTGCACTCTCTCGGTTCGAAAAGAGATGCAAATGCTGGCAGGCAAAAGTTAGAAATTCGTGCGCCTGTAAGAAGGCGCGAAGCACACTATATCTACCACCGTCACACCCTAGTGAAGGAGCCTGCCGAGAACCCGACAAAATAATGGACATTACTAAAATCGCTGAATGGGTCGACAGCTTCTACGCAGTCACTCGTCGAGCAGTCTTGGACAGAAACAGAAGACAACAAAAAGAAAGCTCAAGTTTTAAATTTCACGTTTGGGTAATCATTCACGTAGGAGGATCGTACAAACATACTGGCGTTTAACTGTCGTACAGACTGCCGCATTGGAAGCATAAATATTGGCACCCGTTCCACAGAGAAGCAATTGTTTTCAACTAAGTCGCCTGGTCCAGATGGCATCCCAATTTGGTTTTAAAGAGAATAATCTGTGTCATTGGTGTGACTTAGGTCAAGGCCTCTATAATGTCACTCCTTAAACACAACAACCAGCAGTTCAAGGCATAAATTAACAATTTATTTTAGACCACATACAACCAATGTGTGCCCATCATTAAGACAATATCAAAAATGACAGCTTACTTCTTAAGAAAGCAGCAAATTACAGTAACTTAACGAACAGTAAATTACATCAGAAGTGATTTAAGGAAATGTGGAATGTGGCACTAAATACAAATATATTTTTGAGCAATAACAAAAGTAAGACGTTACAGTTTATATAATTCACTGGCAAGCAAATTTAATTTTTTTTAAATTATACATGTGAGTTTATCAAACGGACAGTGACGCCGGGCTGACCTGGGTAAAAGGTGACCTAAGAACTAGCCGTCCAAACAACACCTAAACGCCGGGGCCCAACCGGGAGTCACTTCCCATTAGATGACACGTCACAGCTTCTGTGCACAGAAGCGGTACATGGCACCGCACCCACACACCCCAATTCGCAGTACTCTCACTGCAGCCCAACTCGTTTGACGAAACGAAGGCACGAAAACTGTGGTGTCACCGCCAGACACCACACTTGCTAGGTGGTAGCTTTAAATCGGCCGCGGTCCATTAGTACATGTCGGACCCGCGTGTCGCCACTGTCAGTAATTGCAGACCGAACGCCACCACACGGCAGGTCTAGAGAGACGTACTAGCACTCGCCTCAGTTGTACGTGGCGTGATTGAGCAAGGAAACTGCAGCTCCGGTATCGAGCTGGAACGGTATCACTTGTCTGGCAAAGTCCAAATCTACAAAAAGTTTATTGTCCTGCTGACGACAAGAGTGACTGTTTTGTGCAACTTGAACCGACACTAGTACGGAATCACTTGCAACGTGACGGGATTTCCGTCGACGTCGACGCACACTTTTTGTGGGACGAACACAGTCACTGTTAGAGAGAGTAGCACAGGGCGGAGTGGCATTAACTACATGAATGTCCATGGGCGAAGGTTCACGAGCCTGAGTGGCCTTGGTTCGATTCCAGCGCGAAGCAAAGGGCCTGGAATGGTTGTGAGTGTCCGATCTAAGCTTTTTCTGGCAAACACTTTGAACATGTCCTTTCTTATTACAGAAAAAGCAAATCGCTTGGCGTGACGGGCAATTCTCACGCGAATGTCTAGTTGCACACCGCGGGCATGATTTCAGCACTGCATTTGCTGGCTTGTGCGGCACATGAGGCGGTGCGGACGTGCGCGAAGGCTGTTTACAGTTCCGTGCAGCGCGCCCGGCGGGCCGGTTAATGCGACACACAGCTGGCGAAGTTGCAAATGATTCCTGAGCAAAGTCAAGTGTGTCTTGCCTATCCAATATGTCTATCACTTGTTGAATGGAGGGATTGACGAGTTTCAAAATCTGTTCCCGTATGCGAACATCAGAAACGTTCTGTTTGCATCACGCACCATAGTATCTGAATAAGGGAGTCCACATTCACACTCAAAAGCACAACCCCTTGTAAGGGCTTGCAATGTTGCAACCCACTCCCGGCTGTACGTTTTGTACGAAAGAACGTATAACTTTTTGAAACGGCATTGACTGTTTCTTTGAAATATGCGTCCAATGCAGATAAAATTTCGTCGTATGACAGAGTTGCTACGTCGCGTCGGGGAAACAATTTCACTATCACACGGTACGTCTGCACCCCGACGGATGCTAACAAAAAAGGCTGCCGCTCATTACGTTGAATTCTGTAGGGGCGAGTGCTAGTACGTCTCTCTAGACCTGCCGTGTGGTGGCGCTCGGTCTGCAATTACTGCCAGTGGCGACACGCGGGTCCGACATGTACTAATGGACCGCGGCCGATTTAAAGCTACCACCTAGCAAGTGTGGTGTCTGGCGGTGACACCACAAAAACCATTTACACGTGCGATGGAGAGCGCTGTTCGAGATGGTCTTTAGGGATGGGTCTCTCCGAATAAACAGACCCCAAAGCAATGCGACGAGCAGCGCCCGATGTTGAGATCAGGCAGGTCCACCACAAACTCGCGACCGCCTTGCAAGGCAGACCGGCCGCGCCACCGTGGCCGAGCCCCCGTGTGTCTAGCTCCTTCGTCCCCTCAGGCACGTCCCAGCGCCTCGTAGCGAGTCCGGCGACCAACGCCCCTACCGCCAATACCCGCCGCCAGATCACAACAGGGGCAAAGATCGTAGTACAGCCGGGTAATAGATAGTTCTGCCAAATAGCTGGTGTGCCAGAAGAGGTGCACCACGGCTCAATTGGCCCCCTACTTAACCTGCTTTTTATCACGATTTTCTCACCGAGCGAAAAGTCCGAAGCGACTAGAAAAAAGAGCAGGTGACTCCCGTTTAGAGGTAAAAGAACTGACTCGCATAATTAAAAAGCCCAGTGCCTAGTGCTCGATGGTGAATATTCATCAGATACAAGGTCATTGTCAGGAGTGTTGATAGGAAGTATAATTGGATAGCTTTTTTTCTCTGTATAAATAAATGACCTGACGCATTGGATGGGTAGCAATTTTACGGCCTCTTGCCGATGACGCTGTGGCGTACAGGAAGGTGTCGTCGTAAGTGACTGTCGAATAGGTTTCTTAGAAAAAATTTCTAGTTGATGTGATGTAATGCAGTATATCATTTTAAATGTATTTAATGGTTTTATAGACAAGATTAGCATATATTCTTCCTTTTCAAATGGTCTATTGAAATGTTCGTGCAAACTAATCTCGCCTTGTGAGTGTTTTGCGTATGGTGATATGTTGGTAAAGTGTTGTGGCAAGTTTCTTGTTGTGTGGCCTTGAGTCCATCGAAAGTCGCCGTGTTTATTTGCAGGTTCGTTCGCCAATCTCCTCGGCGTCTAGTGTGTGCGTGTGTGAATTCCTATGGGACCAAACTGCTGAGGTCATCGGTCCATAGACTTAAACAAATTTATGCTAAGAACAACACACACACACCCATTCCCGAGGGAGGACTCGAACTTCCGGCTGGAGGGCCGCGCAATCCGTGACATAGCGCCTGTGCAGTAATGTCCTTGGTTCCCACAGACACAAAGTGCTACTTTGTCAAAAAATGACATTTTGATCCCGTGGCTGTGTACATAATATAGGTTGACTCTTACACAGAAGATTGCAACAACCAGCAACTTTTTACAATGCTATTTAAACTGTGCCATTTCGATCGATAGGTCATCTTCAGACGGCAAGTTCACGTTATACATTACATTTCGTGTTTTGTTTCCCCAATTGACGACCCTTCCTTGGGGTGGTGGTGCCCTACAACCAAAATAAAATGTAAGACAAAGTCTTTTTAATTTCAACTGTGCCTCAAGACGATTTTAAGTGATGTAAACAAACTATTATTATTAAATGGAAGATGTTTCGATTGCTTACAATGAAGAATCTGCGCCATTACGTTCCAGTGCAGGTCGCTTATAATCTTGCAGCAGCGAAAACTGTTTAATGCACTTTTGTGTGTATATATATGCACATAATGTAAAGCACCACTCACACACAGAAGTTTTATCACATGGAGGTATATTACAAAGATGGCGATATTGCAACCATAACAATACCAAAGACTTCCATTTTTAGAGATGTTTCATTATGTAATGTATGTGACAGTAGAAATTTACAAATTGCTACTGTTACATTACTTACTGTTTACATTGAAGGAAAACTGATTAAAATAAAGAAAAACAAATAAAGCAGTCAGTTATGAAGTGTTACTGCAGTGATATTACATAAACATTATGGTATACATTGGAATAAAAGTAAATAATAAGGGCCAGATATACATAAATAAATATTACAACTGTTCACATATTATGGCATACATCGAAAGCACATTAAATGGGTTGAAATGGATATGCATGTATAAATATTACAAATATTAAAAAAAAAAGTGGACTTTTTTTTACTTCAAATTGGAAAACAGGTGAATGAAATTTTGAAGAAAGGCTCCACTGGCTAACTCGGCTTGTTCATTGAGGAGATTTCGTGGTAATTTGCTTTTATGTACATACATTTCAATCTCCTCCAGCAAATTCATTAGGCTACCTTTCTCAGCATGGTGCACTACTAGTACCTGGTCTTCAATGCTCATTATTCTATGACTGTTGGTAGTTGTGTGTGTGGCAAATGTGTATTTAGAAGTGTTGTTCAAACATGTCATCTCTATGCTCTTTGAAACGCGTCTCAATGCTTCTTCCAGTTCGCCATATATAGTAATTAGGGCATCTTTGATAGCTGAGGTTGTGTATGACAGATTTTTTGTATATGGGGTTGTTATTTTTTGTGTTGTTAACTGCTAACTGCTGGAGTTTGTTTTTGTTTGGAAGCTTATTTTAATGTTTCCGTTTTTAAATAGGCTGCTTACTTTGTAGAATATGCTCCCTAAGAAGGTATAGTAGGTATTAAGCAGAGCAAGCAGTTTTTTATATAACCTATATGAAGGGCTGATTTCTTTTGCTCGAGAGGCATTTTGCGTAGGCGGTTCAGTGTGGATCTAAACTATGACATCTTATGCTGGTTTGGATGACAATATGAGCTGTTGATACATACATCAGTGGATTTTGGTTTTCTATATATCTCAAAATGATGTTTATGGTTTTTGTTGGTGTTTTTTACATTTAGGAAATTGATTCTGTTGTTGGTCTCAGACGAACAAACCAAGTAAGCCAATGCAGCCTTTCCTCAAAATTTCGTTCATCTTTTTAAATATTTGTAGTATTTATATATGCACATCCATTCAAACCCATTTCCTGTGCTATCAATGTATGCCATAATATGTCCATAGTTGTAATATTTATTTTTGTACATCTGGCCCTTATCATTTACTTTTGTTCCAATGTATACCATGACTGCAGTAAAACTTTATGACTGACTGCTGTATTTGTTATTCTTAATTTTAATCAATTCTCTTTCAATGTAAATATTAAGTAACGTAACATTAGCAATTTGTAAGTTCCTACTGTCACATACATACACGTAATGAAATGTCTCTGAGAGTGGAAGTCTCTGGCATTGTTATGGTTGTAATATCACCATCTTTGTATGCATACCTCCATGTACCAAGAGGTGCGAACAACCCACAGATATTATGGAGATGCTTCGTGAAGTCAAATATGAATCCCTGGATTGAAAATGACGCTCTTTTCGCAAGGCCCTGTTGTGGAAATTTAGAGAATCGGCGTTGGCGTCCGACTCCAGAACGACTCTACTACCGGAAACATACATTTTGCTTGAGAACCATGAAGATATGATGCTAGAAATTAGGGTTCGTGAGGAGGGCTTTATAAAGTCTTTTTCCCATCGGTCCATTTGCGATGGAAGGGAAGAGGAGATTATCTTCATTGTCAGACCATCAGCAGAATATATTGTATCATAGTAGGACATGCAGAGAATTGGTAGTCAGTATGAGGCTTGATATTTTATTATAGTTCGAGGCCTATTCGGAAAGTAAGATGCAATCGCTCGCAAAATGGAAACCACAGTGAAAACCAAAAAAGGTTTAATTTGCAACAGTTAGCTACACCTTCCAGCTACTTCTCTGCATATTCGCCGGTTCGTTTTAGACATTTATTGTAGCATTGTACCAACATTCCAGTACCCTCGTCATACAAGGCAATCGCATGTGCTTCCTGCCAATTCTCTACGCTGGTCCACAGCTCGTTGTCTGTGCCCGAATATTGTCTTCATAGCCATCGGTTCATACGAGCACAGATGAAATTCAGGGATGGTCAATTACGGGGTTTATTGTGGGTGATCAAACACTTCCCGTCGAAAACGCTGCAGGAACATCTTCACTGCCCTTGCAGAGTTCGGCCGAGAATTGTCATGGACAAGGAAACACATGTTATGTGGGTTGCATGAGATCAGGCGAAATCTTACTTCACGCCCTTATACTTGTCGGGAGACACAGCTGATCTAAGCGTCTTTAGGTGCTCACTGTGTGCTCACAACTGGAAGGAGCGACATGACGAGCTTGACGAACATACTAGAGGCACTGCCCAACGCATCTGTGCAAAGCTTCATCGGATTTTCGCTGTGGTTTCCATTTCGCACCCCATCGGACCTCACTTTCCCAATAGCCCTCGTATATAAGCTTATTTCTGGTTTATTGCTTTCATCAGTATATCTGAAAACATTTGCATTCATTAATAATTAACATAACACATGATTTATAAAAGTTTCTTACATTTAACTTTATGCTCAATTCATGACGTTGTTGATGGAAACAAACAGCAGTAAAACTTGAATTTCTACATTATCTAGTAATAACAAACATATTATAATATAGTACAACTACAAATTAACGAATAACTTTAAAAAGTGACTGAAATAAAATTGCGTTCAACAACTACAGACAGCAGTGAACCGTGATTTATTTTCAAAGAGTATTCTTAAGAATTTATTTTATTTACTAGCGATTCATCAAGAACATTAACACATTTAATCAAACTATGTAAGCATGGAAGTAGTTGCCAGGGAGTAACTGATGAAATCATAACCAAATTCCTTTTAACAAATGGGAATTTTATTCACTTTAATAGTGCCTAAAAGCATTTTTTTAAAAGAAACAGATTTAAAATTATAATCAGAAAGCACCCTCTAAATATCAAAGTTACGATTTATTCAGAGGCAGAAAGAAACAAGTTTTGACTGTATGAGCTTTCGGGCAGAGAACCTTGCCGCTCCCTTTTGACACGGCCGTAGTTACGACCGCTCACAACATCCTCTGAGAGACTACACTGGAGCAAATCTGCAACACACCAGATAACTTTAAACTAAGAGTTTTGACAATTTACACAAGCACACAAACTATGCACCCCCGTAGGAGGGATGGAAATGGCACAAAACACTAACAATTAAAATATTAACCTTGGCACCGAAGGTTCAACTTGATTTTAACTTCTAAGAAAAGTCTTACGGTGAAAGGGTAGCAGCTTTATATGCTAAAATGATCGTTTAAATAAAAGCCCATGAAATACAATCTTATATAAAATTCTACAAGGTTGGCCAAACAATAGTTAAGATGCTCTACAGTACACCGATATCGCCTCTCAAGATCATAGGCAATAGTATCAAAGTTTCCAAAGATCAAAACATATTTCAGGTACTAGGCCGTTACAATCCAAGCAATAAATTCGTTAACACACCAAATCCGACAAACATGACAGAGGCAGCTACTAACGTACTGTAGATTGATAGGGAGATATCCGAACAACCTGAACTCCAGGTTGCTCTAACGCGCCCCTACTCCACAATGGAAAAACGGACCACCCAATTTATAAACAACGATCTTCCCGCGGGTGGGCAAACGGAGAAGAATGGTAGGACGACCCCAAAGCAAAACGGCTGGTGACCTCACCAAGAAATCAAGTAGAATTTGACAAGAGTAAATCAAACAAGGTATCATCAATAACTTAACTTCTAATAAACTGCGATTTCTCGAGAAGACCTGGCGCAGCACCCCCAAATCGCTCTCCCAAACCGTCCGCTGCCAGCAGCTTCAACGGACGCATGAAGGCGCGCCGATCTCCCGTCTCACGGTGTCGCAGCTCGCACCGGCCAGACTGATGTCGTGGGTTGACTCCTGTTGCTCTGGTGTCGACCGCGAATTCCTCACGTGGTGACCTCACAAGCGGCGACGCTCAAGACGGACAAGTCATCTTGTGTCCCAGTGCGCGACCGACCAACCGATCGATCCAACCGCCAATGACCATTGCCTGAGCAAACTCGAGCAGACAGCCTAACACTCAGATGCAGAAACTAAGCCCCGACCGGGCGACCACTCACTGAGTTCTCTTACTGGCGGAGTGGCAAGACACTCACTTTGCCGGTTTTAAAGGTTGATCCGAACGACAGACATACCAGCACTCCGAACGACAGACAGACACTAACTGCCTAACAAATGCGGACGAGAGACAGACTAGCAAGCTGGGTATGAGAGAGTGACCCAGACTCACCGACTGGCGAGCTCACAGCGCCCCTTAAATGCACGTGAACAGGCACCCTTTCCCATTTCCCACTAGAGGGAGACACCAAAGCTGCGATTGCCACAGCGGCGCCACCGCCAGAAACTGAGGGCGACTGCTTCACACTGCGCGCTGCGACGCGCTCTTCAAAACAGCAGTTTTTACCACGGCTCAAGCAGTAATTACTTTACTCAAAATTTAAATATGTCCATCTACAATGTCAGGACGTGAGTACAAAACATCGAATGTAAAAAACCTTTATGCATACCGAGACTCGAACTCCGGACCTTTGCCTTTCGCGGGCAAGTGTTCTACCATCTGAGCTACCGAAGCACGACTCACGCCCGGTACTCACAGCTTTACTTCTGCCAGCACCTCGTCTCCTACCTTCCAAACTTTACAGAAGCTCTCCTGCGAACCTTGCAGAACTAGCACTCCTGAAAGAAAGGATATTGCGGAGACATGGCTTAGCCACAGCCTGGGGGATATTTCCGGAATGAGATTTTCACTCTGCAGCGGAGTGTGCGCTGATATGAAACTTCCTGGCAGATTAAAACTGTGTGCCCGACCGAGACTCGAACTCGGGATCTTAACCTTTCGCGGGCAAGTGTTCTACCATCTGAGCTACCGAAGCAAGGTTCTGAAAGGTTCGGAGGAGAGCTTCTGTAAAGTGTGGAAGGTAGGAGACGAGGTACTGGCAGAAGTAAAGCAATGAGTAGCGGGCGTGAGTCGTGCTTCGGTAGCTCAGATGGTAGAACACTTGCCCGCAAAAGGCTAAGGTCCCGAGTTCCAGTCTCGGTCGGGCACACAGTTTTAATCTGCCAGGAGGTTTCATATCAGCGCACACTCCGCTGCAGAGTGAAAATCTCATTCTGGAAACCTAATGCATTATATACTATATAAATTATAAATAAATGCGATAATTTTGAGATGTACTGACAAAGGCAATAAAGCCGAAATAAGCTTATATACTAAAAGAAAACATCAGGTAACGTACTGTCTACCAGTTCTCTGCAGGAGATGAAATTATTAGTGGTGGTATAAGGTACCTTCGTCATTCAATGTAGTGTGGTTTGCGGAGTGTAGATATATACGTAGATGTTGTGTTACAAAAGCATGTGTTTCAACTGCTTGCCCAGTTTCGTGCAGTTTCCACATGGCTATATTAATAGACGCCGTTTTCAGCCCGAACAATGGCCCCATCTCGATTTCGGAATCTCTGGCTTGTAGCTGCACCCCTGTCGGTGCAGTGCTGGCAGTGCACACGCAGTTCCTGTCACTGGTACGTGGGGAGAGCGAACGCGCGGGTTTCGGTAGTGTGGTGTGGCGCCCGCCCCTGCGCACGGTGGAACAGACCGAGCCCCCTGCACCAGCCACCCCTGCCGGTGTGCAGTGCGCCCGCGGCAGCTGAACTCGACGGGCGGAGTTTCGCGGCCGACTGCTGCGACCTCTGAGCTAACAAGCGCTGTTCGGAGTGCACTCGCGCTGAACTGTGGAGGCTGCCGGTAAACACCAGATGTTTACTGACGAAGCGCGACTGTTCCACAGTAGCACCGTAAACAACTGCGTCATTTGACGCTCCGCTTCTGCGAATTCCAGCTTCATCAAACAGATCTGTTCTAGTTTATCGTTGCCATTTACTGTCTATCCACAGCCACTAGAACGTGATGAAACGAAGTTTTACCTGCGTATTTGACATTAATTTCCACTACTGCCCCACTGGTTCGGGAGGGGGGGGGCAGGGGGGGGGTGGGAATGGGCGCAGTGCTATGGGATTTAGTCGTAGACGACCATGGCAGAGTTCAGTTTGACATGAACGTATGGGGACCGTGGCGGGGATGGAAATCCCAGCACCAGAAAGGAGTTCTACAAATTCGTCAGAAACTAATTGTAAACTTTGGGACCGATGGATGAATATGCGACGATGCAGTTCAGTTTCACTACCCAGATGGCAAAGATAGTAAACAAGGGACATGTTAATACCAGGGTACAATGTATTTGCGAATTTAATTCTGTGTGATTAGTTGGACGGTAACTATCCCTCGCAGACAAACACGTGAACAACATATGCAGCTGAAATGAATATTAAATGGACACCCTAGCTGCAAACAGGCGTTGATGTACTTCATTGGGGACATGTTGAAAATGTGTGCCCCGACCGGGACTCGAACCCGGGATCTCCTGCTTACATGGCAGACGCTCTATCCATCTGAGCCACCGCGGGCACAGAGGATAGTGCGTCTGCAGGGACTTATCCCTTGCACGCTCCCCGTGAGATGCACATTCCCAACATGTCCACACCACTAAATTCGTAGTGCGCCTAATAGGTGTTTGCCCATCATACTCATTACTCGTGGCAGATTAATCTACCAAGTCCCGTACGAGTTCGGGCATAGCGTGTGCGTTCGCACAAGAACGTCAATGGCCGGGAAGCCATATTTTAACTATATATGACGGTAGTATCTGTTCCCGAAAGAACAGTTACCGTGGATGACCATGCAGCTTTGCTAGAAATGAAATGATAATTAAATGGACACCCTAGCTGCGAACAGGCGTTGATGTACTTCATTGGGGACATGTTGAAAATGTGTGCCCCGACCGGGACTCGAAGCAGGAGATCCCGGGTTCGAGTCCCGGTCGGGGCACACATTTTCAACATGTCCCCAATGAAGTACATCAACGCCTGTTCGCAGCTAGGGTGTCCATTTAATTATCATTTCATTTCTAGCAAAGCTGCATGGTCATCCACGGTAACCGTTCTTTCGGGAACAGATACTACCGTCATATATAGTTAACATATGCAGCTGTCATCATCTGAGAGAGGATGTGTTGTGGTGTTCAAAGAAGCCGATTGGAACAATTTGCGAATCGCTCGACATTTGAATAAAATGCTACTATACTACGATGTTGGCAGATGTCACTCAAGTACAGTCGAAAACAGGGAAGCGGGCGAGCCCGTGTTCCCTGAACAGTCGTGGGCGTCCAAACACGTTGCGCCTAATGGCAGTCTCACTGTCCTTCTACCTCTGTCCGCAGACGCTCACGACAGTAGCACCTGAAAATTCGACTAGCGTCACAGCATTCCACATACTTGTTCACAGGCTCTATGTAATAATAATCTGTCGTTTGTCAAAGTCGCTTATCTCAAGGAATTTCTCCATTTGCTGCACGTATCTTCGCTATGGTGTTTCCCCGTCCGCGTCGGCTCCGCTTACATTCTTTTGTTACGGCGTCATGTGCGCGCAAGGACATCAAGGCATCCAATGTCACTGTGGGCCCGTAATGGTTTAGCTTATCAGTGTAAATGCACCAGCCCGCATCTCGTGGTCGTGCGGTAGCGTTCTCGCTTCCCACGCCCGGGTTCCCGGGTTCGATTCCCGGCGGGGACAGGGATTTTCTCTGCCTCGTGATGGCTGGGTGTTGTGTGCTGTCCTTAGGTTAGTTAGGTTTAAGTAGTTCTAAGTTCTAGGGGATGATGACCATAGATGTTAAGTCCCATAGTGCTCAGAGCCATTTTTTTGTAAATGCACCATCGTCAAGTGTAGAATATTGTACCAGAGTGTAGGTAGCGTGAACACCTATCAGTGATTGGGGTATGACTAATAATTTATAAACATTTCAGTAAGAGATTAGGCGCCTGGCGTTCAACTGAGATGTTAAACGAGATTATATTATTTTCTGTAAAACTAATTTGCATAATATCATTTGCAACATTACTTATTTCTGACACTAAAAGTTTTAAAATTTAACGGTTGAAGGTCAGTGACAAAAGGCTAATCTAGTGTGTGTGTGTGTGTGTGTGTGTGTGTGTGTGTGTGTGTGTGTGTGTAATCAACCCCAAGGCCGAGAACAAAGCAAACTTTCTCATAGAGTGTCACACGTTGTCCTGACGCCTATAGCACGTCACGCATTGCCCTTCCAATGCAACGTTTTTGTTTTTTTGTTTTTTTGCACCAATTTTGTATTAGGTTCTTGCCTGTTTGCTTCTGCTTCCTCTATTCGGAGAGGGAACTTCGGTCCTGCAGTGATCGGATATTCAAGACCATAATGTAGCGATAGATTGTTCACAGCTGGGGCCACGCAAGTCGTTCAAAAATGGCTCTGAGCACTATGGGATTTAACTTCTGAGGTCATCAGTCCCCTAGAACTCAGAACTACTTAAACCTAACTAACCTAAGAACATCACACATACCCATGCCCAAGGCAGGATTCGAACCTACGACCGTAGCGGTCGCGCGGTTCCTGACTGTAGCGCCTAGAACCGCTCGGCCACCTCGGCCGGCCGCAAGTGGTGAGACGCTCTCCAGGTCAATCCACCACTAATGGAACGTTTGGAATTATTAAATACGTAGTTTGACCAAGAGTTCGGTTAATCGTAAGGTCATTATAGGCCTAATTTTTACTTATTTGTTGTGAGAAACAACAGGCATAAATTAACTGTTTCGTCATAAACTTGTAATTGGCACGCTGTTACAAATTATCAATCACAGCTTTAAGTCCTTGTTTAAGTGTTAATGTGATATATTTCTTGCATTACGAGACTCCCATAATTAAATTTCGTGTGGCTTCATAGAGATTTTAAGAGCTTCCTTTTAATCAGGTAAATGACAGATAAAAAATGAGTCAAATATAATAAGCCAACCAAACTTTTTTTCCCTTCAAACTATTTCTAGAACGTCCTATAGTAACTAATACGAGCATAGAGAGAAAAATAAAAAATGATAAAAAATGAAAAAACAGAAATTAATGGAGTTGTGGTAATGCATTGGTAGTGGCCTCAAGAGCGCCTGATCACTACCCGTCTTGATGGAAAGAGGTAAGGAATATCTTTAAGGAGTTAAAATTTATTTGAGGTAAGCATTTAAGCACCGCACTTCATATGATGTGTTGCGGAATTGGTTACTGAGGAACAGTGGTGCTGGGTTAAGAGGCATGTACACGTTCGTCTTTATTTCACAAATACGCATAAGCTTTTCCACTCCAAGAGGGTTTGAATCCAGTTCCAATCACACACAAAATCGTTCCACGATATAACCACCCTCTAACTCTTAGTAGGAACACTACCTATAAAAGAATTTAAAAACTCAGCAGTCAGGATTACACAAGGTACAAATTCAACATTTACAGCACCACTAAATTACTACAAGGTTTAGCCCACTGGGCCAAATGCTCATCACGTTCCAGCTTCAGTTACCTGAATGGCTTTTAAGGTGCATACCAAAATTCCCAAACAGTTCAGTAAATTCAAAATAAATAGAAGAATTAACCAAATAGCTCGGTTTCTGGTCACATTGTGTACATGAGGGGTAACCATAAAGTGTTAATTAGCACATTGGAAACATAAATTTACTTAGGTACCTTTTTGTTTGTTTACAGGTAATTTTGGCCAGTCCTGGTACTCTCTGACCGTTCGGTAATATGTTTTCGGCATTTGAAGGAATTAATATGAGACAATGAGATAATCGTTAGTTGTGTGGTCATAGAGGTCGTAATTGCGTAGAAATAAGTGAGACACCGTCTGTCTGCGAAGAAAGAGGAATTTCAAGCGAAGACAGGCTATGACGATCGAGGCTGTAGTAATGGAAATGAAAATAAATCCGGACTGAGTTTAGAAAGTGTCGCACAATATTTTTAACATGAAATAGTTCATCACTCGCTGAGTGCCATGTCTGCTCTGCCGGTTCACAAAGCGCACCGAACCGAGCAAGAAGCAGAAGTGTTGCAGGCCAGTCGAGATCCTCAGCTGCGTGTACACCACAGACAAGTGCTGAGTGTAACAGGAGCAAAGGGAGTAGCGGAAGTGTATGGATTGACCACCGACGTAAAAGGTGAAGCTACAGCCGACATTGTTGCTGTACGTTTGCCATGATGTGGTGCTAACACCACAAGCTCGTGAGGTGCAACCATCATAGGATCACACTACCCAAAGGCTCTGACAAGCTTAACGTCGGGAAACTGTACAGGGGTGTTTGTGCGACATGACAACGCCCTCACCTCAGTCTGCACAGCTCACGCCCACCGAACATGCAGCTTCCTAGAGCTATCAAATTTTACATCTCCGTATTCTAGTCACACGGTACTTAGTGTCTTGCTCCAAATTCCTCGGATGAGGAAACCATTGCGTGGCAACGATTTTCCAGAATGCGGATATGATTTTTCAGGTAGCATCATTTCTAGACCACGATAACAGGTAACGCTTCTAGCATCATTTCTAGACCACGATAACAGGTAACGCCTCTAGCATCATTTCTAGACCACGATAACGCCTCTAGCATCATTTCTAGACCAAGATAACAGGTAACGCCTCTAGCATCATTTCTAGACCACGATAACAGGTAACGCCTCTAGCATCATTTCTAGACCACGATAACGCCTCTAGCATCATTTCTAGACCAAGATAACAGGTAACGCCTCTAGCATCATTTCTAGTCCACGATAACAGGTAACGCCTCTAGCATCATTTCTAGACCACGATAACAGGTAACGCCTCTAGCATCATTTCTAGACCACGATAACGCCTCTAGCATCATTTCTAGACCAAGATAACAGGTAACGCCTCTAGCATCATTTCTAGTCCACGATAACAGGTAACGCCTCTAGCATCATTTCTAGACCACGATAACAGGTAACGCCTCTAGCATCATTTCTAGACCACGATAACGCCTCTAGCATCATTTCTAGACCAAGATAACAGGTAACGCCTCTAGCATCATTTCTAGTCCACGATAACAGGTAACGCCTCTAGCATCATTTCTAGACCACGATAACAGGTAACGCCTCTAGCATCATTTCTAGACCACGATAACAGGTAACGCCTCTAGCATCATTTCTAGACCACGATAACAGGTAACGCCTCTAGCATCATTTCTAGACCACGATAACAGGTAACGCCTCTAGCATCATTTCTAGACCACGATAACGCCTCTAGCATCATTTCTAGACCAAGATAACAGGTAACGCCTCTAGCATCATTTCTAGACCACGATAACAGGTAACGCCTCTAGCATCATTTCTAGACCACGATAACGCCTCTAGCATCATTTCTAGACCAAGATAACAGGTAACGCCTCTAGCATCATTTCTAGTCCACGATAACAGGTAACGCCTCTAGCATCATTTCTAGACCACGATAACAGGTAACGCCTCTAGCATCATTTCTAGACCACGATAACGCCTCTAGCATCATTTCTAGACCAAGATAACAGGTAACGCCTCTAGCATCATTTCTAGTCCACGATAACAGGTAACGCCTCTAGCATAATTTCTAGACCACGATAACAGGTAACGCCTCTAGCATCATTTCTAGACCACGATAACGCCTCTAGCATCATTTCTAGACCAAGATAATAGGTAACGCCTCTAGCATCATTTCTAGTCCACGATAACAGGTAACGCCTCTAGCATCATTTCTAGACCACGATAACAGGTAACGCCTCTAGCATCATTTCTAGACCACGATAACAGGTAACGCCTCTAGCATCATTTCTAGACCACGATAACAGGTAACGCCTCTAGCATCATTTCTAGACCACGATAACAGGTAACGCCTCTAGCATCATTTCTAGACCACGATAACGCCTCTAGCATCATTTCTAGACCAAGATAACAGGTAACGCCTCTAGCATCATTTCTAGACCACGATAACAGGTAACGCCTCTAGCATCATTTCTAGACCACGATAACAGGTAACGCCTCTAGCATCATTTCTAGACCACGATAACGCCTCTAGCATCATTTCTAGACCACGATAACAGGTAACGCTTCTAGCATCATTTCTAGACCAAGATAACAGGTAACGCCTCTAGCATCATTTCTAGACCAAGATAACAGGTAACGCCTCTAGCATCATTTCTAGACCACGATAACAGGTAACGCCTCTAGCATCATTTCTAGACCACGATAACGCCTCTAGCATCATTTCTAGACCAAGATAACAGGTAACGCCTCTAGCATCATTTCTAGTCCACGATAACAGGTAACGCCTCTAGCATCATTTCTAGACCACGATAACAGGTAACGCCTCTAGCATCATTTCTAGACCACGATAACGCCTCTAGCATCATTTCTAGACCAAGATAACAGGTAACGCCTCTAGCATCATTTCTAGTCCACGATAACAGGTAACGCCTCTAGCATCATTTCTAGACCACGATAACAGGTAACGCCTCTAGCATCATTTCTAGACCACGATAACAGGTAACGCCTCTAGCATCATTTCTAGACCACGATAACAGGTAACGCCTCTAGCATCATTTCTAGACCACGATAACAGGTAACGCCTCTAGCATCATTTCTAGATCACGATAACAGGTAACGCGTCAAGTTTATCCATCCTTGAGAAAAATGTGTCACGCTGGAAGGACAATATGGAGAAAAAGATGGTTCAAATGGCTCTGAGCACTATGGGACTTAACATCTGTGGTCATCAGTCCCCTAGAACCTAGAACTAATTAAACCTAATTAACCTAAGGACATCACACACATCCATGCCCGAGGCAGGATTCGAACCTGCGACCGTAGCAGTCGCGCGGTTCCGGACTGAGAGCCTAGAACCGCTAGACCACCGCGGCCGACAGTAGAAAAAGAGGAATGTAAAGTAAGTGTGTAGGGTTTCATGTTATGTGTAATTGCTGGTTCGATCTTCTGAATCAGTGTGCCTCGTTTTGCCTCTTAAAACTTCGTTCAGTGGTCGACGTTTCGACTTCTTCGGCGGGATCTTCTTCAAGATTCCACTCCCGGATAGCAGAACACTGTCAAAAGTCAGTGTGGCATTCAGTTATGAAAGACCGGTTTTCCGGGCGGCACTGTCTTTTGAGCGTTTTCAGCCATCCACCACATTAGTGGAGTCCTGAAGATGGTGCCTACAGAGGGATGGAAACTTCGGTCAGTGAATAAGCTTGAAGAGATATGCCGCCGCGTGACGACTCAGAAGATTTTACCTTCAGACAGCAAGTGTCGCGGTGGTTGAAGCTCCACCTCCGGCAGGAATTGTGAGCCTATGCAACCTCCAGCACGTGGGACAGATGTGATTCGCGGCAGATTCCCGCGTGGTGTCCGTGCGTCACACGGGAGGCCTCGGCACGGCCCCGGAGGCGCTGCCGGCAAACACGCCTGCGGACCTCTGATTATGCATCCCGCTACCCAGGGGCCTAAGCGGCCTCTACGCCGCGGCGCGTAGTCCGTGCCGGCAAACAGCTGAATAATGGAGCAGGCCTACCTCGTATCCGCTGCTCTGGCCGCATTCGGCTCACCCTAACCAGTCACAGCACTCCACTAAGGCCCGTAACTCCCTCCCTCCCTTTGTCCATACACTGCGCTTTACAGTTCTGCATCACGACTGTGACAACGGAGCCTGTCGGATTCCTACAGTCACAGTCTGGAACCGCGTGACCGCTACGGTCGCAGCTTCGAATCCTGCCTCAGGCATGGATGTGTGTGATGTCCTTAGGTTAGTTAGGTTTAAGTAGTTCTAAGTTCTAGGGGACTGATGACCTTAGCAATTAAGTCCCATAGTGCTCAGAGCCATTTGAACCATTTTTTTGATTCCTACAGTCATGATCAGTTGAAAAAAGGGCTGTATTACCCGGCAAAGCGAACCTAAGACCCGGCCACGGTGGCATTAAACTCCTGTTCAATTCAACATTCATTCGCAGTGAATTGCATATGAATCCATATTGCGTCTGAACAAATAAGTGGCCGCTGTAATTTAGATGCCTAACTTTTTCGGACAAAAAATGGTTCAAATGGCTCTGAGCACTATGGGACTTAACATCTGAGGTCATCGGTCCCCTAGAACTTAGAACTACTTAAACCTAACTAAGGACATCACACACATCCATGCCCGAGGCTGGATTCGAACCTGCGACCGTAGCGGTCGCGTGGTTCAAGACTGAAGCGCCTAGAGCCGCTCGGCCACACCGGCCGGCTTTTTCGGACAGTTGTAATTTTCTGTAGTATGCCGTTGCTTCATTCGCACATGACAACTCGTTTGTTCTAGTACCTTTTAAAACCAAATTCCATAGACAGAACACTTTCTCTCAGTTTCTTTGCTAGCCTTGAATAGCAGCTCTGTCAAGTTTTCCCTGTGCCGTTATTACTTTCTGCTGAACATAATATTTGAGAAATTCTCTTTTTGTCTACACTGCTGTGCAAAACTTAAGGACGAAAGTAACTTACAAGTAACTGTCAAGTAACATATACTGATGACCCTTGGGTCGTTCATAGAAAGAAATGCTACTATACAGTGTGAATCACCTAACAACTTCACCGCAAATACGGGGCGGGGCAAATAAATGTGGCCTGGAGAACAGTGTTCCAGGGTACAAAGAAACAGGGAAGAGGAAAAGGACCTACACTACTGATTATAGCAGATGTTGGAAGTGACCAACAATCACTTCTTTGCACTTTTGGGCCCAGGCAGGTTATTGCGATGCACTTGACGGCTCCCCACACAATGTGGTCGCACACTGACAGATCAGGTGACCTGGCTGACCAGCCAGGCCCGCGACCGGACTGACTAAGGCGTGGAGACTGTCTAAATGTGCTCCAAGGTTCGGCCGGCCGTACGGTCAATTGCTCCAACCTGTTGTCGTGTGTTTACAAGCACACATTCACGCCCAATCGTGTCCACTTGAACTGGTCCCTTTTATTCGTGCAACCCTGTATTTCGGACATGGAAGATGTTATCGCTATGCAGTTTTCCAAGGAACTGAATTGCAGGCAAGGGTGCTATTTGCAGAAAATGCACAGAGTTTGAGATGTCTCCGGAATTGGAGTTATTTACAACAGTTACAAATTTTTAAATGGGACAATGCCTATTGAGAGAAAAATGGTAAAAGTAGCATAAATGAGAATGTCAACGGTGTTTGTTGCAGGAAACTAGTGCAAGTAGTTTACGAGTTATCGTTTTGTGATAACTGTAAACACTGACAGATGTTTGTTCCATTCTGTCGTTTACATGCTAGGCGATGATGTTATGTTTGTTTACATTGTGTTCTCTATATGCTGCGATTGCATTGCGTCAGTCCACTTACTTAATGTGTGATACTGGACGTAGTAGGTCCTTCTTAGAACATGGTATATCCCATTGTGGGAAAAGTGGACATGCTCATAGTTTGTTGTGAATGTAGGACGAATGCCGTTCGTTAATGTAACGCGTACGCCGAAAGGTATCCCAATGGACCACTACCAGCGCAGCTGTTATTTGTGAACGTCTTCAAACAATTCAAGCAAGTTGCAGAGTAACGCTTAAAATACGTTATAGAACGAAAAGGGTGACTGGCGAGGAGGATGATTTTAATTTTCTGGCTGCTGTAGTAGTAGATACGAAAAGTAGTTCGCTTGCAATCACTCGAGGAAGCGTCATGGGTCAGACAAGTGCAGTACGTGTTCTCCACTGTCGTAAGTTCCATTTGCATCACATCTTTCTGCATCAAGGGATACATGGAAATAATTTTGCTAATCGCAGACAGAACTCAACACGTCGGTAACGAAACAAACTCGACAGATATAAAGGCGATACCCGTAGTACCACAGGGAAGTGTGATAGGACCGTTGCTCTTTACAGTATATATAAATGATCTAGTAGAAAGCGTCGGATGGCCTCTAACGCAGTTCGCAGATGATGCGGTTGTCTATAACAAACTAGCAACGACAGAAGGTGGTAACGATTTGCAGAATGATCTCCAGATAATTGATGAATGGTGCAGACTCTGGCAGTTGACCCCTGAACGTAAATTTTGCGCTTACATAGTAAAAGAGCTCCACTAATGTGCAACTGAACTATTGAAGGGAAATTGCTGGAAACCGTGTAATATCTTGGCGAATCTATCCCGAGTGAACTTACGTGGAATGACCACATAAAACATGAAGCAGGAAGAACAGGCGCCAGACTGGGATCCTTAGGAAGAATTTTAAGGTAATGTAATTCATCCTCGAAGGAACCGGCTTACAAGGCGCTTTTTCGATCAATAGTTGGGTACTGTTCATCAATGTGGAACCCTTACCGCGTGAGACTGATAAAAAAGATAGAGAAGCACCAGCGAAGAGTGGTTTGTCTTGTTGCAATATCTTAGGTGCGAGACGTTACATAGATACCAAAGAAACTCAAGTGGTATACGCTACAAAAGAGAATACTTGCAGTGAAGACTCGGACAACAAATTACTTCCTCCCACGTACCCCTCGCTATATGATCACGACCAGAACATTAGAGACACTACAGCAGATACGGGGGCCTACCACAGTCATTCTTGGCACGCGCCATTAGCGAGTAGGGAAAGAGCCATCAGTTGGTTGCAGCAGAAGTAACCTCCGCCGCACACCATTAGGTGGCTTGCGGATTGTAATGCAGATATAGATGTAGAGTTAACTGTGGTGCTTGCCTACATCAGAAGCTTTATACTGTGTTAAGAAACTTACATTTGCTGAGTGTTTTACAATCACCTTATGCAACAATATCGTTACGCAACTCAAACAAAGTAATACTTGAAGAATTGTAACTGGGAGCTATCAAAACATTTATTTGAGGATCATCCTTGGAAACTGCAAGATTTGGGTGTCTTTGCAAAGGGATTCTTAATAGATAAATGGCATTATTTGTTCAAGCTAAGCTGGTTGTGTGGCTTACGGTTTTAACTTATGAGCTATCATTTGTAGATTAGATGTAACGATCATTAATCTGCACACTAAAAGAATCTACGGATAAGATAAACAATAAATGTAACTGTGTGCTATCCCACCATACATCAGCAACGAACCATCTGTATTCGCTTAAGGATCACCCATGTTAGCACAGCAGCATACAGGCCGAGAAATCACGGAGTGCTACCCAAGGCTCTTTCTTAGAAGACGGTGTTCTAAACTAAAGGAACAACGCAGCCGACCAGCACGCTTAACGCCGGTTTTCTAAATTCTTGTTATCCGAAAGCTGGTTCATGCAGCTCTCCATAATACTATAATCTGTTCAAGCGTATCCATCTCTGCATAACTGTTGCCACTCCACGTCCTCCTGAACATGCTTAGAATATTCATCTCTTAGCCCCCTCTACAATTTTTCCCCCCCACCCCAACCCACGCCCCTCCAGTACTAAATTGGTGACCCCTTGATGTCTCAGAATGAGTCCTATCAATCGATCACTTCTTATAACGTTGCGCCAGAAATTTCTCCTCAGTTATAGTTTTTTTATTTTTCAGCGACGCGTTTCGCCTTATTTAGGCATCTTCAGGTTATATACATAGAAAACAGAGAACAGATACATCTACTTAAGAATCACAATCGCGTTGTGCAGACTTGGATAACTTACAAACATGTATAAACAGATCAACTATTGAAAGATCAAATACCATAATTTGGTATTTCTTAGAAGAATCCTTTAGTCAGTGTACCCACCTATTGAGGTGTTTCTCTATTAGGCTCCAGTACTAGCACACGACACTGTGGTGCATTATGCTTATTACTTGAGCCCCCATCTTACTCTGTTACTCGCTCCTGTAAACGGGAACGCGTTATGCAGATCTTGGTGCCTCTCGCGTCCATTTAGAAAAGGTAATGATTTCACTATTTTATATTTCTAGTTTTTAATGAGTTTAACGAAGGCCATGTTGGCCTGATATATTCGACGACGCCCTTTGGCTACACTGACTAAAGGATTCTTCTAAGAAATACCAAATTAAGGTATTTGCTCTTTCAATAGTTGATCTGTTTATACATGCTTATAGGTTATCCAAGTCTGCACAACGATATCGAGATTCTTAAATAGATGTATTTGTTCTCTGTTTTCTATGTACGTAACCTGAAGATGCCTAAATAAGGCGAAACGCGTCGCTGAAAAATAAAAAACTAAAATTGCAACCAAGGCTATTTTTAACCAATACTGTTAAGCACTGCTTTGCTGTATGCCACGTATTGATTGGAAGAATTTCTCCTCAGTTCTATTCAGTGCCTGCTCATTACGTACACGATCTATCCATCTAATCTTCAGTATTATTCTGTAGCATCACATTTCAGAAACTTCTATTCTTTTCCTGTCTAAACTGTTTATCGTCCATGTTTCATTTCCGTACATGGTTACACTTCGTATGAATATTATGAGAAAATACTTACTACCTCTAAAATCTATATTAGATGTTACCAAATTTCTCTTCTTCAGAAACGCTTTTCTTGCCACTGCCCGTCCAAATTTTATGTTACCTACACTTTGGCCATCATCATTTATTTTACTGCCCATATAGTACAACTTAACAGTACTTTAAATTAGCATCAACTTATTTAATTCGACTACAGTCCATAATCCTTGTCTTGCTTTTATTGATGTTTCTCTTATATCCCCCTTTCAAGACACTGTCCATTCCGTGCAACTGCTCTTCCAAGGCTTTCGCTGTCTCACAGTGTCATCGGCAACCCTTAAAGTTTTTATTTCTTCTCCTTGAACTATAATTCATATTCCAAATTTTTCTTTTGTTTCCTTTATTGCTTGAACAACATCGACGATAGGCTATAATCCTGTCTCACTCCCTTCTCAACGACTACCTCCCTTTCATTCATAGGCATGGTTTCTGTACTAGCTGTAAATAGCCTTTCGCTCACTCTATTTTACCGTTGCTGCCTTCAGAATATCGGGGTATTCCAGAACATATTAATGAAAGCTTTTACTAGGTCTATAAATGCCAACGTATGTTTGCCATTACTTCTGCTATCTTCTAATAAAAGTCGTAGGGCCTCGAGTGTTCATACATTTGTCCGGAATCCAAACTAATCTTCCCAGAAGTCGGCTTCAACCATTTTTTTTTTCTAATTCTTCTGCAAAGAATTCCTGTTAGTTTGTCCAACCACGGCTTATTGAACTTACAGTTGACTAATATTCAAACCTGTCAGTACCTGTTTCCATTGGAATTGGAATTATTACATTCTTGCTGTAGGATCAGGGCATTCCGTCTGTCTCACACAACTTGCACACCAGATGGAAGAGTTTTGTCATGGCTGGCTCCCATAGGGCTATCAGAGGTTTTGGCGGGATGCCATCTACTCCCAGGCCCTTATTTCGACTTAGGTTCTAAGTTATATAATGATAATATCCTTGAGAGAGAAAACATTCTATAGACAAATCAGCACGGAGTTTGAAACCACAGAAACTCAATTTGCCATTTTTTCGCGTGGCGCCCTGCGAGCCATGGATGAATGGGAAAAGTCGGATTCCATGTTCCTGAAGTTCCTGAAATCATTTACACAATTCCTCATTGCAGACTGTTAACGAAGGTACGAGCAGATGTAGTGGGCTACTGGGTATGTGAGTAACACGAAGACTTAAATGACAGAACCCAGTAAATTGTCCTGGACAGCGAGTGGTCATCGGAGCCAAGGATATCGTTCATAGGACATGTCGATCTGGAAAAATTGTTCGACAATGTAAAATGGTGGGAGATGTTCGAAAAGTAGGGGTAAGCTATAGGAAGACACGGATCATATACAATATGTACAACAGCCAAGAGGGAATAATAAGAGTGCACGACTAATGACGAAGTGCTCCTGTTAAAAAGGGTGTAAGCCTTTTGCCCCTACTGTTCAATCTATACATCAAGGAAGCAATGATGGAAATAAAAAAGGGTCAGCAGTGGAATTAAAATTCAAGGTGAAAGGATATCACTGATAAGGTTAGCTGATGACATTGCTATCCTGAGTGAAAGTGAAGAAGAATTACATGACCTGCTGTACGGAATGAACAGTCTAATGAGTACAGAGTATGGATTGAGAGAAATCGAAAAAAGGCGAAGGTAATGAGTAGTAGAAACGAGTACAGCGAGAAAATTAATATCAGGATTGATGGTCACAAAGATGAAGTAAAGGAATTCTGCTACCTAGGCAGTGAAATAACCAATGACGGACGGAGCAAGGAGGACATCAAAAGTAGACTAGCAATGGCAGAAAGGGCACTCCTGGTCAAGAGAAGTCTACTAGCATAAAATATCGGCCTTAATTTGAGTAAGAAGTTTCTGAGAATGTACGTCTACATTACAGAATTTTGTGGTAGTAAAACAGGGACTGTAGGAAAACCGGAACAGAAGAGAATCGAAGCATTTGAAATGTGGTGCTACAGACGAATGTTGAAAATTAGGTGGACTGATGAGGATAAAAAGGTTCTGCGCAGAATCTGAGAGGAAAGGAATATGTGAAAAGCACTGACACGAAGAAGGGACAGAATGACAGGACATCTGTTGAGACATGAGGGAATGAGTTCCATGGTATAGAGGGAGCTGTAGAGGGCAAAAACTGTAGAGGAAGATAGAGATTGGAATACATCTAGCAAACAACTGAGGACGTAGGTTGCAAGTGCTACTCTGAAATGAAGAGGTTAGCACAGGAGAGGAATTGGAGGAATTCGCATCAAACCAGTCAGAAGACTGACGACAAAAAAAGTATATAAATGGCCGAAGGGACAGGAAGAGGAGCAGTCTGCTGTTCGCTGATGAGGGTATCGTGTACGGGGAAGTCTCGACGCTGACTATAGGAGAACACAGTACGGTTTTGATGCAATTTCTGTTTACTGTGATGTG
Organism: Schistocerca cancellata; assembly: GCF_023864275.1. Classification (NCBI taxonomy): domain Eukaryota; kingdom Metazoa; phylum Arthropoda; class Insecta; order Orthoptera; family Acrididae; genus Schistocerca; species Schistocerca cancellata. The sequence continues at coordinate 481,654,092 of NC_064634.1, forward strand.
TGGGAGATTGCTCCAAATGTGGAGATATGTAATTAAATGCAGATGAGTAAGAAAAACGATGCTGTAGTGTTCTAACATAGTGTTAATGGTGTACTGGATTGACAAAGTCACGTCGTTGGAACTTGTAGCCGTACGACTGGAAAGCAGCACGAAATGGTCCAAGACGATAGTAGGGGAGGGAAATGGTCGACTTCGGTTTCCTGGGATAATTTTTGTAAACTTTAGCACATACACAAAGTTTACCGAGTGTGGTACATTCATGCAACCAATTATTGACTATTGATCGAGTGTTTGGGGCCCCCGTCAAGTCGAACTAATGGAAGGCATAGAAACAACTGACAGTCGTGTTGCTACATTTGTTGTTACCGGTAGATGCGATAGACAATATAAAAAATAAGAATAATATTTAGATACATGGAAATAACGAGATTAATTCTTCGGCTTGTCGAACAAGCACAGTGAGCTGCGCTATGCCTTAAATGGATAAAGAAACTTTTCATATTTGTTCCACATAAACGAAATAGTCTTTCTCTTGTTGTAGGTTTCTGCTTACTAGTTAATAATACTACGTCTGATCGCCGTATCCACCTAAAAAATCTTGACCTTGTCCATGATGATGTAATCGGATCTTCGTGATAACTCCGAAGTACACAGGTGGCTTCTTGGGTTTTTAGATATTGCAGTACTACTTGAAATAATGATGCAAACCGTTTTTCACTGGTAAAATAATACTATATTCTTCCTTCCACGCACATCAAAAATATAGGCTTTTTATTTGTTCTCACAACCAAAATGGCTACCGCCGATTTCGCTCTAAAATAACGTGTCTGCCTTAGTGCATTAACAGAGAGCGTGTCCTTCCTCTTAGCGAGGAACAGGAGAAACATCTTCTGGTTTTAACATTTGAAAATAAGAATACATGACGGTAAGCGCAGACTCTACGCTGAGCTACCGCTTCACATTTTATCTTTGCCTTTTGAAAAAAAACGAAAACATAAAAGCAAGAAATGCAAGCGATACACCATAGCGAGTGTTGCTGAAATGCTTTGTGAACTCAATTGGGAATCGCTAGAGGGAAGTGGACGCTCTTTTCATTATACATCATTGCGAAAGTTTAGACAATCGACATTTGTGACAGACGGCACAAAAATTATTTTGCCACTTCTCCCCCGCCCCCTCCCACAGAGCCGAGCATATATGTACGCAGATAAGCCTCCACTGTAAACTGGATGTGACGCGTAATTCGCGAACGAGCTCGCATCGGAAAGAGATTTGCAGGGTATACGGAATACTACTCGCAGTAAATACAGTCGTGTCGGAGTGGGCGAATTTCCAGCGCTGTTATACTGCGCCTGCCGCCTCAGCGGTGTGCAAAACAATCTCGCTCCAGCCCTCGACTACTCTGACTGGGAGTACGTATCGCCGTCAGAGTTAATTGATAGTGCTGGTGGCAGCTCAATTTGTGCGCCGCCCTCCACTCTGCCTGGCATTGGCTGGAGGCCAGCGCGGCTCCAGGAAATGAACCAGCAGGCGGCAGGCAGCGCTGGACCGCCAGGCCGCGGTGCGGGGGCGTGCCAGCGCGCTGGAGTCCCAGCGGTCCAGCTGGCTGTTGCTGTATCTGTGTACGATCCCCGACCAGCGGAGAAATGCTCCTGTCGCAGCACAAAAAAGGTGAGTATATGGTCCTGTTTATTAAGAGACTCTGACTGAAAACTCGGTTATCAGCTGCCTCCTCCTACCTGCCTCAGCACCTCGTAAAAATTTTCCCAAAAATTTTAGCATGCGAACATATTCGCAATTCACCTCTCCCTCCCTCAGGCTCCCCTAACTGTAGCTCCTTCACACTCATTCGTCCATGTTTTTTCATATACATCCACTCCCACTCCCCCCATTCCGCCTACCTGATTGTCATTGTGTGTGTCTGTCATTGTCTCCGGTGTCACAGCTATAGTCTCCTTCGTTTTATCCCACAACCCTCTCATTGTCACTGTCTGCCTCTTGCTCTCTCTTACCGCTACTCCCTCATTCATTCTTTCCCACTGCTGCTGTCTCTTTCCTCTGCCACACTCTCTCTCTTCCTTATTGTCCATTATTGTCATTGTCAAAGATTACGTCTCTCATTATCACAGGCTCTCACCCACTTTCACATTCTCCTTCATTCCTTTCTCACTGGCCCTGTTTCCTTCACTCTATTCGTAATACTGTTCTGTCACTGTCAACTACCTTCCACACACATTGTCCCGCTCTTCATCTCAGATTCCCATTGTCTCCTTCGCTCTTTTCGAACGAAAAGCACTGTCTTCTACTTTCAGTATGAATTGCTTTTCCGTCTCTCCCCCACTGCGACTGTCTGCTTCCCTCGCAACAACCAAGGTACGTTTATGTTCACGTGACAAAATTTTTGGGAAAGTTTTTAAAAGTGCTGAGCCGTGCTGCGGCTCGCGTTTGTGCCGTGTGTACGTTTCTGCCAAACCGTATCGTTCAGTTGGAATAATTGCATTGTTTGTCTTCTTCTCGTGTTCACTGGCGTCACTCTGTTTCGTAAGAGTTGCCTGTCCGCTAGTGGCAGCAGCGGCGCGTATCGATATGTAGTTCTGTGCCCTATCTTTGGGGCGACCTCGTGCATATTCCATGTGGTGTGAGTGGGGAGTTCGGTTGGTGACGCAGGTGCAGCAAGGTCCGCGCAGAGTGGAAACACGCCGGGACCGCTGGCGGCGTGTGTGGACTGCCGGACAGAAGACCAGTGGTCACGAGGGTGCACGACCTCGTCGAAACCGGGTCCTGCATGTTTAAGTTGAGTGCATTGCAATTCGCGTAGAGAAACCTCCACCTTGGTAAATTCTTGCGATTCTGCAGTGACTTGGGATCGTGTTGCTGCTCGTAGTGTCACCGAGGCAAAAACCAGCGAGTACCCAGGGAAGGCGGATCTGATTAGTCTCCCTGAGCTTCTAATTACTATTTACTATTTTCAGCTTCATACATTGTTAAGGGGCTCCGGAAAGGCTCAAAATCATGAAAAGTTCAATTTTTACTTTTTTGCGTTTTCTAAATCTGCAGACTATTACCTTTTAATAGATATATAATTTATTCAATTCCGAAGACTAAAACTATTTTTAAATTTTTTTTTTTTTTTTAAATGTGTTCTACATGGGCGTGACCCACTGTGGCGCTGTTAAACTGCTGTCAAATGGTGTTATTATTAACGCCCGTGTTCATCAGGTACATTTTATTGATGTGAGATAAAGTATGTGTTGTGGCTAACCTGTGATGGTTCAATATATATCGCTGGTGTGATTGTCGATTGTTTCATGTTTATTTACTCTGTCGTTATCTCGGAAATATTCGTAATTAATTCTGTTTCTTGAGTCTCTGTTTTGTTGAAGTATAATAATGAGTAAAAGTAAAGTTGCTGTTGCGACTTTCAATGATGGCAACATTGCAAGGTGCAAGGTATTTAGGAATATGGGAATGAAGATAGGTTCTAACATGGTACGAGCGATGCTTGCTTTAGACAAGGAACGCCTTCGGGGTGCAGACAGGGCTGTAAAGAGTCTAGAAATACAAGCAAGAGTAAACAGGAGGAGGAACAAGAGGAAGCTGGAGGAGGAGTTTGCAGAGGATGAAGATAATCCATCCTATGGACCTGGAATGCACTAAAAAGTTAATCCAATCTTTGTCGCTCGATTCCCAAAACTTTTATTTTCTCATACTAATTACATGTTTTCTAAGGATCTTCCAAACATATTTGTTTCAAACTTTCAGTAAATGTTACACAGTACCTTCTGCATAATTTAACACAGCATTTTTCCAAAAAAAGTATATTTTTGAATATATAAATAAAAAATTGCAAAAAAGTGTTGTGAATTTTCATTACAATTGAAAAATATCATCTTTAATAACTGAACTAAAATTTTGTAAAATCCCTGTGTTAATTTGTAGCCCATATTCCAATAAATAATCTGTAAAAAGTTCAACTTCCTACCTCAAATACTTTGTGAGGAAAGATGTAATTTATAAGCGTTATTTTAACATTGCAAGTATAGGGCGTTCCGGAGCCCCTTAAGTTCAACCAGCGGTATTGTTCTTGTCTGGTGGCCGCTAACCCCTCAGTTAACTCCCCTGGCGGTTAGTGTACGTAACGGCAGTGTACATTTCCTCACCTTGCCGCCGCTGTCCGGCGAGGCGTGTCAGTTTGGCAGCTTCTAGATTGTCGCTTGGGTGGCGTCTTCTACTTCAGTGGGAGTCATACTTTCTTGTTCCGGGCGATCTAAGCACAGTATTCTACGGGCGGAGCCCAGACCGCCGGTTCCGGCTTTGGCGTAATTTTCTTGCATATGTTTTGTTGTATGTCAGGTAGACTCACCAGAGTCGCTCGTTTGACTGCCACTAACCCGCGTTACCGTCTTGTGATCTGAATGCAACTCTTGGCGGCCTTTCTCTTCGCTCGCGAAAGTGTTTTTGGTGTGACCTACACAGAGGTCGATTCCTGTCACTGGCCCCTGTGTTTTAGTTTATTATTGTATTATTTAGTTACCACCATTTGTCTCACCTATTTGGTGATCTGTTGTTTGCTTTTTTCATTAACTTTTGCTATGCCATTCGCCATTTGACAGTATATTTGTTAAATTTTTTATAATATCCATTTTGGCGTTAAAGGCCTGCAGCCGTGATTGTGGTTACTAGGTTGAAAATACTTATTGCGACCACTTTGGCTTGTTTTCAAAATTATTTGCTGTCTGTATTTTATGCATGTTTGTTAAATTGATTAATAGTTGCCATTTTGGGCGTTAAAGGTCTTCAGTCGTGATTGTGGTTACTTACGTTAAAATTCTGATTACGACCACATTAGCTTGTCTTCAAAATTATTGGCTGTCTGTATTTTATGTATTCGTTAAATTTTAAATAACTGCCATTCTTCGCGTTAAAGGCCTTCAGCCGCTATTGTGGTTACTTGCCTTAAAATTATGATTGCGACTACATTGGGTTGTTTTCAAAAATTATTTTCTGTCTGTATTTTATGTATGTTTGTTTATTTTTGTTTATAGTTGCCATTCTGGTGTTAAAGGCCTTCAGCCGAGATTGTGGTTACGTGCCTTAAAAGTCTGATTGCGACATCTTTGGCTTGTTTTCAAGAATTACCTATTAAAATAAATGAGTGAAATTGCAAAGCAAACGAACAGTAACTGATTCGGGCCCTGTCCTCAATCGTAAGCCAGTCCTGCCTTCCTCAATTACCAAGTTTCAGTGCTGAGAGTCATTGAATGCCTCAGGCAGCTGTTACTACACATTTGAATTAAAGTCCCCTACATAAACAGGAACATACTCATATTTTTGTGCTCCGATAGGAGCATTTTTCCGCAGGTGCCCTTCATTTCCGTCCTACATAAGCGCATTTTACTAATATGAAAACAACTTTATCGGTCTGTAACAATTTCATAATTCAATTACATGAAACTCAAATAGCACAAAAATATGTATTTTTACACCTCAGACTGGGTTTCATTTGCAGAAAGCTTACGCTCGTGCTTCAGTAAAACATCAACACAAAACCCTTCTAATGATAATGGAGACATTTTACGTTAAAGTTCCTTATGCTACGCCGCTTTATAAAATACCTGTTACCCTCACATTGGATTTAACGTTCGACTTCTTTCTCATTCCCTTCCCCCCCCCCCTCCCAAAGGATTAAAGCTGTCCTGAAAGAAAGGCGCTGCATCGAGCGCCCTCACCACGATCTCTAATGAAGCCTTCAGGACGCGAATCGTACATGGAAGAGCCGCTGGAAAAAGTGAGAACTACTTACAAGAATATTATACGTCTGTAACTAAATCTACAATAAATCAGTTGGTTAGAAAGAATTATTTTTTTCATCATATCCCTGCAGATACTTGTGTTTAAAGGACGAAAAGAACTGTGGAGAAAGATGGCTATTAACTATCACAATGAAAAGAGACAAATTACTCGTGAATATTGCAGCTGTTAATGCTATGCGTATGGAATTTAGTTTTCTAGTAAAATAAACAGATACAATAAATCAGTTGGTTAGAAAGAATCAATTTTTTCATCATATCCCTGCAGATACTTGTGTTTAAAGGACGAAAAGAACTGTGGAGAAAAATGGCTATTAACTATCACAGTGAAAAGAGACAAATTACTCGTGAATATTGCAGCTGTTAATGCTATGCGTATGGAATTTAGTTTTCTAGTAAAATAGAAACGACATAGGAGGAACTGCTCTATCACTGCTGTACCAAAGGGATGGCGAGATATGCTCCTGCCAAGGGTGTAGGCACAAAGAAGGCGAAACAACAGACAAAAGAAACAAAGATATAAACCAGTGTTAACAATGAACCGGCACGCGAGTTCTCCCACGTCTCATGTTCCAGTCTTCTGCTTTCAAGGACAATCCTTACCATTGGCCAGCAACTCTATACATGGGCTTTTGCACAGTGATATTCCTTTGGTGTAATTTCGTGAAATTTATATCATAAGGAAGCCAGTACTAGGAGACAGACGCCATTTGGCCTATGTGGCAACAGTGGCCTTGGTACACACAGCTGCTGCGTAATCAGTTCAACGGCGTTCAGAAATGGAGGTCTTGGAGCCATGATCACATAGGATCTTAAATATTAGCGAGCGGTTGCTGAAATATATATGTTGTTTGGATGAAGACTTACAGTATTTGTCCATTTATGTTCACTGGGTCGAATTCTGTACACTGGAATGAGACGGCACAGTGGCCGGACCAAGCCAATAATGTGGATGGGCACGTGATTTAACTGCTCCATCTGTTACAACTAATGGTACTCAGTTTTCGTTCCTACGATCTGCTGTGTGAATAAAACAGAATGTAAAACCAGACCTTCTGTGAATACCTAATAACGTAACTAAATTGTTGTTTATTGCTCCTGTTGAAAGGTATATACTATTACAGTAAGCCGAACCCTAAGATAAACAAACGTAACAGAGTCATTTCCTCAGCTATTATCTACAGCCCTACTATTGCAAATTAATAATTTACAGGGTGATTCAAAAAGAATACCACAACTTTAAAAATGTGTATTTAATGAAAGAAACATAATATAACCTTCTGTTATACATCATAACAAAGAGTATTTAAAAAGGTTTTTTTTTCACTCAAAAACAAGTTCAGAGATGTTCAATATGGCCCCCTCCAGACACTCGAGCAATATCAACCCGATTTTCATCACTCGTTCTCGGCCGTCCAAAACTTTTCCCTTTGCACAAACACCCATTCTCTGTAAACTGTTTATAACAACGTTTAACACACCACCTATCAGGAGGTTTAACACCATACTTCGTTCGAAATGCACGCTGAACAACTGTCGTCGATTCACTTCTACCGTACTCAATAACACAAAAAGCTTTCTGTTGAGCGGTCGCCATCTTAGCATCAACTGACGCTGACGCCTAGTCAACAGCGCCTCAAGCGAACAAATGTACAACTAAATGAAACTTTAAAGCTCCCTTAATTCGCCGACAGATAGTGCTTAGCTCAGTCTTTTGTCGTTGCAGAGTTTTAAATTCCTAAAGTTGTGGTATTCTTTTTGAATCACCCTGTATAACCCATTGTTGATTTATGAGGAGCACATACAATATGTTGCTTATTGTATATCACAATAAAAACTATGTAAACTACCTGACATTTGTAAATAATGAGTTATATTATATATAAATTATTTACTATAATGGTACATTTAAGTTTTTGCGTTCGGTATTTCACATGAATCTACTTCGCTTAAGTAATATTTCTCAACAATTCTTCGCGTTTGTTAAACCTACTTGCAAATCAATAAAATCTGATAAATTAGCGTAAAAAATTTAAAAAAAGAACTTGACGGAGAGCGCTAGATGCAGCTGCGGCGGGTCTGGCAAGATGGCATGATAACCTCGCTACACCTCATAGCGTATGTAAAGGCATTTGATGAAGTACTGCCGCTTGCTTCTACGGGTCATGTGCCTTACGTCCAAAACGCCACACGCTTCCTGCGACGTAAATGGCTCGATAGGAGTGCTATATCATGAAATACCTAGTATCAGTTTCATATAGGAGTAGGGGATACACATGTCAAGTAAATTATACGATACAAAACATTTTATTATGTTGACCTACATTCGCGATTACATTTCTTACTGTCATACATATTAAATTAATTTGAAGCAATTTAATGCAACACAATTCAATGACTTGCTGACCGAAAAGATCATCACCTAATTTCATATGCAAAACCACTAAGTTATACAAATTCAAATTCGTGTATTTAATTCAGTCAGATTTGTAGTTTTGTACCCAAGGAGACACAAATTCCTTTATTAAACAAAATTCTTGAATGAAATACAAAAGTTTACGCTACCAAAACATGTAGAAACTGGAGTAAAACAGCACTATCGATCACTGAATATGTAAATATTTCGAAGTTTCATAAACTTTCAAGCTCATCATCATATCAGAATTAATAATAGTTCATAATTTAGACTCAAGTAAATAAAGGCATCAAAAATACTCAATTAGTTTACAAGTAATTTGTATATTTCCTAAGGCATTAAGTCTAAAATTTCCTGTAGAAAGATAGAATATTCAATACAACAAATTTGGTACGTGGCCCTTTAATACGACCTTGCACAGTCCATACCACAACCATTATCAGGACACCCGAAACGGGATGGCGAATCATGGATGGTAGTCATACTTTGATTTACACATACTAAATTTATTAACATAAGGTTCCTTGAGATAATTCCCCACAATCTTCAGTACAATGCAGCAGTTACTTAGTATAAGTTCATGTTGAAAAAGAGACAGTTATCAGAACCCAACAAGTATACCCATAAAATGCATATGAAATCAGTTAAGAAACAACTAGCAAACACAGTGTTGCAGTGGTTTCGCCACATTTACAAAAAGCTTACAACTGACAGTACAGTTCCTATCAGAGTGGGCCAGCCACTTAGTTGGATTTGATTACTACACGGCGCAACACGGCCCAAACAAGACTTAAAACTCACGTGGTTAACCACAATTCATTAGAACATGGATATGTAACAGAAGAAAGAAAGATTGCCGTCAACAGAACACAAATTACACTTTACGTGCCTACACACTGTAACTTAGAGATGGGAGATCGACTGTACAAGCACTGCGGACTGTCTAGTACTACAGAGACAGATCACTGCGATTAGCCCAAAATTACATAAAAATCGATAGTGTGAATTTAATTACTTTACACGTGCTCTATTTGCTAACGTTGACTTCGTTGAAGGTCTATCTTTATGTAACCCAGAAAACATTTGTTTAAACATCATAAAATTGCAATCAAATTAAAAAACGCGTTTTACCCGCCTTGGCGGAAAAGAAAGATATACTAAACTTTTGGTATGGGGTCTTCGCCCAAAGCAATCCATCCGAGGCAGGGTTACGTAAACACAGCAGTACCTAGGCTGCGGGTTACACCTCACTCCCCGCCAAGGCGTTGGTACTTACAGCAGCTTTTGACAAACACAGGACAATTGCAACTCTCTGAAACACACACAAACATACGGAGCACAAGCACCAGACGTACGTGCATCAGTTTAAAAAATGTTCCGTTCACAGCAATCATAATGGTTCAAATGTCTCTGAGCACTATGGGACTTAAGATCTGAGGTCATCAGTCCCCTAGAACTGCTTAAACCTAACTAACCTAACGACATCACACACATCCATGCCCGAGGAAGGATTCGAACCTACGACGTAGCGGTCGCGCGATTCCAGACTGAAGCGCTTAGAACCGCTCTGCCACAACGGCCGGCCCACAACAATCACTGACCATTAAATTGAAACCATTTAAAGACGGTTCACTGATAGTACTAATATCACTTAGCTGCACTTTTCAATCACTTAATAACGTTAATGACCAATTAGAGTATAGTTATAACTAAGACTTCACTGCGAAGCCAACATTTAAGCATCTTACGCGGAGCTCAGCCACATACTTTTCGATTAATGGCTGTGTAAGTTCCACAATCATCTAGCGAGTGGAACGCCTCTTAACACGTCGCTCAGACGCATGCACCAGCGGCCAACTTACTTTATGTTTGCACCTCTCCCTTGACAGAAATCACGAGACTTCGATCTCCGAGCTGCCTCAAAACACAGACTTGCCGAGCAATACAACTCCGCGGCATATCACGCTGATAGGGCACACCCGGTCACAGTGGACTCTCCTTTCTCGGGAGACGTCCCAAGTCTCTCAAAGTTCTTCTTTCGAAAGCTGACGGCCGACTCCTTAAGCCCGCCAACCCAGAAGAAAGCCACACGATATACAAAGCTCATATATAACTTCCAAAATCGGTCGTTTCGCAACGTGATGGAACACACAATACTTCATGACTGTTTAATTCGTCTCTATATGCAGTTATGACAATAACATACAAACAATTTGCTGTTTTGCGTGCGAATGTCAGACAACTTTGTGAACGAGTTGTGCGGCCGGTTTGAAACTTGTGCGATTTTGACGATTACCCTGTGTCAGTGTACAGTGCATTTGATAATGCGGCCATACAACATTGCAAGAGGAGAAACATAAGCCTTAACTGCCTAACTGATAATCGTGTACTTCCATCATTACATGATCACCTACCTTCCAAACTTCCAGGAGTGCCACTCCCACAAGGTATGCATTAGAACATCTGTGAAGTTTGGAATGTGGGCAGAAAGGTAGTGGCGGAAGTATAGCTGTGACGCCGTGTCTTGAGTCACGTTTGGTTCACTCAGTCGTTTGAGCACTTTCCAACAATAATCAAAGGTCTCAGGTTCGAGCGCCAGAATGGCGCACAATTTCAATCTGCTAGGTAGTTTCATTTTATGTTATGAATTGAAGTAGTGCAAAGGGAACAAAGGTTACTGATTTAGCTGTAAAGATAATTGTAACTTCCAAACTTTTCCGACCAAAAACGTCAAAATTGTAGATAAAACCAACTACAATATCTGTTTACGATGCCCAAAAGCCAACACAAATATGTTGAGGCACGTACTGCCAGAAATAGCACATCGAAAACAGAAAATCTAACAAAGTAAGCCAATAATATACCATAAAACTACTCGTAGTATAATGTTTCATCTTTTTACCCTCTTGAGATCCGGAAAACGAACTAACATTGGCGATGACACGAATATTTGCGACTCCGGAATACATTATGCAATTGCTTGGACGAGGATAATACCATCCTGGCCGTACAAACATGTCTGGTTCGCCTAGTTCCAAGAAAAAAAAAGAAAAGGTGTGAAAGCGCGTTGTTTAAGGAGGAGTCGATAAATGTGACTGGATCATCTCATGTAATAATACTGAAAGTAAACTATAATTTTGTATTAGGTATGCTGTCCGGTGTGGCCGAGCGGTTCTAGGCGCTTTAGTCTGGAAACACGCGACCGCTACGGTCGCAGGTTCGAATCCTGCCACGGGCATGGATGTGTGTGATGTCCTTAGGTTAGTTAGGTTTAAGTAGTTCTAAGTTCTATGGGACTGATGACCTCAGATGTTAAGTCTCATAGTGCTCAGAGCCATTTGAACCATTTTTTTGTATTAGGTATTTTGTTCTTATTCTAGTGCGAATAAAAAGCTCATATACAGTAAGGCATATAAATGCTTCATATTCTGTGCTTATCACTTTGCTAGTAGTTCATCGCATACAATTCTTGCATCAAATGTCACTGGACATTCAGTTTCATTTTTACTAAACCGAGCGAGGTGGCGCAGTGGTTAGCACACTGGACTCGCATTCGGGAGCCATCCTGATTTAGGTTTTCCGTGATTTTCCTAAATCGTTTCAGGCAAATGCCGGGATGGTTCCTTTGAAAGGGCACGGCCGATTTCCTTTCCAATCCTTCCCTAACCCGAGCTTGCGCTCCGTCTCTAATGACCTCGTTGTCGACGGGACGTTAAACACCAACCACCACCACCACCACCATTTTTAGTAAAACTACCTACAAAATTACAGTTTGTAAAATATGTGTAGAAAAATTCGTAAGCTGATCGTTTACCTAGAAAATTAATAATTATTAAGACTGTTACACATTGAGCATTCGGCTGAAGCATTTTTCAAAAAAGAAAGGAAACCACACAGACAAGCAGCACATCTCACACACACATGACCGCTATCTCTAACCGCGCTGGCCATACCGCCATATTAATTGCATGACTCAATATTTTTGTGTGTGGTAATTAAGGCTTAGGAAACGGCCTTGCCGCAGTGTAGACACCGGTTCCCGTCAGATCACCGAAGTTGAGCGCTGTCCGGTGTGACGGGCACTTGGTTGGGTGACCGTCCAGGCCGCCATGCGCTGTTGCCATTTTTCGGCGTGCGCTCAACCCTGTGATGCCAATTGAGGAACTATCCGACCGAATAGTAGCGGCTCCGGTCAAAGAAAACCATCATAACGACCGGGAGAGCGGTGTGCTGACCACACGCCCCTCCCATCCTAGTCGAGGATGACACGGCGGTCGGATAGTCCCGACGTGGCCTGAAATCGGAGTGCTAATTAAACCTTAACGAATACTCCTGGTATATGATATTTTTCGGACGCTTGGTGCGGTGGTTTCTTGTGGCGGCGTGTGCAGACGGTCGCCCCAAGTTGTGGAAGGGGACAGCACAGCACAGCAGAGCTGGTAGCTGGTGGCTGGCAGCTGGCTACTCACGCCACGCTATCGATCGGCCTACCTCGCCGCTACCGTGGCCCGGGCTGAGGCTTCGTTGCCCTCAACCCACATCCAGAGTCGTGCAAAGCCCACCGGCAAAAACGGAGCGCCCTGCGCTCCTCCCCCCACCAGTTGCTGCCGCCACACCGCTCTCCACTTCTTTCCACCTTGCTTTGTTTACAATTACTACAATCTCTCTGCAATAGGGGTCAGCGCCGTGCAGCCAACTGTTGTACCACCTGTTACTACACTCCTGGAAATTGAAATGAGAACACCGTGAATTCATTGTCCCAGGAAGGGGAAACTTTATTGACACATTCCTGGGGTCAGATACATCACATGATCACACTGACACAACCACAGGCACATAGACACAGGCAACAGAGCATGCACAATGTCGGCACTAGTACAGTGTATATCCACCTTTCGCAGCAATGCAGGCTGCTATTCTCCCATGGAGACGATCGTAGAGATGCTGGATGTAGTCATGTGGAACGGCTTGCCATGCCATTTCCACCTGGCGCCTCAGTTGGACCAGCGTTCGTGCTGGACGTGCAGACCGCGTGAGACGACGCTTCATCCAGTCCCAAACATGCTCAATGGGGGACAGATCCGGAGATCTTGCTGGCCAGGGTAGTTGACTTACACCTTCTAGAGCACGTTGGGTGGCACGGGATACATGCGGACGTGCATTGTCCTGTTGGAACAGCAAGTTCCCTTGCCGGTCTAGGAATGGTAGAACGATTTCGATGACGGTTTGGATGTACCGTGCACTATTCAGTGTCCCCTCGACGATCACCAGTGGTGTACGGCCAGTGTAGGAGATCGCTCCCCACACCATGATGCCGGGTGTTGGCCCTGTGTGCCTCGGTCGTATGCAGTCCTGATTGTGGCGCTCACCTGCACGGCGCCAAACACGCATACGACCATCATTGGCACCAAGGCAGAAGCGACTCTCATCGCTGAAGACGACACGTCTCCATTCGTCCCTCCATTCACGCCTGTCGCGACACCACTGGAGGCGGGCTGCACGATGTTGGGGCGTGAGCGGAAGACGGCCTAACGGTGTGCGGGACCGTAGCCCAGCTTCATGGAGACGGTTGCGAATGGTCCTCGCCGATACCCCAGGAGCAACAGTGTCCCTAATTTGTTGGGAAGTGGCGGTGTGGTCCCCTACGGCACTGCGTAGGATCCTACGGTCTTGGCGTGCATCCGTGCGTCGCTGCGGTCCGGTCCCAGGTCGACGGGCACGTGCACCTTCCGCCGACGACTGGCGACAACATCGATGTACTGTGGAGACCTCACGCCCCACGTGTTGAGCAATTCGGCGGTACGTCCACCCGGCCTCCCGCATGCCCACTATACGCCCTCGCTCAAAGTCCGTCAACTGCACATACGGTTCACGTCCACGCTGTCGCGGCATGCTACCAGTGTTAAAGACTGCGATGGAGCTCCATATGCCACGGCAAACTGGCTGACACTGACGGCGGCGGTGCACAAATGCTCCGCAGCTAGCGCCATTCGACGGCCAACACCGCGGTTCCTGGTGTGTCCGCTGTGCCGTGCGTGTGATCATTGCTTGTACAGCCCTCTCGCAGTGTCCGGAGCAAGTATGGTGGGTCTGACACACCGGTGTCAATGTGTTCTTTTTTCCATTTCCAGGAGTGTATATTTGTGTTGCTACCCAGCGTGGCTCATTTAAGCTGAGCTGACCACCATGGAGGAGGAGAGAGTGTCCGCAGGTGGAGAATTCAGATATACAGAACAGAGTTTTCTCGCCAACGTACATTTTCTCTGAAGTCATCTCACTACCGTAACTGTTGCCAGATACAATTCACGGAAAATCGGGACAGCGATTGGTGGTTTAAGAAAAGCAACGGGTCAAGGACCAAAATGTCGGAAAACAGAAAAGAGAGGACGTGGGTTTTCACTCATTAGATAAATATTTCCTTATAGTATATCATGAAAAATGTTGGTATAATCTTACAATTTTGATCAAAACTACTCTTCAATTCGTTAGATATGGACTGATAATAAAGAAATTTTTGCAACCTTCACTATTTGTTGACTAGATATCTATCATTAATAATAATAATTTATAATGCATAATTACCCGTTAGATTATGCCTACACTGAAGTTTTCCACACTGTCCGACCTCAGATATATTGTGGTCGCTTTCATTAAATATATGTACAAATGAAATATAATTACCGCTGGAGATGGCACTGTGCACAGTAATGCTGGGTTTTGGCGAACTGTGACCGATGTTGAAGGTTTGTTAGTGTTGTTACTCAGTATACCTTACTAATATATAGCTTCATTCACATTGCTTGTATTCACTCTTTAGAAATGGACCATCAGTTACACAAATACACTATGTGATCAAAAGTATGCGGAAACTTGGCTGAAAATGACTTACAAGTTCGTGGCGCTCTCCATCGGTAATGCTGGAAGTCAATATGGTGTTGCCCACCCTTTGCCTTGATGACAGCTTCCACTCTCCTAGGCACACGTTCAATCTGGTGCTGGAAGGTTTCTTGGGGAATGGCAGCCCATTCCTCACGGAGTGCTGCACTGAGTTGCTGAGTGCTGCACCGATGTTGGTCGGTGAGGCCTGGTACGAAGTCATCTATGGGATTCCGGTCAGGTCTCTGTGCAGGCCTGTACATTACAGGGATGTTATTGTAGTGTAACCACTCAGCCACAGGCCGTGCATTATGAACAGGTGCTCAATCGTATTTAAAGATCCAATCGCCATCCTCGAATTGCTCTTCGACAGTGGGAAACAAGAAGGTGCTTAAAACATCAATGTAGGCCAGTGCTGTGATAGTGCCACGCAAAACAACAAGGGGTGCAAGCCCCCTCCATTACAAACATGATCACACCATAACACCAACGCTTCCGAATTTTACTGTTTTAAGTGGCAGATGACGTTCACCGGGCATTCGCCGCACCCACACCCTGCCATCGGATCGCCACATTGTGTCACTCTGCACAACGTTTTTCCATTGTCCAATATTTACGCTCCTTACACGAAACTAGGTGTCGTTTGGCATTTACTGCCGTGATGTGTGGCTTATGAGCAGCCGCTCGACCATGAAATCCAGATTATCTCACCTCCTGCCTTTGTCGTAGTACTTGCAGTGGATCGTCATGCAATTTTCAATTATTGTGTGATGATCTGGATAGACGTCTGCTTATTACACATTGCGACCGTCTTCAACTGTCGGCAGACTCTGTCACTCAACAGAAGAGGTCGGCCTGTACGCTATTGCGTTGTAGGTGTCCCTTCACGTTTCCTCTTCACTACCACATCGAAACCAGTGGACCTAGGGATTGTGGAATTCTCGCGTACAGACGTATGGCACAAGTGACACCCAATCATCTGACCGCATTCGAAGTCCGTGAGTTCCGCGGAGCGCCCCATTCTGCTCTCTCACGAGGTCTAATGGCTACTGAGGTCGCTGATATGGGGCACCTGGCAGTAGGTAGCAGCACCATGCATCTAATATGAAAAACGTATGTCTTGGGTGTGTCCGGATACTTTTGATCACATAGTGTATATATAGAGTGCAGTGTATGAGTGTGTGTGGGTCCTCCAAACCCTTGGATCAATTAAAGGCAAATTCGGTTCAAAAATAGCAGGCCACATGGGCATCTGCTCTGGGGTTGTACTCGTACCTCTAAGCTCGAATAGTTGCGGAGATGAGGGCAAAATCGTGTTTTTATACAGCCGGTGCGTGAGAAGCATGGTGTGGGAAGAATATCGGCCTACCAAATAAATCGGCTTTGCAAGGCAGCCTAAAAGACAGGGGCGAGAAGCTGTTTTCCGTGCTCTGAAACAGAGTCTGCCCTGAACGGCAGGCGAGTTATGTTCTAGTAGTATCGGCCTGATTCGTGGACCTGCTTTGCATCACAATCTGTAAATCAAGGGCAAATAAATGGTTTTGAAGCCCCTAATGTGTAGTCTGCTCTACACAACTGGTCGGTTAATGGGAGTAGTATCAGCCTGTTGTACTGTACTGTACAGGAAGAGCATGACTGGGGCAAGCTGAGATGAATACAGAAGGGAATGGACAGAGTGAGGGGGAGAAGGAAATAGACACATAGGGGGGGGGGAGAGTGATATGCAAGACGCAGAGTAGTGGGCAAGTGGAAAAGGGGGAGGGGACGTG